>NW_023494788.1:42471665-42853313 GCF_904425465.1 Colossoma macropomum
CAGTGTCTTTTTGTTTTTTTTTTTTGTTTTTTTTTCAAAAATGATTTTTTATCTTAAAAATGTGCTTTTGGCTGTGATTCATGAGCACAAACTCTCACAAGTAGGTCATTAGTTTATGAAGATGTATTACATTTTTTTGTGCAGTTCTTCAGAAACTCCACTGCTTTGTTTTGCAGGCTGTGCTTTAAGAAATGAAGCAGTTACCTGAAATGAGTTATTCGTTTGTTTGTCTGACCGCTGTGGCGTTAGAGTGATTGTTGGATTTCACTTGACTTTGTTCAGTTAAGAGATTCCTAGAAAAGCTCCCGGTCAAGTATAATCTGCTAATTATGGGCCCAACTCATCCAAACTGTAGACTCGTTCAGTGGCAGCGTCAGAACTGAGGACTGCAGACGTGTGACTGTACTTTTACAAGATTAAACATCACATTTTCATACAGCTGTATTTCATGCATCCTGTTTCACAGAGAGGTTTTTAAGGGTTTTACTTGAACTCAGTCAACTCAGTCAAATAGAGCCACAGTGCTGCTCTGTTTATCTCCCCCTACAAACTACACTAAAACAAACACCTGGACACACCACCACACTGAGAAGACCACCGTGTGATAAAATAGCATTTATTGCAGCTTATTTGACAATAAGTAGGTACAGTATAAAAGCATTGTTAATAGTAAAAATAACAGTGTAAGAAGGAATAAACATACGAGTTTGTAAGATTGTAAGTAAATCAGTTCTCTATACATGAAAATATTTTAACACAGTATTTGGACTTTATGTAATAGGCAGTCCAAAACTGAGAGAACCCATTCATAAAAATGTAATAATAGAAAAATATTTTTACTCCTCACAAAGCTTTAAGACCAGTTTCACAATTTTACAGGTAAATTTCACCTGAAAAACAAAATCATATTCACCTTGAATTCTAAAAATGATTGAGGTAAAAAGCGATTTGAACCACCACACACTGCGCACGACACAGACCGCCTGTCCTCGGGTTTCGAAATGGACAGAGAACGTTTAGAGAAGTTTGACCAAACAAAACCAGGCATGAAGCTTTTTCTCATCTCATCCTTTACCAGCCCAGAACTCCCTCTCAGCACAGCAACAAAGTCAGCGAAGTCAAATATGAAAATGTTTTTGAGGTAAAATTTCCCTTTAAGTTTCAGACGAAAAGCAGGCAGAGATTCACAACTGTAACATTTAGGGGTCGAGTCGAAAGCCCCTAAAGTTAATAACAGTGCATCTGTTTAAAATATCACTTTAATTCAGTGACTAAGAACACATAACTCAAAATATAAACGTGCATATGGGTAATGAACATATACATAAATGGGACCTATCTTCACACAGCTTACACAGAATGATGGACGGACAGGTCAGTCTAGTTTTCTGAGTCTTAACGAAGCCATAATGATTCACTCAGAGGCAAAATTCAATCAGAATCTGATCTAAATTTCATTCTAACTTTGTTGTTTATCACCACAGTAGAGATGCTTCATTGTTTAGAGAACCTTCTAAATTTTGAGGTTTGTTACGACTGAACAGCTCAAACTGGTTCGGTCAGAACCAGCACTGCACTATTACAGCAAGTTTTTAGCCCAGAAACACTAAAGAATTCCACAGCGATTTTGAGGGGAATCTCAATGGTGTCAATCAGAATGATGTTTAGGTGAGATGATGTGATGCAAATGATGTCAGCTGATCTACAGACAACCTTCATTCATTACACTGAATCTGCTGCTATTGCATGACTCCTCAAAATGGCTTCAATTGTTGCACTGCAGTGCAGTCACACATGTACAAGTGTAACCTGTGGTGCACAGTGCTTTCCTTCTGATCTAGTGTTGTTATAACAACGTGTAATGGCAGTGGTAGTTCAGTAACGGTGTAAGTACACAGGTAAAAGAGTCTCGCTATGCACAGAGACTCAGCTTTCAGTAATGCTCCACCAGCAAGACCCCTTTTTGTTTTACGGCCTGTCCTTTGGTTTGATGATGGAGGCCAGCAGTGCGTTAAGCATTACGCCCCCTCCAGTACAGTCTCAGCATTTCAGTCTTTTCCTGTGTATCTGGTAAGAGACTCCTAGACCCGAGTCACTCAGCAGCGGTTCCACGTTTAGACTTCCGGTATCCAGCCGGTGTCGTCTGCGTGGGCCTGAAGTGACTCTGCGAAGCCAGTTTGTGTGATTTCTGCGGACTGACTGGCGATTGTGGCTGGAAAACTCCTTTTATGGCAAAGACTGAGTGACATCTCTCAGTTCTGACATCCTGGTGAAGTGACTCCTCGGGACTGAGGAGAATCGGTTGGAACTCTAGATTGCGATGTACCCCACTGCAGTGAGGGTAAGGCTTGGACATGTCACTGTGTTGTTGACGGAGCTACTCGCCCCCGGAGCTTATGCTGATGCATGTGGTTTTAAGATGAGCTGTATTTCTGACTGGAACGTGAGCTGGACCGGTCCAGCCCGTTCCCATGACACGAGCCCTTCCAGCGTATCCCTGAACCCCGCTCATCAATCGGAGTGATATTCCTCTGGCACCAGCAGCAAAGGCAAGACTGAGGGGTTAGAAACAGAGTGAGACACCACAGTGATTAATCCAGTGCTGATTCAGTGGGAGAGACAGTGGGAGAGACAGTGGGAGAGACAGTGGGAGAGGTTTTTATATTCTTCACTGTTAGAAACACTAACAAAGCGGCTATTTCTTCATTTTAAAGAGGAATTCCACAGAATTCCGACAGATTGAGATGTAAAAAGTCATCCTAGGTGTCTGATGTGAAATGGTGTATTATAGATGAAATAATCTCCGATGATGGGAACCTGGGATCACAGGAGAAACTAATAAAGCCATTTTATTTACTGTCCAAAACAACTAAGTTTACTCTCACAAACATGACAAATACTGGAATCCAACTACTGATTAACTAAACAATTAAAATCACTAAAATAATAAGTTTAGTGGATAATTAACAAATAATCCTGAATGATTTAATTGATTTTAGATAGATTTTTAGTAATATTTTCTCATTAAAGTGACCAAATTTTCATTATAGCAACAAAAACAATATTTGCACATCACGTTGTAAAGTTTTTTCTCCCCAGTTTTTATCTTCTCATCTATCTTTCTTATCTACAGATTCTTCATAATCTATAAACTGTTGTTGGAATAAGATTTTTAAATCTGATTATTAACATACAGTGGTGTGAAAAAGTGTTTTCTTATTCTTTTGCATGTTTGTCACACTTAAATGTTTCAGATCACCAAACAAATTTAAATATTAGACAAAGAGAACACCAGTAAACACAAAATACAGTTTATAAATGAAGGTCTTTATTATTGAGGGAAAAAGAAATCCAAACCTACAGGGCCCTGTGTGAAAAAGTGATTGCACCCTAAACCTAATAACTGGTTGGGCCACACTTAGCAGCAACAACTGCAGTCAAGCGTTTGCGATAACTGGCAATGAGTCTTTTACAGCGCTGTGGAGGAATTTTGGCCACTCGTCTTTGCAGAATTGTTGTAATTCAGCCACATTGGAGGGTTTCCGAGCATGAACCGCCTTTTTAAGGTCGTGCCACAGCATCTCAATCAGATTCAGGTCAGGACTTTGACTAGGCCACTCCAAAGTCTTAATTTTGTTTTTCTTAAGCCATTCAGAGGTGGACGTGTGTTTTGGATCATTTGTCCTGCTGCAGAACCCAAGTGCGCTTCAGCTTGAGGTCACGAACAGATGGCCGGACATTCTCCTTCAGGATTTTTTGGTAGACAGCAGAATTCATGGTTACATTTACCACAGTAAGTCTTCCAGGTCCTGAAGCAGCAAAACAGCCCCAGACCATCACACTACCACCACCATATTTTACTGTTGGTATGATGCTCCTTTTCTGAAATGCTGTGTTACTTCTACGCCAGATGTAACGGGACATACACCTTCCAAAAAGTTCAACTTTTCTCTCGTCAGTCCACAGAGTATTCTCCCAAAAGTCTTGGGGATCATCAAGATGTTTTCTGGCAAAACTGAGACGAGCCTTTATGTTCTTTTTGCTCAGCAGTGGTTTTCATCTTGGAACTCTGCCATGCAGGCCATTTTTGCCCAGTCTCTTTCTTATGGTGGAGTCATGAACACTGACCTTAACTGAGTCAATTGAGGCCTGCAGTTCTTTGGATGTTGTTGTGGGGTCTTTTGTGACCTCTTGGATGAGTCGTCGCTGCGCTCTTGGGGTAATTTTGGTCGGCCAGCCACTCCTGGGAAGGTTCACCGCTGTTCCATGTTTTCGCCATTTGTGGATCATGGCTCTGACTGTGGTTCGCTGGAGTCCCAAAGCTTTAGAAATGGCTTTATAACCTTTTCCAGGCTGACAGATCTCAAACACTTTGTTTCTCATTTGTTCCTGAATTTCTTTGGATCGCAGCATGATGTCGCGCTTTTGAGGATCTTTTGGTCTACTTCACTTTGTCAGGCAGGTCCTATTTAAGTGTTTTCTTGATTGAGAACAGGTGTGGCAGTAATCGTTGGATTTCTTTTTCCCCTAATAATAAAGATCTTTATTTATAAACTGCATTTTGTGTTAACTTGTGTTGGCTTTGTCTAATATTTAAATTTGGTGAGCTGAAACATTTAAGTCTGACAAACATGCAAAAGATTAAAAAATCAAGAAGGGGACAAACACTTTTTCACACCACTGTATTTATATTAATACACAATATTATATTAAATGCATTTTAGCCCCTAAAACAAAACCTTTAGACACCCTTGTTTTAGAGGCATTAAAAAGTCTGGTTCCAACCACCACAGCAGAAAAAGTGGTGGAATTCCACTTTAATATCTTAAGTCTTTTCTTTTATTAATGTGATTTCTCAGTGTTGGCATTGCAATATAATGGATATGCACAGAACATCATCTAACAAGGCAACATTTCAAAGATTCTCCTATTTTTTGTGTCACAAACAACCATTTTGGGCCAAAAAACAAAGCATAGGACTGTAATTTACACTTCAGTTGCCTTTTCTTGTTATTGTTGATAATATATATATATATATATATACACACAAACACCGATCAGGCATAACGCTGCTGTGTCTGATCCACTCGTACCAGCACAACACACACTAACACACCACCACCACGTCAGTGTTACTGCAGTGCTGAGAATGATCCACCACCCAAATAGTACCTGCTCTGTGGGGGTCCATGGGGGTCCTGACCACTGAAGAACAGGGTAAAAGGGGGCTAACAAAGTATCGGAGAAACAGATGGACTACAGTCTGTAACTGTAGAACTACAAAGTGCACCTATATAGTAAGTGGAGCTGATAAAATGGACAATGAGCGTAGAAACAAGGAGGTGATCATAATGTTATGTATGATTGGTGTATATAAAATATGTCGCTGTTGTCTGAAGAAAATCTATATATATATATATATATAATCACAGTAGCACACAGAAAACTACAGTTCCACATGTAGCTACATTGTACATTGTCCAGTGAGTTATTGATGCCGACACACTCCTTCTTCTCTTGTTCTTACCTTGAAACAGTTTTTGAACTTCTGGCTGATGAAGTACAGCGCCACAGGGTTGATGCAGGAGTTGAGGGAGGCCATGTTGATGCCAATGTAATCCATCACCAGCAGGAAGCTAGGGTTCAAAGGGGAAAGGGGGGGGAGAGGTAAACAGGAACCATGAGGTGTCCATGAACTGCACTAGAACCACAGTTCCTCATCAGAAGAGCTGCTGACTGCACACTTTTTATCTAAAGTCATCAGAGCTAATAAATCATCAGCAATGACACTGTTGACTACATTCAGACTGTCAGCAGATGATCGTGGAGGGGAGGAGCCGCTACCTGAGGAGCTCACAGCGGTTGGGGTCACTGGGATCGTAGACGGTCTTTTTCAGAATACGGCTGAGGTGCAGAGGCAGCCAGCAGAGAGCGAAGATCACCACCAGGCAGAAGACCGTTTTCGCCACTTCCCTCCGCTGAAAAAGAACAACAGCAGAACAAGAACCTGGTTTAGGTTCTATCAAAGAACGTGAACGTCTGAGATGATGGAGAATGTGGCTCTAATGAAATGAGAGGCATCAAAAGGTTTTGACACCTGCTTCATATGATCGTTGAGGGCGATGCGCATCCCTTTCTTCCGGTTCAGCATTTCACACGACATGAGGGTGTAGAAGACGCCAGTGCAGGCCAACGGCAGGCAGAAGTAAAAGCCGAACAGCCACCAATCCTTCACGTCCTGATAAAACTGTGAAGACAGAAAAAAGTGTCCAGCACAACTCAGAATGGCTAAAACCTGCATTTAGCTGCTGTCGGAAGAAAACCTTCATCTCCAAAATGGTAACAATGGAGAAGGAAAAAACCTACTTTACTTCTAATGTAAGTCAATGGAACCAGACTTTTTTCCAAGTCATTTTGGGCCGTTTTCTTTTGGTCCATTCATCATGAAATTTACACACAATGTAAAGGACAGCAGGTACTTTCAAATGTCAAAAACTGGAAAACATCAAAAATGGAGATACGAGGTTTTCTTTCGACAACAGTGATACGCTTCAAATTCAGAGCTAAAGATGTTTCACAGTAAAGCCACAGAGGCCATGGTGCCTGACCAGCATAATCAGAATGATGACACCATTCAACTTAGACCACCAACCTCCACTTTTTTAGAATCCGTGTTTGTGCATGACCGTGTGGTGCGAGATGAGGCTGAGTGGTCTTTGTGGCTGGATGTGCAGCAGCATGGCTGTACCTGCATGAATGGCGTGCTCTGTTGAGGATGTAGCAGGCACACCCGCAGCTTCCTGCCTCTGTAAGTAACCTCCAACATGTCGAAGGCCAAAGCCTCAGGCACTGCCAGCACTACGGACACCAGCCAGATGAGTGTTACTTCCAGAACCTTCCATAATGGAATCCCCATCCCCTTCACTCGACTCCAGGAGGTCACAGCATGATATCTGATGGTCACACAGCAATGTATGGTTTATGAAGGCTCATCACAACAGCACTGAAATAACTGAAACACTAGCTTCATAATGAAAATCAGCTCGTAATAAGCTTAGAAATAGTAGAACAAGTTTACTGGGTCATGCTGAAGTTATTTCAGTCTTTCCCACATGCAGGATACGCTTAGGCTTATGAACTGAGCTTGTTTCCATCAAACTGACTTTTAGCGACAAAAAGGCTTTACATAATGACGGTAACTTAAAAAACTTGCATAAATTTTAGTTTATCAATAAAGTTGTGCTTGACATGTTTCTATCGCTAATTTCATGCGTTGCAATTTATTGTCCTGTGTTATTAGGAAATGTTCATTTTTTCATTTATTTATTATCATTATTATGATTTTTATTTATTATAAAATATAACATAAAATATTACCAGCAGTTCCTGTTTCCATGGCCCACATGGCTAAACCTTTTAAAGCCTTTTAACCTTTAACCTTTTAAATGTTAAATTCTTTTTTGTATAAAATTCTTTGGATGAAAATGTAGCTGTTGATACAAAGCATCATACTTTTTCTCAGTGGTCGACAATGATGCTAATTTTGGATATCTACATAACCCCCCGCCCCCCAACACACACACACACACACACACACACACACACACACACACACACACACACACACACCCAAAATAAGTTGTCAGACCACACAGTGTTTTTGTTACTTGCTCTCAGTCAAGCATCTTATGATCCCCTCGAAACACTAGCTTCATAATGAAAAAGAAAAGAAGGAAAGGAAATATATTTCATGTTTTCTGGGGATGTGCACCAGGGAAAGAGGTGAAAATAAGAGTGTCTACAATCTAGATTGTTAGCACTGGCGTAGTGGTGAACGGACTGTATTGGACAGTCTTTGACTAACCTGTCGATACTGAGAGCACACAAGCTAAGAACTGTGATTCCCACTGAGGCCTTCTGGACGAATGGCATGAGTTTGCAGATGTGCACACCAAATGGCCAGTCTTCTGCCAGCAGCTGGAGAGACAATACATTTTTTACATCAGTTACATTCGACAATACTGAAGTATCAGAAGTCAGAAACATCCCTATTCTTTAAATACAAGCTTTCATTTCTAAAGTACTTCTGAGGGGATTTGATGTAAGATTATTTACTTGCATAAGGAACAGGAAGGTTTTCAAAACTGGAATTCAAAAATTACTAAAAGATACAGAGAAAATGAAGCTCATAAAAACCAAGCAAGACTGGTCGACACCAAAACTGCCCCCATCAGATAAACAGCACTTAAAGCTTTCATCTTTGAGAGAGAGGAGAAAATCAAGCTGATCAGATCTGAAAACATCCACAGGTGTTTCTTTCCATCAAACAAAGAAGCTGAACAACGGACTGACCAGCCCTGAGTCCAGACCTCAACATAACTGAATGTGTTTGGGATTATTCGGATCGTGAGAAGCAGAAAATGCAACCAACTTCTAAGACTGAACTACAGAAGTGTGGAAAAAATCCCTGCAGATTTCTTTGAAAAAATGAAAGCAAGTCTCCCAAAAAGTATGAAAGCTGTAAAAAAGACAAAGTGTGGACACTAAATATTAAAGTAAATTATATTTCATACACTGGAAAAACAAACTCAATGGCCATTTCAACTGGAAGTTAACCAAACAAAAGGGTGGTCTTTGACTTTTGTTCGGTGCTGTATGTGACAAAATTGACATATAGTCAAAACACTTCAAGACGATTTCAGGAATAATAATATTTTAACACATACAGTGAAGGGTAGAGTTTATATTTTCACTATTGCTAAAGAAAGACTGGACAAATGAACCAGCAGAAACATCAGTGTTTCTAAATACATGTTGCTGAGCTCGATTTCACAGGAGGCATTTGACTCTGGTTATACTGAAGATGGAGAAGCAAAACTTCAGCCAGTGTAAATAACAGTCTTTAGGCTGCTTTTTTGAGCTTTACTTGAATATAAAGTAGGGCAGTAAAGTAGCATAGAAGTTGTGAAAAGCAATAAAAAGTTTCACAAAAAAGAAAGTAGCACAGAAAATCTCAGATAGTCAGTAGCTTTAAACAATGACCCACTGACCATGAAAGAAAATCTACTGTCAGTGGAGTCACCACAGGAACATCATCTACTCAGGTCTACACACGAGGACTAGATGCTCTATAATGCAAACAAACCCACAACATGTCATGTATTTACATCAGCTTCATTTTCAGGGCGATAAAACATGGAACACCATGTAGATGCAACACTTCAATATTCCTCTTTAGATTTCCTCGCTGTGATGACAGCGCGATGTTCTGCGGAGGGTTAGGTCTGTAAACCAGAAAGTAAACCGCTCAGCTGGGCGGTGAGGTCAACGCCTTTCCCTGTGTTGAAGCTAGAGCACAGAACTAAGCCTTCTAGTACATAATAGACCGATCTGTCACTCTAGGAATGGTCTCTGGCTCTAGTGTTGCATCTGCCTCCACCTGTGTGTCCTGCATAACCAGAAGTCATAAGCCAAGAATTTACTATGTGGACACAACTGTCTTTTAATGCGCCGAGTCTTAAATCCAATTCTTTCTAAGTATATTACAGTCGCCTTCTTTTGGACTGGGGCTGTCGGCCCATCGCAACCTAATTATGACTCATCCTCACCTCATGGTGTGTGACTGTATTTAGGCTTTAAAGTGCTAAAAATGGATTGCACCATTTTAAATAGTCTTTTTCTCACAACCCTTAGACTGTATGACACCAGTGCTTCGTCGCTGAGGACTCCTACCTTAAACACGTTGATGGGGATGGCGACGAGGATGTAGAGCAGGTCACCCAAAGCCAAACTGCCAATCAGCACGTTGGGCCCGTTCCTCATGCACTTGTTCTTGTAGATGATGCGTAACAATGTTGAGTTTCCAATGATGCCCACCACGAAAATCAAGCACGATATGACCGTGTTGACATACTTGAAGGCTTCTTTGATCTCGGTGGGTTTGGTGCACATAGGTAGGAATGGGCCGCGGGGAGGACTCCGCATCACAGGCCGCTCGGCTTCGGAGGTGTTCCATCCCGCAGCCTCAACCTCCTGATTGGCAGTGTCGCCGAGGCTCACTTGGGTGGAGTCCCGGCTGAAACGCGAGGCCCAGGAGCAGCCGGCCAGCAGCAGAATCACCAGCCCCACTGCCTTCATCCTCTACGGGGTGGTGATGAAAACACAGACCAGTTCGGTCCTTCAGAAACTGTCCAACCTGAGCCAGAAACCACACTGTGTTAGATAATACAAAACCTGAAACATGTAGTGGAGTTTATTTAAAAAGCTAGAACAAGTCTTCACTGGGAGAGGTCACACAGTGTCCTGCAAGACTGATTGTCTTACATGTTTCTCAGCTGGAGCTCCCTGAAACATATCCAGTGCAGCCTGGACCACACGGTCAAAGGAAAACACATCACAGATCTCAGATCTTTACCACAGAAATTAAATCAAAACATCAACACGGACCACCATCTTTCACAGTATCTTACCTAGGACTGTTCATATTGATCAGAATAGCAATCAAGTCATCTACTGATTATACTGACGACTAATCGAGTAACAACGCAAATGAACTAAACTGAACAATAACAAACCATCCACTGTATTTCTGAGATTTATTTGAAAAAAATTTACCAGAAAGCTTAAAATACATACAGAGGTTTGTGCAGAAGACAGAGACCTTTTATCTAAGTCAATTTTTAAGGAGATATTTCTGGTGAGATTAGACATGAGATCCACTTGCACAAGGAAAGTGAAAATTAAATAAAAATAATTGAAAAAAAACAAAAAAAAACAGGAGTTTTCACGACTGGAATTCAAAAAAATATAAAAAGATATAGACAAAATGGGCAGACTGTCCACCCCAGAGTCCAGACCTCAACATCACTGAATGTGTTTGGGATTATTTGTATTGTGAGAACCAGAAAATACAACCAACTTCAAAGACTGAACTTGGATATAGAAAAATATCCCTGTAGATTTCTTTAAAAAACAAAAGTCACTCAAAGCTGTCAGAAGGGAAAAGGAAGACACACCAAAAACTGAAAAACTGATATCACACTTAGTTGTCATTATACTTTGGCTTCTGTGTGATTTTCTGTGAAATGAATGTTTCCTGGTTTTTTCCCTGATGGCTGTTTTCACAAGAAATCAAATGAATGCAGATCAGTCTTCGACTTTTACACAGTGCTGTATGTAACAAATGGGCGTGTCTATCAGGCTCTGTTTACTCATGTAATCACAGCAGCCTTAATCTTATCTGTGAGCATTTATATAAAAGACAGAACCCAAATTAGACAAACAAGTTATTAAAATGTACGACTGTCTTTCACACGTATTCCTTCGCTTTTGTCTCTTATCTGTGAGCAAAACAATTAGCGCCCAAATTAGATCATGTGCTCACGTCACGGTTTGGTTGGCATTTCAGAGGAATATCCAGGCCTACGATATTATATTTGACTATGTTGGCTTGATATCAGCTTGTAAACAGTGATAACCCGAGTCCTACTAGAAGGTCGCTGTGTGACAGTTTTTTGAACTCTATAAGCGCCACCCTCTGGTTCTTCATAAAAGCCCCCCCCCGGCCCCCCCGGGCCCCTCCGGCCCCTGAATATTATTATATTACTTCTTGAGGGCTGGGCTGGGACTATAGACACAGAGGGCCTTTCTCTTTCTTGTCTTAAGGGCATCAGAAGTCATGTGTGCCGTCCCTCCGTATGAATAGCTTGATTGATTGACCAGTAAAACATATGTGGCACTACTTGAAAACTGGCAGGCCCAACTACTAATTGTTGAACGATGCTGAAAATAAGAGCATTGTATGAATTTGGGCATGGCTGCGTTATTATCACAATATGATACTGTGTGATGATGCTGTATGTTGCGCTTGTTATTTGGCAAAAAGCTACGCACTACTGAGCTGTGCTGTGTTGAGCTGCGCTGCGCTGTGCTGTGCTGACCTTCCACACTGCTAAAAAACTAAAAAAGTATCACTGTAATTCACTGACAATCATTTTTGAGTTTTAAATTGATCTCTAAAATGAGGGCAAATCATGTTCCTTAAGGGCTGAATTATAGTAAACAGCTACTAATAACAGACCAAACAGCAAAGGGACGACATGATACAAAGGAGCTAATGTAGTGGTCAGACAATGGCATTGAAAATGAAGATAGGCAGCTGAGGTGGAGGCCAGAGGCCATTAGTCACGACCTTGTGCAGATATGAGGGGGAACACTCTGATTACTTCAGACACCCAAAAGTCTTTTGGGAAGACATAACAGAACAGCTTCCCTGCCAGCATGTACCGAATCATTAAGTTATCCCAAAGTGGCCTCAGGGCAGTGCTGAGTTTTTGAATCCTTCTATTGTTTTTCCCAAATGGGAACTTTGACCGACAGTGTTTTCACACAGGGGGCTGAGAAAGTCCCACAGAAAACAATCAGTTTCAATAAGAGAAAATCCAGCTGCGACGGACTGCAAGTTTCCCATCAGTCGTGACTCAAGCATGTTATTGTATTTCTCATTTACTACTTAAATTAAAGCGGCAGCAGCGTTCACCTTCACTTCTCCCAGCAACTACTCAATACAGCGGCTCCATAAAGTAACTGGACACCATTTCATCTCTGGTAAATTTGAATACATTTTTTTACTTCATAAAATTATTAACAAAATGTGATTTGTTTAAGAGAAAACAGTATCAAACTGAGGGTGGACTCGGAGTGGAGAAAACCTGGAGAGGAACTCCAGCCAGGCTGCACTAAGGCTACTGTAAAGCTCTGAGGCTGTCAGCGAACTCATGTTCATTAATGAACTCATTTCAGTGCATTCTGGGTGCAAACCTGCAGACATCTGCAAAGAAACAGCTCAAACGGTAACCATCTAAAACAATACTGAATAATTAAAAAGTAAACTGCAGCCTTGGAACCGAAAATAAAATAAAAAAAAATAAAACACAAATCATCTGGTTTGATATTCAGTTTCCAACAACCTTAACACATTTTATGCATGGCACAAATGTCCAAATACTTTTTGAGAGGGCACTGTATCCAGCAGCACTTTCACAACCTACAAAACTTGAAAAACTTATCTTAAAATAATAATAATAATAATAATAATAATAATAATAATAATAGTAAAAGCCATCACTTATTCTCTAAATCTTCTATCCATCAAATCAGAATATTCGAGTGGGTATAAACTGATATGGCCACTAAAACTCCTCCTGAAAGCCCTGTTGGTCAGTAATGATGTGGCTCTAGTTCTGTTTGGACGAGGAGCTTTAAAGTGCGGTGCAGTGTAAATGTACTCAGCAGAGACTGAGACCCAGTGGACCCGTTAACCGGCTGAATATAAATGGAAGCTACTTATGTCGAATATTAATGAGCATAACTACAACCTGAGCGCATAAATGTAAACAGACAGCGCTCAAAATGTAATTATAACAGTGATATTTTCCACCGAATATGAACACAGTTAGGAGTCCGATGCTCCTCAGAGCGTCGAACCACAGAGGCAAAACGAGTTTATCCGTCTGTAGCGCGTTTAAACACCGCGGTCGAGCGTTTCTCCACTAAAACAGATCGTCTGGTCCTTTTCTCGGGAACTCAGAGGGAACTTCAGTCAGTTGTGAGTAAAAGCTGCTATGAGCGGTCAGTAAAGTTTACCTTCAGTCCGGGAACGACTTCAGCCCAAACCTCTCCTCTGTTAAAAGCCTCGATTACTCCCGGTGTCGTTCGAGTTGTTGTGCTCGGTGCAGCTTCGTCAGGTGAACCGCTGACAGCGCCGCAGGTTCGGAGCTGTACGGTGTGTAAAGCCGAGTCGGACTCCTTTACGGCCCCGTCCTCCGGTCAGTGATGCTGAACTGCCGCCGCCGCTTCACTCAGCGCTCTTATAAGAGCTGCGGCCGTCAGGAGGACCAATCAGCTGAGACCTCCTCCCAGCACAGTCCAGTCCTGCGTACATCTCACTGACTCTGCCACGCCAGACCCGCCTTAACTGAAGTGTGTCTGTTTGTTTGTTTTGGACGCTGCAGCTGCTGAAGCGAGTCTTTTCGAAAGTAGCGCGAGCTGCACTGTCCTCACACAACAACCGCCTCCCTTTCAAACCCAGCACATCATCAGCCTCACAGACTGGATCTGTGTCACAGACTGGATCCGCCTCACAGACTGGATCCACCTCACAGACTGGATCTGTGTCACAGACTGGATCCGCCTCACAGACTGGATCCACCTCACAGACTGGATCAGCCTCACAGACTGGATCCGCCTCACAGACTGGATCTGTGTCACAGACTGGATCCACCTCACAGACTGGATCAGCCTCACAGACTGGATCCGCCTCACAGACTGGATCTGTGTCACAGACTGGATCTGCCTCACAGACTGGATCCGCCTCACAGACTGGATCTGTCACAGACTGGATCTGCCTCAAAGACTGGATCTGCCTCACAGACTGGATCTGTGTCACAGACTGGATCCGCCTCACAGACTGGATCAGCCTCACAGACTGGATCCGCCTCACAGACTGGATCTGTGTCACAGACTGGATCTGCCTCACAGACTGGATCCGCCTCACAGACTGGATCTGTCACAGACTGGATCTGCCTCAAAGACTGGATCTGTGTCACAGACTGGATCCGCCTCACAGACTGGATCTGCCTCACAGACTGGATCTGTGTCACAATCCAGTCTGGATCTGCCTCACAGACTGGATCTGCCTCACAGACTGGATCTGTGTCACGGACTGGATCTGCCTCACAGACTGGATCTGCCTCACAGACTGGTTCTGTGTCACAGACTGGATCTGCGTCGCAGACTGGATCTGCCTCACAGACTGGATCTGTGTCACAGACTGGATCCGCCTCACAGACTGGATCTGTCACAGACTGGATCTGCCTCAAAGACTGGATCTGCCTCACAGACTGGATCCGCCTCACAGACTGGATCCGCCTCACAGACTGGATCTGTGTCACAGACTGGATCTGCCTCACAGACTGGATCTGCCTCACAGACTGGATCTGTGTCACAGACTGGTTCTGTGTCACAGACTGGATCTGCATCGCAGACTGGATCTGCCTCACAGACTGGATCTGTGTCACAGACTGGATCCGCCTCACAGACTGGATCTGCCTCACAGACTGGATCTGTGTCACAGACTGGATCCGCGTCGCAGACTGGATCTGCCTCACAGACTGGATCTGTGTCACAGACTGGATCTGCCTCACAGACTGGATCTGTGTCACAGACTGGAGGCACAAAGTATCAGACTTTCACACTTAACACAGCGAACAGCTCTCAGCAGCCTCACGAGGCTGAAATCACTTCTTATTCTCCAGCTTCTTGTTCGAATTTGTCCGTTCCACCTTAAATAGAGCAGCAGTTACATTCTAGCGTCTGTAACTGTTGAACCATTTAAGGTGGAATGGAAAAAATCGAATAAGAAGCTGGAGAACAGAATATGGAAGTACAGAAGTCCGGAAAGGGCCATGGGCTGTTGCTATAATTTTCTGGATTGTTTTCTAGAGATAACAAGATAAGTAACCTGTTATTTCAAAATAACAATGTTGTTATCTTAAGATAACGAGCTATTTGTCTTGTTAGCTCAACATAACATTGTCTTGAAATAACTAGTTACTTATCTTGTTATCTCAAGAAAACAAAATTATTATCTTGAGATTATGAGTTATTTATCTTGTTATCTCAACATAACATTATCTTGAAATAACGAGTTGCTTGTCTTGTTATCTCAAGATAACGATCCAGGCAATTATAGCAGCAGCCCCTGGCCTCTCTGGACTTCCGTAACAGAAAGTCAACTTCAACATTTTAATCTTGCAGTTGTGGACTGTCATGAATTCTGATGGAGGGGAACTTTTCTTAGTATAATTGTTCCAGTCGAGTATTTGTGAGGACCAGTGGTCACATATTGATTGACCCCTATAGATTATCTACACATACTCCAATGATTAGGTATCTGATAAAACTCAGTTACAGCTCTGGGTTAAGGTTAGGTTTAAGATTAGGTTATAGGTTTCAGGTTGAAGCTGAGGGTTTAGGTTTAGGGTGGGATTTTATGGGATCTGTTAAGTTCAGTCAGAACTGGAAGTAAAGTCAGGATTGTTCACAGTGGTGGTGATAGGAACCAGACGTCTGCAGAGTTTAATGCCTCTAAAAGCTCCTCACAGAAAACTTTTACATGGAAAGGTAATAAATATGTTGCTTGATGTCTGAGACATCAAAATATCTCTGTTTATAGTGTTTATATTGTAACTCCTCACCATCCCATGTGTAACATAAATCAGAACCTCATGCGCAATTTGGGTAAAATATCCTTACATTGTAAATACTTTTTCTTTTTTATTTATAACTGTTTATATTGTTATTTTTGTGAAGGATAGAGTTTATATTTTTATGTATTTTTTACCTTTTAGTATTATATATATTGTATGTATAGTAATAAGTAACAAACTGTAACCTTGTTAAGTCATTAATATGGTTAATTACTCTGTTGATTCTCTTCTTGTTACTCTTTTCTTCAGTACCTTGCTCTCCCTTTGCTGCTGTAGCACTGAGAATTTCCCAGCTGTGGGACTAATAAAGGATTATCTTATCTTATCTTATCTTATCTTATCCGATAGTTTTGTAATAAGGTTTTGGTCTAAAACTTACCTTTAAAACCACCTTCATGGCGGAGATGTACGTACAGGGCGTTATAAGGCAAAATAGTTCCCAAAAAACTTTTTATGTCATGTTTAACAGTATTTTTCCATTATCAGCATTACATATAAAATCTCAGGAGACACATGTAGGTTTATGGCTATATTTGTATTGTAGACATTGTGACGCCTGGTTCCCATCACCATCAGTGTAAAGAAATATAACAACTGTGTAAATTTCTCTGCAATGTGTCATTTCATATCAATCCACTCTTAGGGTTGAAGAGTAAGGTTAGGGTTGAGTTTTAGTAGAATTACATTCTAGATTTAGTAGAATTGGTTAAATTCAACATAAAGTTCAGTTGCATTGAATAGACTTTTACTCAGTTAGTGACTCAAATTTAGTTCCTACTTCTTTATCGTGGTCTATTTTCATTCTTTTCTGTTGCATTTAACATGTAATTTTAGTTCAGAAGGATAGCAAAAACGGAAGAATTGTATCTAACCAACTTCATTGTCTATGCTGATAGATGGATGTGAGAGGTTCTAAAGCAGTTCCCTTAACACAACTTATTTATTTTATTTTTTGCGAGGCTCATTTCATTTCTACTTGTGTATTTGTATGGCTCTAAAGAAGCTCTGCTCACCTCTCACTTCTGCATACTGGTTAAAGTACTATTTATGGTTTTGTGCCCTTATATATGTCGCTGCTGTTGGAACAAAACCTTGTATCTCCAAAATGGTAACTTTACAGGAGAAGGAAAAAACGTACTTTACTTTTAAAGTAAGTCAATGGAACCAGAATTTTGGGCCATTTGTTTTGGTCCATTCTTCATGAAATTTACACACAAAGTAAAAAACAACAGGTATTTTCAAATTATGTCAAAAACTGAAAAACCGACAGCAGCAATATTTTCTTACATCTAGTGAGATTTCAACCCCTTAACTTTCACTGAATTTATATGCTTGCAACAAGCAAGGAACAGTCAACAGGCCAGTTATCACGCGATCACAGGCAAAAACCGGCTCCTATGCGTTCTTTAGAGCTCCTATCTTCAGACATTAACCACACAGTTCAACATTATTTTGCCACAGAGCTGAATTCTGTGGATTTCTTTTTACAGCTACTTTCTTTACGACAAGATATTGCAGCTGAGTCTACAGGCTAATAGACAAAAAGTATCCTTTTTTAAAGAAAGGGCTGCAGCTGGGGTGGGATAATGCTTTAGACAGACAGCACCACAGGTCTGGATGGACTAGCTCAATGACAATTTGGGAAAAGAAAACAACACCCAATAGCAGCACATGACTCCCAAATAGCTTTAAAATGAGCATGGGCTCCTTTCAACAAAGGCAGCCTGTCTTGAGGCCCGAGTTCGGGTGTAAAATCCACAGAAAGTGTCTCAAAATAGCCTGACGACTTGCTAAATATAGTGAGATGACGCCTTAGGCAAGACAGGCGCTAAGGTTTATCTCTCTTTCTCCACGTGGCCAGCCTGACCACGAGAACGGACATAGTTTACCTCCACGTCCGGTGACACTTCGACCTCTAAAACGTCAGTGGACCACAACAATGCACATTGTGGTGCTTTGCTGTTATGCTGTGAATAGAGAGCATATATCTGAACTGTGGTCCACGTTTATCAACTTACAAATGCATAAGCGCAGCCAACATTGGAGATATTATTAGAGATTATTGGATATTTTGGAGATATTTTGCTGAATAACTGAAAGGTTAAGATCAGCAAAGCCATGATAGGAACTGTTTTGGATAGTAAATAAACTGTTTATATTTGTGCTGTAGATATTGTGACCCCTGGTTCCTATCACTGTAAAGAAATCAATCAATTAACGCTTATTTAACCCCTTAAAATCCCAGACGTATTACATACTAAGGCTTATTAGTCAGTAATTACAGTAAACTAGTTGAGCTATTCTTAGGTTATAGAAGTGTGCAATAAAACGTTGGGCCCACCGGTGGGCCCTGGCCATTTAAGGCCATTTAAACTTGGAGTACATTGAGGGAGACCCTTATTTACAGTGTAGCTGAACCAATACAGAAATCAGGGATTGAAGAAAAAGAAGTGAAAAAAATGAGAGTGTAAAAAGTATCAAATGCTAATAATAACAATAATAATCATGAGTAAAAGAGTAAAAACAACATTTCAATCAGAATAAACCAATAAAATAAATCAAATAGAGATAAAATAAAAAATGCTGATAATAAAATAAATAAATAAAGGGACGTAAAATTAAAACAGTAACTAAGAAGTAACTAGAAAGAAAAAAAGTTGAGGTGGTTAGAGAATAAAGGTTTAAATGTTCGTGTGACACCAGAGAGTGAAGTTTCAGAGTTTCCTGTAGTGAAGTCCAGTCCAGCCACTGGTGCTGCAGCTAAAACCAGATTTCCCCAGTTCAGTAAGAAGTCTTGGCACCTGAAGGCTGATCCAATCACTGGAACGAGTCTGATAAACTGCATTACTTACACTGAGCATTTCGGTGATGTACGATGGCAAACGATCAGTAAGAGCTTTATACACAAAAACAAGCCAATGTGTCTCCGGATGCAGAGACAGAGATGACCAGCCAACCTTTCCATACACAGTGATGGTCTGTATGGGTCACCAGTAATGAGGCAGTCTTAAGGCAGCGTGGAGTACAGAGTCTAGAGATTTCAGAGTAGCTGCAGATGCGCTTCTGTGCATCACATCACCGTAATGCAGAACTGACAGTAGCGCTGCTCCAACAGTCTTTGTCCTTGTGCACAATGGGAAACACATTTTCTTTCGACACAAGAAGCCAAGTTTTTGATTCAGTTTACATGTAAGCTCGTTAAGGTGGTGTTTAAAAGTGCATTTCTCGTACAGCCATGTGCCAAAACTACTTCAGTGTCAGATCCCTTCAGGGTTGTGGTTTTAAAAGTGTTCAAATCAATGTTAGAGTCTCTGGGAAAAAGCATAAATTTAATTTTCTCTACATTTAAGACGAGTTTATGATTGTAAAAGGCTGATTGTAAGGCAGTAAAAGATTACAGCTGTTTTTTCCACTGGAGCACCAATATAATCAGCTGAGCAGTGAAGAACGGAGTCATCAGCATATAAATGTACTTTGCAATCAACAATGGGGGTGGAAAGGCCAGTAATACTGATATTACATAATACTGGTCTGAATGTTTTTTTTTGCAATGCACCATTTCACATCAAAGCACTCTGAATGGCTCTGTTAATATCTCAGGCATTGGATTACGGTATAAAACGGATGCAAATGCAGCTCAGTCTGTCAGTGGTTACCTATTCAAAACTTAAAGCACCCATAAGACAGTTCATGACTGCAGCTAGAAAACAGTTCATTTAAAAGCAGAACAACTGAATCATATTTCTCAGTATTCAGCAAAACATAACTCTCAAGCTTACTGAAGAAACTGCATTCATATATTAAGCACTTACTCTGGATCCAGTCTGATTCCTTCCACAGCATGTGGTTTGTATGACAGCTAATTCACCCGAATTCAGAGCTGATGTTATCACTACAAGACGTTGGACACCTGATGTAATTAACATGACACGCCTTATTTACACTGGTTGTAAAGTGGTTCTCAATAACCCTGGCTACGTGTTTTACATGAGGAACGTGCTCCTGCAGGCCTTCTGTCATAATGCTTAAACAGAGTGTGGAAAGCTTTCATTTTCATCTCTACTTTTCTTCCATTAACTACATATTATATTTCCCAAGACCCGATTTAGACCCAGAGCGAAACACTGAGCACTGAAGATACAACCTGTAATAGATCAAAGATGATCACGAAGAGTAATGAATATTCACAGCTCTCAGTTCCATTTTTTTCTGAAAATACAGTTTATATGTGATTATTCAAAAAATATATGATTATTTCAACAATACCCGGTTTGGTGGGTGCAAATATTATTGGATAGATGTATCGTTACAACAATGAATCAAGTTGATGTAAAAATAGATTCCAAACAGAGACCTGAGAAGAAGTGAAACTGTTTCAGCTCAAAAAGGTTTTCTGTGCACTCTCAGAAATAAAGGTGCTAAACTGTCACTGGTCCAGTTCCCCTCTGTTCACTGGGGTGGAACCCTCAAGGCTCCATCTCAGTACCTTCAGTCAGGGAACATAACTGAACCATAATCCACTGAAATGATATGTTCTAAGCTGTACTGACTCCAAATCAAATCAAATCAAATCAAATTTATTTGTATAGCGCTTTTTACAACTGATGTTGTCACAAAGCAGCTTCACAGAAATCCGTTTAGAACAAAGTTTCAACATGAAATGTAAATCCTCCAGGTGAGCGAGCCAGGGGCGACAGTGGCAAGGAAAAACTCCCTCAGTTGAGGAAGAAACCTTGGGAGGAACCAAGGCTCACATGGGGGGACCCATCCTCCTCTGGTCAAACTACGTACAAAATTATTATTCTACTAATATTAATAGTAATAGTAGTAATAGTTAGGAGACTTCAGTGTAGAGTGGGCAGCCAGTCCAAGGCAGGTGGCGGTGACTGGGTTGTGGGTAACTGGTCTGAAGCGGGTAGCCGGAGAGCTCTACAAACAATCGTCCATCAGTGTCCGGCCGGACAGGTGGGCAGTCGTTTTCTCAGAAGAAAGGTAGGGAAATGGAGTTAGTTTAGTTCTGTATGGGTGTATGTATAGTAGTATGTAAAACATTTCCAGAGTGTGGCTAACGACTCCGGCAGATCTGACTATAACAGCTTAACTAAAAGGAGAGAACCAAAAGGGCACACAGACACGGGAGCACCCTGAAACAATCTGGCATCCCTCCGCTCCACCGTCCACAAACCTGAGTGATCGCGTGCGAGCGGCGGGACGACAGCACCAGCGTCTCAGTTTACTATAATTCCCTGCGTCCATGGACCCCTGGATCTGCTGCCTTTATCCAAGGGGAAACATTAGCTACCAAAAGCTAAACTAAACAAATGAGTTTTCAGCCTAGATTTGAAGATTGCGACTGAGTCTGAGTCCCGAACATTTTCTGGAAGATCATTCCAGAGTTTGGGGGCTTTATAAGAAAAGGCTCTTCCCCCAGATGAAACCTTCTGAATTCTGGGAACTATTAAAAAGCCAGCACTCTGTGATCTGAGTAATCGTGGTGGCTCGTAATGGGAAATAAGGTCTTGCAGGTACTCAGGAGCCCATGTAGGGCTTTATACGTCAATAAAAGAATTTTGTAATCTATACGGAATTTAACAGGCAGCCAATGGAGTGATGATAGAACTGGACTGATATGATCAAATGTTCTAGTTTTAGTGAGAACCCTGGCTGCAGCGTTTTGAACTAGTTGAAGTTTACTTAAATTCCTGCTGGTGCATCCTGACAGTAATGCGTTACAGTAATCTAGCCTTGAGGTAATAAAGGCATGTACTAATGTTTCTGCATCGTGCAGCGATAAGGCATTTCTTATTCTGGCGATATTGCGAAGATGTACAAAAGCTGTCCTAGTGATGCTGCCTATGTGTTGATGAAATGATAAATCTGGATCGAGTATTACACCAAGATTTTTTGCTGCTGAACCTGGTATAACTGGAAAGTCAGCGAGATTTAAAGTTAAATCTGATAATTTATTTCTTGCCACTTTACGACCCAGAAGGAGAACCTCTGTTTTGTTACTGTTTAGGAGGAGGAAGTTACGCGACATCCAACCCTTCACATCTTTTACACAGTCCTCTATTTTCTTTAACCTGTATTTGTCATCAGGCTTGGCTGATATGTATAATTGCGTATCGTCTGCGTAACAGTGAAAGTTAATGCCATGGCTACTTATAACTGTGCCTAACAGTAATAAGTAGTAATGAGTAGTAACAGTAATGTATAATGTAAATAATAATGGTCCTAAAATAGAGCCTTGTGGAATTCCAGATCTTACTTGTGAATAATTGGAAGATGAATCATTTACCTTTACGAACTGATAACGTTCCGTTAAGTAAGATTTGAACCACGATAGGGCGGTCCCTGTGATTCCAACCATGTTTTCTGACCTTTCTAGGAGAATATTGTGGTCTATCGTATCGAAAGCTGCGCTGAGGTCAAGTAGCACTAACAGGGATATGTAGCCTTGATCAGAGGCAAGAAGAAGATCATTTGTTATCTTAACTAGAGCTGTCTCAGTGCTGTGATGTGGCCTGAATCCAGATTGGAATTTCTCAAATATGTAGTTCTTATGTAGATATGAACTAAGTTGTTGGGCTACAGCTTTTTCTAAGATCTTAGATATAAATGGCAGGTTAGATATAGGCCTGTAATTAGACAGTACGCAGCGTCAAGGTTTGGTTTCTTGATCAGAGGCTTAATAACTGCTAGTTTAAAAGCTCTGGGTACATGGCCCAGGCTAAGGGACGAGTTTACTACAGTTAAAAGAGGATTAATGATAACTGGTAGTACTTCTTTGAGTAATTTTGAGGGGATTGCATCAAGTGTGCAGGTTGTACACTTTGCAGAGGAGATAATCTTCTCTAGTTCTAGCTGTGGGAGTCGGTAGAAATTTTCAAGCCTTTCTTCTGCAGCTATGTTATGTTTTATATCAGCCATGTCAGATGACAGCCAAGTTGGCTTTAATACTGTGGGTTGAATTTGTTGTCTAATATTTTCGATTTTATTATTAAAAAAGTCCATAAAAATTTCACTGGTGAGAGTCGCCGGAATTTGTGGTTCAGTACCTGCCTGATTTTTTGTAATT
Source organism: Colossoma macropomum (assembly GCF_904425465.1). NCBI lineage: Eukaryota > Metazoa > Chordata > Actinopteri > Characiformes > Serrasalmidae > Colossoma > Colossoma macropomum. The sequence continues at coordinate 42,495,012 of NW_023494788.1, forward strand.
CTAGAGATCACACTAAACAGTCCTCTAGGATTATATTTATTATTCTCGATCAGCGAGGCCAGATATGCTGAGCGAGCTTTAGTGAGAGCATTTCTATACTCTATAAGGCTTTCCTTCCAGGCCAAGTGGAACACTTCCAGCTTGGTTGATCGCCATTTCCGCTCTAGTTTCCGTACTGTTTGTTTTAAGGTACGGGTTTTATCATCGTACCATGGGGCGAGCTTTTTCTGTCTTATCCTTTTGATTTTTAGTGCCGCCACATTTTCTAAAGTAGATCGGAAGGTATTTTCTAAATAGTCGGTTAGTACATCTAGCTCCATTGGGTCTGATGGAGTGGAGACTAGGGTTGTTAGTACTGGGAGGTTTTCTATGAATTGTGGGGCGGTAAATGGTTTTATTGAGCGCTTTGCAGAATAGCGAGGGGACGTACATGTATTATGGCTAAGACGTAGCTCATAAGAGATTAGGTAATGGTCGGAGATTACTGAGGTTTGGGGTAGGATATTAAGCCTGTCTATGTTAAGTCCGAGTGTCAGAACTAGATCTAAAGTGTGACTACAGTAGTGTGTAGGCCCTGTTACATTTTGGGTGATACCAACAGAGTCTAGGATTGAAGTAAACGCCTTTTTTAGTGGGTCATCTGCCTTCTCAAAATGGACATTAAAATCTCCTACAATCATTACTTTATCATTGCACACAGCTAGGTTTGCAGCGAAATCACTAAATTCTTTTAGAAATTCTGAGTAGGGTCCTGGTGGTCTGTAAATGTTAAATAATGAAAATGCCTTCTTTTTTGTGTCCGGATTAGTAACGTTGATGGAGAGAACCTCAAAAGAAGTGAAGATGTCACATTGTTTCTGACTGATATCTGGGGTATTCTGGTAGATTACACATAATCCACCTCCTTTGCCTGATAATCGTGGGCTGTGTACATAATTATAGCCCATGGGGGTGGCTTCATTTAGTGCTGAATAATCATCCTGTCTAACCCATGTTTCAGTAAGACAGAAAACGTCAAATTTATGATCACTTATAAATTCATTTATGATTACTGCTTTTGAGTTTAGTGATCTTATATTGAGTAACCCAAATTTTAGAGTTGAGGTGTTGCTGCTATCATCTGAATATGATTTAATATTGATCAGGTTGTCGAAACGGGCTGATTGAGTTATTCTACGTTTAGATTTAGATTTAATTCGGGGCAGAGACACAGTCTCAATACAGTGGAACCTAGGTGACGCAACTGGTCTGACGGAACTGGTGCTAATAATCGTCTTATTCTCAGTGCTAACACTAGCATTATGAGCTGTAGCGTTTCTATCTTTGCCGCTACTTACGTGGCCTTCGCTGTGTAGTCACCCCGTCTCGTCTCCAGGCTTTTATTTTACTGTTCTGTTTAAAACATTCGGTTATGAAAAGGTACAAATACGAACTTTTCACCTGGAAACACTTATTTAAGGTTCACAATCAGACCTTAAAACCACTGTTGGAGCTTTGAGGGAACATTTACACTGTTTGTACCTTGATGAACAAAAATGTACAGAACCTTTATTTCTAACTTTTTTTGTGCTACTTTTCAGTCAACAGTGCCAAAGCTCACCTGCTAAAGTGAGCAAAAGAAAAGCAGCACAGAAGCTGAACCAAAAGAAAAGAATGACACTAAAAGTGAATCCCACTAATTCCTCAAAGTTTTTGCATTATTTACACATTAAGATGAAAACAAAGTCATTCAAAGTAAGCTCCATTCTCCAGACACCGAGTCAGAATAGTTCACAGTGGTGGTGAAGGGTTCAGTGCTTTTAACAGCCACCTCACAGCAAACTGTCACATCTAATGGTTGGGAATTTGCTGCCTGATGCCTGAAATATCATTTTACAATGATTTTGAGGCTAGACTTCGGCCTAAAAAGTCATTTTTGAAACCTATTGATGGTGGAGAGGTACATTCAGGGAATTCTAAGGTGAAATAGTCGCAAAAATAACTTGTCAGATTATCAACATTACATTCAAAAACTCAGAAGACAAAGTGAAGGTTCACTGGTCATTTCCAAGATAGCAAACGTTGATTTGACGTTGGGCAACACCACTGAAACAGGACAGAGCTCTGACGTTTCATGTTCTATCGGCCACTGTTGAATGTTGAACATTGATCCAACATTAATTCATCAGAATCTGCTGATGGTTGAATGATTGCTGATCTAATGAGCTGATGTAGCACTGATGGAGGTCTAATGTTGAAACAGTGTTTGCTCTGTGATTGAGAAGTGTTGATTCAACACTGAAATTCAGTTCAGCATTTACACAATATAAAACAATCAATTTTAGGTAGGCATGACCAGATACTGTAAATTTACAGAGGTGAATGAATCCAGCGCTTTTAAACTGGATCGAACTGCCAAACCTGTGTATGCAAAGCAGTTGTGCTCCCCACTGTGCTGCCCTTTACGATCCTAATGCTCTTCTACACGGCTATAAGAATATGTTAACAAATTCTACCAGTTTGTGACCACAGCAGCTTCACGAGCCCCAGCATAGCTCACTTATATGATGGATTCTTTCTTTTCTGAGTATTTTCAAATGATGATGCTGGAACCCTTAAACAACATTATTTAGCAAACTAAAGTAACAGATGTTTCTAGTTTCCCTTTATTAAAAAGGTTGGATTCCCTGAAGAGTTAAATCACAGGCAGGATGTTACTTTTTAAAAATGAAAACCTGATTTTATATCAATATACACTGAACATATATTCAACACTGAATCAACTAACCAGATATCAACACTGACTGTACTAATCAGATATCAACATTAAGTCACCTCAGCTGTTCAGTGTTGAAATATACTCCTGATATCAACGTTGGTTTGACATCAAATGTTGCATAACAGTTACTTTTCAGCAACCAAATACCAATTTTGGATCAATGTTGACTTTTCAACACCTTAAATCAACACCTTTGACCAGATTTCAATGTTGAATGAATGGCTACTTGCAATCCGGAGTTTAGACCTCTATATTCCTCTATTTACCCCTATAGAAATATGTTATATTTTATGTTATATATATATATATAATACTCTTGATATCAGTGTTGATTCAACTTCATGTTTTTAATAGTGAAAATCACTCAAAACATTAACTCTGAATCAATGACATGTAATGATTACCTTTCAATGTTGAAAAAACGAACCAAATACTAATATTGGCTCAGTGTTGATGTTTCAATGTTGTCCATAAATCAGCACTTCTGACTGTATTATAACACTGAATCTGGGTTTGGATAGTAAATAAAATGGATGTATTTTGATTCCCATCATCACTGCTGTAAATCAGTTAATCAGTTTTATACAAAGCCCCATAATACGCAAATCACAAAACAGAAAAAAAAAATTATTTCCTACAGACTTTTGGACAAAGAGTTGGTTCTACAATGTATATGGAACGTCCTTCTTCATTAATTATATAGTGTTGTGAAAAAGTATTTGCCCCACCTGATTCTTTTTTGCATGGTAGTCTGTCGACAAAATATAATGACAAAGACAACCTGAGTGAACACAAAATACAGTTTTTAAATGATTATTTCATATATTAAAGGAAAAAAGTTATCCCACCCTGTCTCTGTGTGAAAAAGTAATTGCCCTCTTAGTTACTCAATCAACCAATTAGCCAGATTTTGCAGACAAATGGGATCAAATAAACTGGACAAACTGTCTGTCTGTTAAATCTAATCATCACTAAAACAGAACTTTTCCTGCAAAGTAAAGTAGGATTAAAGGCCACTAAGGAATTCTGGAAGCGATGAGAAACAGTTATGAAATACATCAGACTGAAAAGGGTTACAAAGCTGTTTCTAAAGCTCTGGGACTCCAGAGAACCACAGTGAAAGCTACCATCTCCAAATGGAGAAAATCTAGAACAGTGGTGAATCTTTCGAGGAGTGACTAAGGCCTGTCAAAATTTATCCAAGAGCGCAGTGACGACTCATCGAGGATGTCACCAAAAAATCCCAAACAAGCATCTAAGTAACTGCAGGCCTTGCTTGTCTCAGATAAGGGCAGTGTTTATGAGACAACAGGCAAAAACAGTATCCAAGGGGGTTTCAAGGCAAAAACCACAGCTACCCAGGAGCAGAGGAACATAATGTCTCACATTTGCCCCAAAAATACCTTACGTCTTTTGAAATAATGTTCTGTGGACTGATGAATCAAAAAAATAGAACTAACATCTGGCGTGAAGCTAACACATAATAGGAAAACCATACCAATAGTCAAACACGGTGGTGGTAGAGTGATGGGGTGGGATGCTCTGTTGTTTCAAGGCCTGGGCGACTTGCCATAATTAACTAGTAAATCTTGCAGGAGGATGTCTGGTCAACAGTCCATGATGCAAAGCTAAAGCACAACTGGGTTACGCAGCTGGACAATGACCTGAAGCACAAGAGCAAGTCAAATTCTTCAATTGAACCCCATTGAGATGCTGTGGCAAGACCTTAAATGGCCAGTTCAGGCTTGAAAGCTATGAAAGGCTGATCTCCAGTTATAGGAAGTGTTTGGTTGCAGATGTTGTTGCTAAATTTGGGATAATCAGCTGTTAAGTTTAGGGGGCAACTATTTTTTCACAGAGGTGATACAGATGTTTCAAAACTTTTTTTTCCTTCAATAAAATAAACAGTAATGTAAAAACTGTGTTTTGTGTTTCCTCGTAGTCACCCAAAACCATACAGCGTGGCCAATATACAAAAAAGAGGGGGCAGATACTTTTTCACAGCATGATAAATCCTGGATTTTGATGTGGTAAAAATGAATCTTCCATGACAGCAAGGATGGACGATGAAGATGTTTTCTTGTCCTTGTTTTCCAGGTAAAAACAGGTTCTATAATTTCACAACATGAGGAACATCACTCTGCCTGACGCTCACGCAGGTACTGAGAAGCCCAAAGCACAGAAACGAGTGAAGTTCACTTCACCAGAGCGACGGCTGAAAGAACAGAAGCGCTGACACTGTGCAGCTGGTTGGAGTGACTCCATCTAAAGCTTAGATGTGAGTGATCAAGTAACCAAAGTTCAGCTTCTCACCAGCAAAGAACATATAAAGAGTGGATCTCAGCGTCACTGCATCCCAGATTAATCTCTCTGTAACAGAGAGGATTCAGATCTGCAGGGATTATTTACTTATTTACAGACATTCACAGCAGAGTCCAAATCACAGAAATCTGGTCCACTGCCAGGAAAGTTCAGAGACAGGACAGGGAGAAAAACAGCAAACAAACAGAAAAACACACACGCAACTCAATAAGTTGCTGTTAAAGTGCTGTAATGTGAGCTCCACTGAGGCTCCGTGCTGAACAGGTGTGATCGATTTGTGCAGATGCTGCCTGTCATTATTCGTGATTTGTGGTGAGCTAATGATTTTCTGAAAATTCCAAAGCCTTTTGTTTTTCACCATTTCAGCCAAATCTATGTTAAGAAAAAGGAGCTTTACAGTCGAGTCCATTTAGTTTCCTGCATTCATTTCCATATTTTCTTTTATCCCTTTTCTCCCTAAAAGGAATTCCACTGATTTTCCCAAATTACTGCATAATAGTGGAGAAGGCATTCAGAGTGGTTTAATATGAAATGTGCATTGTAGTGAAACTTAATGACAGAGTGGTGGTGATGATGGGAACCAGGGGCTGTGATGTCTACAACACACAGACATAACCATTTTAATTACAATCCAAATTGACCTGCAAATCTTTATGTATCTTCTGTTTTTATTTGTAACGCTGATAGCAGTAAAATAGTGGTAAATTCAAAACAGTACATTTTTTTTGGGTTCTATTTTGCCTCAGCATGAACCCATACACCAGAAACAGCTTTTAAAAATGACATTTCAGGCCTTTAAACTATCTGTCTCAGGCATCAGGCAACGGACTTCTGACCATTTTTTTGTAAGGTTGCTTTTGTAAAGTTCCTCTTAGAGGTTCTCATCACCACCACTGTGAAAACGTCTCACTCAGTAAGTTGGTCTAGAATAGAACCTCACAAATCAAACCACTCTGAAAGAATTTTACAACTAATTTAATTATGCATAAATTTTTAAAAAGTAGTGGAATTCCCATTTAAATATGAATTTAAATGTAATTTAAAGAGCCCATTTTGCACATTTTTCTTTCCCTGAGGTCAAAATTCATTCTTACCATTTTTCAGCCTCTCTTTATCCTTAAGAAACCAGCTGTTTTGTTACTGTGTCTTTAAGAAGGACATATGTAAATGAGCACTATTCTGATTGGCTGCCTTGTATTGTCCCTGAGGTCCACTTATAACATTTGTGTAGTTTTATGTATCAAAGACAGTCATAATGAATTCTTACATGACCATTTTCTAACCTCTCTTTATCGCTTAGGATTAAACAGGCTGTTTTCGTTACTGTGTCTTTAAGACAGACATATGTAAATGACCACTGTTCTGATTGGCTTGTCTTGTACCTCACTTAAAAGGCAGTCTGGACTGAAGCACTCCTTAAAACTTCAGCATGAGTGGGCGGGGCTAATCTGTGGTAAGGTGAATATGTGGATTTATGTGAATGTGACATCACAAACACACTGAATTCAGAACGGCCTGTTTTTGCTGATTAGTTTCCGCACAGACTGGATGTTTTACACTTTTATTTAGGAAAAAAGGAAATTAAGGTTTTATGAGACATAATATACTATACTGTACTATATTCATCCTCATGGTTCAGCAACTGAACGCCAGTCAGTGGTCATGTAGCAACAACCTGAACCTTTAAAGCCTGCAAACCTGGAAGCCATTCAGCTTTATAATTGCTAATAGGCCTCCAGCCTGGAGTAACACAGAGAACAATATTGCAAGCAGCAGCCAAAAGCTGAGATCAGCGCAATCATTTATGCTCAGACAGTAACCAAACCCGGCCAATCAGAGCTACTGTTCCTTTTAAATAATGCGGCATCCTGGCGTTTTGTTCAGGGTCAGTTCCTTTTCTTCCTCTCCTGTCTCCACTGTTAGGTAGGTTTTTGGCAGTTTCAGTTAAAAATAATATTTGACTATTTTTCAGGAAATCCTCTGCTGAGGTGAAATCATGTTGGACCACAACTATGTACCACATGGGATGACCGTATGGATCCTGTTCGTTTTGGATCGCCTCAACGTTGCAGGCTCTTTCGGCTGAATTAAGCATGATGCTGTTAGAACCTGTGAACTCTAACTAACCCATGAGAAAAACCATTAGAGACAGAATAAACGTTCATTTAGGATGAGGCGTATAATTGGCATTGAAACATAACTGGACACTGTATACAGTCACATGGTTTAAATAAACGCTCTGGACGTGGGACGTATGTGGAAAAAAAAGGTTACATGGTGACCTCAGGCCCAGTGTAATTTCCCTGATTACTATGGTGAGCAGATCATTGTTTCTTCTACAGAAATCTGTCTGAGTTTCCAAGCATGTTTGTACAGAAAAGAAATACTATACATGAGCCTGCATTGCCAAGTCACCAGTTCCTCTCAGCCTATTGTCCTGCAGAGCTCAACACGTAAACAGAAACGGGCAGCTGAGGCTGACATTTGCCTCTTAAATGTGCCCTTTACCCACCAGCGCAGAATAAGAGGGGATTACGTCCCCCCCAGTGCAAAATAAGACCACCAGCACAAATAATTTTTAAACTGATGCAGGGTCAACTAGAGGTGGGCAATACAAAGATATTTTATCGATATCATGATAAATTACACCAAACAATCCCTTCATTAAGTACAACCTGCTGTTCTACAATCTTTGTCCATTTGAGTTCTCTTTGAATACTCGTTGCACGTTGCATCATATGTCCACCAGGGAGGTCTCCAAATCCCTATATCCCTTAAACTTACGTAGGGCAGCTTTAATTTATAGTCCTTTCATTTTTCTCTTTTAAGATTTATCATTATCAATATCAAGTGGCTTCACCCGCTTTTCCCCCTTTCTGTATTTTAATATTTTATACTAATGTTAAAACTATATTCTCATATGGTTTTCTGTTATTGTCTTGCTATCCGGTGTGGTCCAGGGGAGGATGGGTTCCCCAGGATGGATCTCAAGGTTTCTTTCTCTTTCTCTCAAGAAGTTTTTCCTTGCTACTGTCGCCGTTGGCGACGCTCATGGGGGCTCGGGCCCAGATTTTTCTGTAAAGCTGCTTTGTGACAACACCTGCTGTAAAAAGCACCACATAAATAAACTTTGACTTGACTTTGATTTATTTAGAAGAATGTAAAGTTTTTCAGAGTATTTCAGAGACAAACATGGAACAAAATTTGCCACCATAAAGCAGAGAAACTGATACAATGAATTCATTTTAGAAATTACATTATATAATTCCTATTAATTATATTGCCAGTTTTTTATAATATTAATTTACAAGCCATTAGATAAATGATGATATTGTAACTCTAATGACATTTGAGTTGCTGAATGTGGGTTTTGGCCTCCTGACGTTGGTCACCTTCACTTTTCAGACCAAATTTGCACCTTTTATCAGATGATCAGCATTTTATACTCATTCCAATGAAACTACAATAGGACTACATTTACCTAATCACACTTCATGCCTTTGCAATGAGTTGTGAATTCAAACTAATCAGGAAGTCAGATTTTATGTGTCTTGTGAAAAAAAAATCATCTTGGCTCCCTCAGAAATCAAACATAAACACTGCAGAACTGCAGAGCGAATCTGCTGTACATCAGGTCTTAGTGTTCTAGTGTTTGAGCTGCTGCTTTGCTAGTAGCTCAATAAGAGACAGTGTTGAGTTATTATGCTTTCAGATTTTCTACATTGTTGGTTCGGCCATGTGAAAGTGGGAAAACCTTAAACAATAAAACTGGTAAAACTCACTGTTTAAAGGATTGACTATTAATACTGAACTGAGGGAAAAGGAAACAAGCAGCAGAGCTGTGTTTTGTCTTTAGATAATATTCTACAGTATCACTTTTTGAATAGTTCTGTAAGTCTAATTTGCAGTTATGTGAATCTGTTATTCTTATAAATACAAAATAGAGCCACTCTAAATATACAATATAAATATATATATATAATCTGACCAGACATGCTTTTCTTTTGCTTTTTGTAACATTCAGCCACCCCAACCTCTGTTGTTTCAACATCAGTCCAGTAGAGAGCCAAACAGGACAGGTTCTTATGATCTGTTTACAGAGTGAACCATGTCTGAGAACCAGTAGCCAAACATTTTACTGAATTATAAATACAACTAGAAGGGAAAGTTCTTGACAAAGTTCACTAAAAAACCATTGCTGTGAAATCCTGTGTGGTTGCTAAGGTGTTGCTAAGCCATTGCTATGGAATTCCATTGTTATAGTATCCCAGGTGGTTGCTAAGGTGTTGCTAGGCCATTGCTATGGAATTCCATTGTTATAGTATCCCAGGTGGTTGCTAAGGTGTTGCTAGGCTGTGGAATTCCTATACTATGGAATTCCAGATATGACCCTATTTTGACACCATTTGTGGCAGAATTTCTCAACATTCTGTCATTTATTTCCTGAGAGGAAAAAAAAATGTGTTTGAACGAATGTTATGTGAAAATCATGCGTGCAGTTGGTCCCAAAAGCATAAGTGTACGTTTCTCACCCCACTTTCCTGCAGAGTTTTGTGGTTCTAAGCCAAAAATTGCAACCTGTGAAAACTGTAGAAAAAAAATGTAGAATAATAAAACGAAGGACAGAAAATTGTCTGAGTCAGGCCGACTTAAATATCTCAATAGTAAACCAAGGGACATATAGAAACCTAACCTAACGTTTATTTCTTCTGATTTTGAGGTCTAATTTGTAAGAAAAGCCGAAACTGTTGCTGGCAAATGCAATTTTCTTGCACTGAAAGCCATATATACTCCCACGCAGCCCGCATCCTATAGCGGAGCAAGAGAACATGTGTTTGTGATTGTTTTATTGGCGAGTTTCCTTTTCTGACATGATTCACTATTTGGGGAATGACACACAAGTACACGAGACGTTGATGGATGCTGGCATGGTGCACAATTCCCATGTACCCCGTCTTCATTGAGGATTGCGTTAAACCTGAAAAACTAAACTGGCCGTGGTGGAGATTCTCTTCAAATTGTTTTATCTGCCGTGTTCTGGTTTCTCTTCCCACTTCCAACCCCCAAGTTTGCTGACCGCAGGAAAAAGCCTTGACAAGCTACATTTCTTCCTTGCAAACAAATGATCCATTATGCTGAGGTCATCGTCCGCTGAACTGCAGGAAGGTTCGGAGCCATTCTCTCTTGGTGGGTCTCAAAATAAACCACAATTCAATGAGCGAACCTGGGCACAAAAACACGCACAAACAAATGTAAACATCTGGCGCAACCAGTGTTTTCACTGCCACAGCGGCGTTTCGCCAGACAAAACAAGTCGAGGCTTAAGTCAATAAACAAGCAGCGTCAAACGGACACGGTTTTCAGACGTAAATCAAGCTCATGACGTGAATACAGGCATCTCAAAATATGGAAAATGGATCGATGAAGGTTTCTCCTTTCTAATGTTATCCAGTAAATGTTTCGATGAAAAACAGTGGAGTCCAAAAGTCCAAGACCATTTTTAAAAATTTAAAACTGGAAATGAACAACAGAAAGTTTTAGAATTTAAAATCAAAACAAAGAAACATTACGACAAGTAAAGCTCACTTTTCAAATTTAATCAAGTTCATGACTGACCGTTTTAAGGCTTTAATACAGAAAAGATCCGCTTTTGTTTTTTGTTTTTATCCCTGTTATTGAAGCTCATGTTCAGACGACTCTCAGGTGAATCTGATCTACTCATCAGAGGCTTTTGCGCAAAGTGTGGAGGAACAAATACTGAAATTTAGAAATTGTGTAAAGACTTCAAAGATTCTACTTTCCTCTGAAATCGTTACACTGATAATAAAACATGTAATGAAAAAATTGGTATTACATTAGAAAAGAATGTAAAATAAGAGCTTTTTCACTAGTGTATGTTTCTGTGCATGTAGACCAGATATATCTACTCAGTAGGGTAACTTTGGGAGAAAAGCCCCCCAGAGTAACATGCCCCCCACCCCTCCCAACTCTGCCTGTACAGCTCCTTAAAAAGTCTTATTGTCTTACTAATATTAAGCCTTAAAGGTCATTAAACAGTGAACATTTGAATCAATGGGTTTTAATGACAACATAAACAATAATTTCAGTCATTCGTCCATCTTTTCTTTTTCTTCTTTCTCTTAAAATAAGACATTTTGGCTCATTGGAGTCTCATTTCTGATATAAAACTAAACCTCACACATCCTTTAGGCTGACCGGCTATACTGACCTGCTGAACTGACCTGCTGGGACAGTTTATTAGAGTTGCTGTTTCTGTCTGACTAAAGGAAACTTAAACTAATGGTTCCTACAACTGACCTCTGCACTGGACACCATATTTAGCACTGACTTTTATACTTATACTTTTTTTAATTAGAAAAAGATGATTTATCCTAAAATGAGAAATAAATATTATAAAAAATAAACAAATAATAAAATACATGCCATAAAAATGTAATAGAAAGCATTAAATAGAACTTTCTGATCATGTAGACACTCTGATACACTAATCTACGGTTTAAAACAAATTACGAGTATAAACAGTTTGTGTTCCCTGAAAATCGTTGCTTCTTCTCATATTTTGTCAGACAGAACCTCATAACTCCAAGCTGAAAGTGAGCAAAACTTTGACCTGTTCCAAAAACCTATTTTTCAGATTCGATAGGATTTTAATATTTAGAGTAAATTTAGGATGGCTGTCATTTTCATGTATGAAAGCTATTTTCAAAATCTTTGAAGCTCAAAATCTCAAAACGGCTCAGAACGCAGACAGAACCTTATAATTCCAAGGAGGACGATGTGTTGAAAGCTATCATTATTATTATTATTATGGCTGCAATACAAGAGAATAATAATGTCTTTAAATACAATTAAATAATTCCATCATGTAATTCATATAATCACAGACACTTTTTAATGAATTAGCAAAGCTGACATTTCAATTCTTTCTATTCTGCTGTCATTTATCTTTCATCATAGCTTATTAAAATGAAGTGAAATCAAGGCACATTTAATATGATAACATGATAATATTTTAGTGCTGTACAATGATTAATAACAATTTCTGAAAGGTGCAAAGGTTTGAAGTTGATTTGACATATTCAAGATTAAATTTATGTGTGTTGTTCCAGTTTATTTGCCCTTACTGTGTGCAGGTTTATGCACTGTTATCTTGTAAATGCAAAACTCACACACAGATATGATTTAGCTTTATAGTAAGGACATTGTTTTTAAGGGACATTCTCCCGTACGAGTCATGAGTCACAGTGCTCTTATAAAGCTCAGGGAGTGCACTCTCTCACAGTAAGGATACAATCTTTTACTCCACCGTATCAGTGGTTCTCCACCCTGAGGCTTCCTATCCTGCACATTTTAGTGTTTTTCCTGCTCCCAACACTCCTGATTCAGCTAATCAGCTAATTAATAAGCTCTTTCTGAGTCAAAGTGGGTGTGTCAGAGCAGGAAAACACCAGAATATGCCAGGGTTACTCCACGACTCGGGCTGAGAACCACTGCCTCAGATAAGCTGCAGCAGAGGAAGGTGGGTCCCTGGCAGCATTTGTCCTGGGAAGGCCCCTTGTTTGTATCACACACTGCCTGACTGGTCTACTGAGGCAGCTTTGTCACATCATGTGAATGATAGTAAGCTGGCAGCCGAAGCGCTGATGCGGATAATGTAATTTGGCAGTCAAATGCGCAACTAACAACAACTAACATACTGTATATTTTACTGTACATTTTACAGGCCTTGGTTAACACTGACTGTGTTTACATGCAGAGATTTTCTCCAAACCGATTGAACACATTCCGATTACAGGTTAAGACTGAGGTGTTTATTCTCACTCTACTCAACAATCTGATGGAAAATCTGTGTCTACATTCACACTACGAGTAATCAGATCCAGAATGATGCGCATGCGTAGAGAACCGCTTAGTGTAGACATTACCATGACAACCAGCATCACGTGAGTCCAGTCAGAGTGAGATGAGCAGCAGTGAGCAGTGCTTGTTTTTAATTGCTTTAAAATGATGTCAGACTCAGGAAAACGTCCTTCACATGTCCTTATTAAAGAAGGCCGAGAGGAAGACGTCAGAGACGTCCTCTGCAGACCAGTTTTTGCTCCGCCATGTTGAACGGTATAAACTTTCACTATGACGCGACGAACATGATCAGAACGGACTTAAACTTTCCGATAGGGAATGTAATCAGATACAGGCGTTTACACGGATATTATTCTTCCATTTAACAGATTATTTACAGGATTACCCATAGAGACTGTATTCTGAATGGCCTCAATCGGACTAGACTATTCCGACGAAGGTGTTTACATGGACGTATTCTATTCCGATTGAGCTATTAGTATTAACGGATTATTAGGCTGCATGTAAACATGTGCAGTAGTTGGTTTCATCTGCTTGCGTTTCTCTTGAACTTTCTTCCGCAGCTATAATCTTCAATGTCTCCTCTTCATTCAGTTCACAACACAGTTCAGAAATATTTCTGTCCATTGCAGGTTTTCAAATAAACCTCTGTATGCAGAATTAGCTCTCCTGGCCTGAGGCTTTATGAATAGAGACACCTGTACTACTTTTTATCAAACTGTTCCACAATTAAAACTGACCACTAGTTGTCTTGGAAACGCCCATTCAAAACCATCACTGTCCACTGTGTTGGGCAGAATGTTGTATGTATCATTTGCAACAAAAAATGCTGAAAGTTAACAGATGTGATGTGGATCAAGTATCGTAAACTGAACACCAGTATAAAAGTTTATGGCATCTTTAGAAAGAAAGATCTTTTGGATGCTGCATAGCAGATTCATATGTGGACCCTTTGTCTGTTATACAAGCCCCTAGATGTCTGCATTATGAAACAGTTCATGGCTTTGTCCGTAAACGCTAAACAACTTGAGCATGTTACACAACATCGATCCATCTTTGGGTTTGGCCTGCTGGTCCAGAGTAATAAATCTTTTTTTAAGGGGTCATTTTCGTCCTGAACGACTTTCAGGCATATTTCATACACAGATGGGAGTGTGACGAGGCTTCGCTGAACCCCGTGAGAAGACACGAAGTCACCGGGTAGATTGTGACTAAATGGGTAAGTGGGATGTAGGTGCAGGCTGAAGATGTGACGACTCTGGATGATTCTTTGCAATCAGTGAGATTTATTTACACGGTGAAACACACAAAAGAAAAACTGTACAAACACAAAGTAAATAGAGGTTAAAATGTTGACCCGACTTGATCAGTACAGGTAAGTATAAATAGTCTCAGGCCTCTTTTTAGCTCAGCTCTTACTCCCTTTTCCTCAGTCTCCTCGCAATCTGAGGTGAGTATCCTCGAGCTAGCCCCCTGCTAAACCCTTCCCCTGCCTCTTATAGGGTTAGCCCCACCCCTGCATCACCTGAGCTGAACCATTCCACTCTGCAGGGGTGTTGCTATCCCATAAGAGTGGATTAAAAACAAGGGTAAATAAACTCATAATTACATCTCACAAGGCCTTAATGTGTAACATTACCGGTAGGACATTTCATACAGTGCGCACATTTACTAGCCTGTCTCACTCTGTCTTCTGTGCTCTAGGTAGAGACATCACCCCTCTCATGAGCCAGCCGTGGGCCCTCCGGCACGCTCATGAGTGAGCTCCGTCTGCTCTGCCTCCCTTTGCTGCTGGTGTTAGGAAACAGACAATAGCTGAGTATTACAGGTAGGTGTTCAGGTAAGTGCCCTGCGAGTGCCCCAGTGACAGCTGGGATGGGCTCCAGCACCCCACCGCGACCCAGAAGGATAAGCGGTTTAGATGATGGATGGATGGATGGATGTTCAGGTAAGTATTACACACACACACATAGTTCTCTGGTGATGGGCAACAGGTTTGCCTCATCACAGGGAGCCACTGGCAAAAGATTCAAATACCACTATAACTTAATCAGCATATTAATTAACACTTCCTTCTTTGAGGTCCTTGTTTGTGCCTGAACAGTTGTTCATTTTCACATGACCATTTTCCATTTTCCTCTCTTTATCCCTAGAATAACACAAGCCATTTTGCTACTGTACCTTTAAGACTGACATATGTAAATGAGCTCTGTGCTGATTGGACTCCCTGTTATGTGCCTCATTAAAAAAACAGTTCAAACTGAAACACTCCTTTTAAATTTGACTGGGTGGGCCTGAACTGCTGTAGGCTGCATAGGTAGATACGCTATATGGCCGAAGATATGTGGACACATGACCGTCAAACCTATATGAGCTTGTTGGACGTCTCATTCCAGAACCCTGGGCAGTGATATAGAGTTGCCCCAACCTTTGCAGCAATAACAGCTTCCACTCTTCTGGGAAGCTTTCTACAACATTTTGGAGTGTGTCTGTGGGAATTTGTGCCCATTCAGTGAAAAGAGCATGTGTGAAGTCAGGTACTGATGGTGGGTGAGAAAGCCGACATTCCAATTCATCCCAAAGGCTCGGTGCAGGCCACTGGAGTTCCTCCACAACAAACTTGTCAAACCATGTCTTTATGGACCTCATTTTGTGCTCAGTCAAGCTGGAACAAGGAGAGGCTTTTCCCCAAACTGGTGCCACAAGGTTGAAAGCATTTAATTGTCTAAAATGTCCTTGTGCTGTAGAATTAACATCACCCTTCACTGGAACTGAGGGGCCCAAACCTGAGAAACAGCCCAGCCCATCATCCCTCACCAGCACTGTACAGTCTGGTAGGCAGTGTTCTCTTGGCATCCGCCAACCCAGATTCGCCTACCATACTGCCAGATAATGAAGCTTGACTCATTTCCGCTGCTGCAAGGCCTTGTTATCTTGGACTTCTGCATATCTATTTTAAAGAGGTGAAGATTTTTTTAACCCAGTAATCTAAACAACAGATATCAACAAATTAGATGAGGAAAATGTAGAACTGGTGATGCTGAATACTTTTGGATAGAAGACATCAGTGTTTGCACAGTTCTTGTATAACATACTGGTCTATATTATGTATTAATGAGTGAATTTAAATGGTCAGGTAAAAATCAGCAGACAAAAAGATGTGCAAAGCTATCAGTGCAAAAGGGTTTTTCACCTAAATTCAGAAGTTCCAGAGTTATTTTGGACATTTTAACCCAATGTTGAATATTTGCCATGGGTCATTTCTGACACAGGTCTGGTTTGAGACATTTGCAAATTCTGAAATGAGAAGGGTGTTTAAGTAGATACTGAACTGAAAAGATCAGCACTACGACTGTTATATCTACAGAGCTTTGTTTATCTGGTACTCTATTATACGGCCTTCTTGGGCCCAGTGCAGGTGCCAGCCTCCACCCTTAGGCAAGCTCTCTATGCGGCCTGGGAAACAGGACGCTCAGGCCAGGCTAACATCAAGCACGGAGCAGCGCAGCCCTACACATCCCGGCTATTTGTTTAGAAACACTTGGACAGGACTTACGTTTATTGGGAGGGGGACAAAAAGGTCAGTTTTCCCATCTAGCAACAATATGAAGGCAAAAAGAGTGCGAATCAGGATAGGCGGGCACTTCCTTTCTCCTGCGCTCTCTAGAAGGAGCTCCGCACATTGGAGAGTAAACAAGAGAGAAGGCTGACCAACGGCCAGAGAAAGACAGGAAAGGAAAGGGAAACTACACCAGGACGTCTTATTAATATGAAAATTAGGAAAACTGGGTACCATGCATGTACAAAACTTGGCAGAATGTGTGGTGTAGCATGTGATGAGAGCATGACTAGAGAAATCAATCCCATCAGCGTTTGATACAGCATCAACAGAGATTCTGAGAAGCCAAGTTCGCTTCTCTCTTGCTTTTACTGCTGACTGTCATTATTATTTACTACCTTCCATTATTACGTTCAGACAAGATAACATCAGGGATCTTGGAGTGAGGTCATCTTTTTTATATATGGAAGTCGTTCAAACACAACTGCACACATTACATCAGTAACTACAGCCACGTCCTGAAACCAACACAATAGTGATTGTTATTGTTGCCAATCACGTCCACTGCAGTTCTTTGTCCTCAGCCCATTCGCAGCCACATCGCAGAGAACGTGTGATTTAAACAGCCGCCTTATCACGAACAGTGAGGCGGAGAAAAAGCAGAACAGAATAGAGGAACGACCGACGTCCGAGCGCATAAACCAAACCATTAGACAGTTCAAGCGCTGAAGATGCCAAGAGCAAATTTCACCTAATTCATATCATCTCGATTAAACCTTTCCTGCCAGTGCCTAAGCGTATAATCCCCAAACAGAGGCTCTTCAGAAGGGAAAAATGTCCGGAAAGCTGGATAAATTCAGATGTACTTCAGCCAAGAAGGAGTCGTCTTAGCTTCTAGAAGAATGACATACTTATGGGCTGAGCACAATATTCTTATCTTCCTAACCCGATGGGAACTGTTCCCAGCTTAAGACTCCAACATTAAAAATTAATTTCTGTTTTTAGCCCTGTTTCCATCCATAGACCTTTCTGTGTTTGTATTTGTCTCGTTGTCCCTGTTGGTTCCACGTCTGAGTGAACTTTAATGCGCACTCATTAATCTAATTTGTCTCTGGCAGACGATTTAATTTCATTGGAGTCACAATTCAAACAACAGCCTGGAGACTCACTCCACAAACATGGAGCACTAACCAGTAGAGCTGATGTCACTTGGAGAGGCATTTTTTCTTCATCATCACTTTCAAACAAATCCATTTCCAGCCTGATCCTCAAGTCATCGCTTGAAAACGTCATTTGTAAGAGTCGAATAAAGAAAGGTTGTTTAATATGTGTCCCTGATCAATTAGAAGCCTCTATTCAGGCCTTGGTTCTGCAGGCAGAGAAACTCATTCAGAAGATCTCTGACAGATCATTCAAGCGTTTGGGGTGTGGCATCACCAACCATGTCAGCAGTCACTGCTTGTTATATTCAGCTGTACATGTTGCATCAGCTCTCTATACATGGAATGGCAGAGAGCCTTGTGTGTTGAGTCCAGCTGGGAGAGATTTGAATGATTTATTAAACAACACAGCACTTTTATAAAGGAACAAGACATCATCAAATTTCTGAGGGTAGATAAGAGGAGCTTTACAGGATAGCAGGTTGGAGGTCAAGAGACATCTGCTTCTTATTGTGATTCCTCTGGTTTATCGTGAGGAGGTGGTGGTCCCCTGTTGGGAGTTTTTAGGAATTAAACCCCCCCTGAGGCCTAAACTCAAAGCAGCAGAAGGCCAGACATGAGATTTTGCTAACTGATTATGCTGATCACCCTCATAAAATACAGTGCATGAAACAGAAAGAAAGATCAGCAGGATTAGCAAACCTGTTCTGGATCTAATGCAGTGATCACTAACACTTTATTTGGACGGCCCACTGTAGATGCTTACCTTCAGCTCGCATTTGACTAAATATGTATTGAATTCATCTTAAATTAAGGTTAATTAAACCCTTAACACACTCGAATCTTCACCCCAACTCTAAAACTAAATCTAACCCAAATCCTGGTGCTAATCCTAATCCTAACCCTACCGAGTTTCAGCAGTGTGTTACTAATTTGAACATGTTTAGATCATCTTTAGGGGGATGTTTAAATAAAGCAGGACCCAGTGGTCTGGTACATTCTCAAATGGTTTTGAGCTTAGTGCAGTTCTGACCTCTATAAAAACCGCTATAATACTTTACATTATGTAGAGGATCTTAAACATTAAAAATAAGTTCTTTACATTTACACTTCTCATTTAGAAAAAGAGACTTTAAAAGGAATTAAAATGGGTCTTTTTATGGCATCAATCCAAATTTTTTTGGTATCCATATTTTTAAGAGTGCAGTTCTGATACTGTGGTCACTTCATGCTTTAAATAGAAATTCCACCGATTTATGAAAAATGTCTCCATAATTAAACGTTAAGATGTAAACTGTGTCCTTCAGAGTGATTTGATGTGAAACGTGCCAAGCTTGAAACACTGTTTTATGATAGTTTTGAGATCAGATGTTGACATAAAATTGCTTTTTATCGGTCATTCCTGGTGGGGGGTACATGCAGTGCAGAATAGCGCACAAAGAAAACTTCTTTTTCCATGTTTACCACTATTATTCCTTTATCAACATTACATACCAAAACTCAGGAGAATGTGTAGGTTCACTTCAGGTTTTGGATAGTAAATCAAATGGAAAAATCTGCATTGTAGACATGGCGCCCCCTGGTCCCCATCATCACCCCTGTAAAAAATCTGGAGTTGGTAAGTTTCACTACAACAAACCATTTCACAGCAAAACACTCATTTTTAAGATTTTGTTTACCATCTTAACAATTATTTTATGCTGAAATGACTTTTATGCTGAATTTATTGTAAAGAGAAGCTCCCCCAGTATGGAACATGGGAAAGGAGCAACACAATGGCTCCAAATACTGGTTTAAGCCAGAGAGGTCAGTCAATGAAATGCACATTGCCAGTGTCAATCAACACCCTCGTCAATAGTTGACATACAATAGCAAACAGCTCTCTGGAGCTCGGGATGAGGCGCTGCTCCAGGACAAAAAGTGTGTTTTTTTCTACAAAACTCAGTTTTTGCCCGAATTTGATTCAGCAAATCAGACAATGGGGTGTTTTTGGATGACCGGATGGAATCGTACATGGTTTCAACAAAACGTTGAAAGATCAGGTTAAACAAAAAGAAAGAAAGAAAGCAAGTAAATGCTGACTAGGATTTTACGCCAGGAGAGAAGTCAGTATTCTCCAGTCGGTTATTCTGGCTCTAGGATTTCCTTTCCATGCCGATCACCGTTGCGTGAGGAGATTTAGCATGACAGCACCTTGACGACCTGTCTATTGCATCAGGAATAATCTGGAACAGAGAGCATGTTTTAGAAGAGGTAACGAGTGAACTCTAACTCACAGTACACTTGTATATGTTTCTGGAAGGCAGTTTGACTGTGAAACACAATTCCACAGTTTCTACTGTTATTGCAACACTCAGATCCAAGTGGGCGTTTGATAAAAGATTTGAAATTCTCCAGGTAAGCTGATCCCACATGAGTGTACAGCAAAAGAGTACAACACAGTATAGAGTCCACACACCCAGTTCAGTATCATATAGCGACACACACTTGTCATCCAACTTTCTGATGTGAACATCTGGTTTAGATTTTCTGCTCTTTATATTTGGGGTCCTTGGCAATTGACCAATAACACAGAGTCCGAGAAAACAACTGTCCAGACCATTTTGTATACTACAGAAAGGAGGAAGGAGCGAAATATAGGAGACTCAGAGGAGGAAAGAGAGGATTGACAAGAATCAGGACAGCAGGAGATGCCTGACTTTCACATTAAGATAGCAGGAGATCATGTGTTGCAATGTAAACATGTGATGGGCAGATGTAGCAGAGCGAGGCTGATAGATAAGGAGCTGAATTTAAGGTCAGTCCTTTGTGCAGTTTTACTGTCCACTGTCTTTAACTGACCTAGTAGAATATTCAGTTATGATAGGGCAAAAATGTGAATTCTAGGTGTGCTTTACAATACACTGTCAGAAATAAAGGTTCTATGCAGGAACATTTTTCGGTCATCAAAGTACAAACAGTGTAAATGTTCCCTCAGAGCTCCAACAGTGGCTTTAAGGTCTGATTGTGAACCTTAAATAAGTTTCTCCAGGTGAAAAGTTCGTATTTGTACCTTTTCAGAACCGAATGTTTTAAACAGAACAGTAAAATAAAAGCCTGGAGACGAGACGGGGTGTGTGGAGTCAGTACAGCTTAGAACATCATTTCAGTGGATTATGGTTCAGTTATGTACCCTGACTAAAGGTACTGAGATGGAGCCTTTAGGGTTCCACCCCAGTGACAGGAGGGGTTCTGCCCCAGTGACAGTTTAGCACCTTAATTTCTGAGAGTGCACCGATACTGAAACCTTGAGTATTGGCTGATGCTAATACAGATATTTAAATTTTTGTTACAAAACAAAACTACTGAGCTCCAAAAGGAGCTATGCCTAATCGCAGCCCTTCACTTAATAAGGCCACCTAAAAATACTCAAAACTCAAACTGCTGCTCACAAGTCGCTTCATACGACTCAGAGTCACGTCCTGAGTCTCGGGGGTGTGAGACAACGTCAAGTGTCAAATCCTTAGGAAAGAATTTTAGTTTGTTCTCGTTATGAGCTGCAGGCATTCCTACTAAACCTGCCTTCAAATGACAAGTTTTCATTACAGAAAAACCTTCAGCACCTTTAAAGCAAAGAGGCAAAACCATGTGAAGCGGTTGGCTAGTCTATGTTTATATAGACTGTTTGCTAGCTAGTTGGTGTGAGCGCTAATCCAGTTGAAGGTTCTGTAATTTCCTAAAACTTTAGCTAGATTAGCTGTTGCGCTAACTGGCACAACTGCTATCCAAACCAAATGCTAGCCAACAGTGTTAAATTCTTTTGCCTCTTTTCCTTTAAACATCTTATTTACTGTGTGCAGTGCTTCAGTTCCATCACTCCAACTGAAGATTTTTCTATTAGGCTCAGTTATTTAAAGTTATATCAAACCTTTCCTGTCCTTGAGGATCTGTGTTCTTTAACAGTTGGATTGTTGCTGATGCATTTTTTGGACAAGTGTCGAGCCTCGACCCATCCTTGCTCATAAAGGACTCTGCCTTTAAGGGATGCTCCTTTTATACCCAAGCATGATTACATCACCACTTTGTCCCTGGTGGTAAATTACAACTTAAATCTTAACTTTGTTGGAACGCACTGCAGGCATCAATTAAAGAATGAGCAACTAAAGTAATTCAATCCTACTGAGATGCTGAGACTACACTGTTCTTTTTGTTACTGTCAGAACAAAATCTGGCATCTCCATTTCTGGTGTTTTTTTTATTTATTCATTAATTTATATTATTTACTATTTGAAAATACCAGCTGCCATTTACACTGTGTTAAAATATCATAATAAATGGACCAACAGAAATGATCCAAAATGACTTGACTGAGTAAAACCCTGTTACATTACCCACATTGAGGTTTTTTACTTCTCCTGTAAAGTTACTGTTTTAGAAATATGAGTTTGTGTTCTGACAGCGACTTTAGGCTAAAAGTGAATCAGAAATCATAATGCAGTTTCCTTCCATACCAGGATGTATTTTCGAGTGAGACAGGGTTTTAGGGAGGGTCTCTGAGCTGACTGACCAATCAAAAACATACGCTGTTTTAAAGGTGGGAAAACGACACGACACTTTGATTAAAGTTTATGGAGAAACAAGTATCTTGACTTTTAAATGGTCTCAGGTGAATCAGACTTATAATTGCGAAGGACATTAACTCACAAGGTTAAATAGAGTTTTGGTTTGAGGTTGTCTTTAGTGTTCGGTTACACGTGGCTGCTGTTGTTATCATGCTATCAGCTATACTTTGCCATGTAAGGCTGCCATACAAGCAGATCCGTCTATTTCAGGCAAGATCTGTTACAGAATCCAATCGGGTTCTTTTTCTTTTCTCCTTCTGATACCCAGCCTGGCATTTTCTGGAATCTGCCCGGTACTGATAACAGGTACAGGATCAGTGCCGTGTCTGGCTTGGATAAAACTCTATTCACATGTACAGTTTTATGTTTCTCACACTGTCAAGATGACCAGAATCGCATGGTCATCTGAAAAGATTCTACGGTCAAGTTTCCGCTGATGCTCAGGCCAAAACAGGATATTCAGGCAAGGCGACATGAAATGCATTTTTATTTAGAGAGCTGACAAACGTCAAACCAATCCATCCAACTGACGATGCTGCTGATCAACTGGATGAGTAGAGATATACCAGCATGCTAACTTCTTCAATATTTCATCTCCATCTAGGACAGAAGCAGCTGCCACGGCTTCACAAATGTTCTATTGTGAAAAGACATTGTGAGGTTGTTGGATAACTCTTATGAAGACTGGGTGACCAGGTATCATGTGATGGGAGGTCAGAATACAATGGACACTCTGTGAGAAAGAAGCCAAACAACTATAACCCCGGCTAGATCATCAATGTGGAATTTACAGCCACCAATTCTATGATTTTCTGCCTGTGAGTGAATTACAACTAATGCTTCTTGCCTAGTTAATATTTGGTTGCGTCACAGTGAAAGACGAGATGTCAAGCGCACTCAAACACTGACGTCTCTAATTAAAGCTGATTTATTCCAATTTATCAGTGTAACACACTAATTAGCTGAAGGTATAGTTTACATGGATCATACAACGCAAGTAATTTAAAGAAGCAACCGTTTTCATATACAGCCCCCCATTTTTAAGAGCTCATAAGTAAACGGACAAACTATCAATTTAAACTGTCATTTTAAATACGCACTGCACAACTTAATTCTTTCATTAAGTAAGCACAACTTAAATACTACAGAAATTTTTGGAACATGGCATCAAATTCAAAATGGACATATATTCTGTTTTAATATTTGATATGTTGTCTTTGTGCTACTTTCAATGAAATATAGGGTTTAAATGATCTGCACATCATTGCATTTTGTTTTTTGTTTACATTCTGCACAGCGTCCCAACTTTTTTGGAAATGGGTTTGTAAATTCAGTGCATCTCATTGTTCGGCGTCTGTCTGAGCTCATGGGAACGGAGGTCCTGTTAGGACTTCAGCGACATGCCAATACACCCCATCTCTCAGCAGGAGCTTGTTCTGTCTGCCAGACCCCCCATGTACAAAAGCTGCCCTCTGATGCAGTCCGGGCTCCCGGGAGAACTGATTCGGGGGTTGGCCTGACCTGGCTGTCAAACACTACCTAGTGCTAGTGAAAGATATACTGTGACACTACATGGAGAGCCAGCCCGGTGTCAGAGGTTATAAAGCTTCCAGAAATTACATCAAAGGCCATATAGAGCGCGTATAGAATGAGCCCTCGGGATCTGAGAATTACAGTGGAATTCACACTGAGAAACGGCTGATTAAAGACAACGTCTTAGTTATGAAGAAGAATTTTTACCTTTGTGACATTTAATGGTTGATGTATAATCCTAATAGTGAAAAATGAGTCACCGCAGATCATCTCTGATGTCAAATTCACCAAAATGTTGTGAAGATTTTCCAGAATGAGCAAATTTAAGCACTTGCAAGAGTCTGCTTTAACAACAGCTGCAGAACATTAATAAATGACGGTATTTTTAACCAGATAGCACCTTCAAGTGAACAAAGATCTTCACTAATGCGTCAGTGGTGATTCAAATATGGAAGGAAACATGAACAGAGTCAGTGTGAAACAGACAGGGAATCTCTGAGGTCATCCACTGTTCATTTATGGAAAGTTTGGTGACAATGCACAAAACAAGACTATTCACTTGTGGCTTTTCTTAAATAAGCAAACAGCTCTATAGGAACAGGACATACTTTCGCCAATGGCAACTGCTGTTAGATGCTAATCCATGTGTTTCAGGTCAATTTCCGTGCAGGAAGGCATATGAGCCTGCGCTGCTAAACTGGGAAATAGTTGCCTATTGTTCCTTTACTGAAAGCCTTGCTCATACAGCTCTCATCATGGGCAATAAATATCACTGCTAAGTACCAGAATGGTCTGCCCGGGGCGACATCGCAACTTTCCTTCTTCCTTGGCCTCGGGGGAAGCGTGGACTCTTGACTTGGACAATGACTGAAACGATCTCTGTTACAAAATCACACTCGCCACTATAAGGCAACTCTCCATTTTGTATCAGATGGAAAAACAAACAAACAAGACATGGCACTGCTGATAATGTGGAACACCATGCTCAGGAGGAAGCCCCTGGGATACCATTAAACATGAACACGGCTCTTTGAGGAGTCCGTATGGATGTAAACTGTAAAGTCACATGGGCCTTACCTTGTGATCCATCAGCACAACCCAAAGACAAGTTCCAATTTACAGAGACTACAGTATGCAAACCGCTGGCAGTTACACACCGAGCTCTACTGCCTCGCGGCAAAGGGCCTCATAATCACTGGCATAAGCCCTTGTTTTAAATGATTGCCTCTGTTCAACCCTAACAATGCTGGAGAACCACGCTGAGCCACGCCTCCTGTTCATCTGTTGGGTAGAACCTGCTGATATCTGGACTGTCAATCAGTTTCACCCCAGGAACCCCATCAAAAACGTATCTGCTCCCAAGTTGTTAAAGTTGTGCCAATATCTACATTTATCTATATACACCGGTCAGGCATAACATTCTGACCACCTCCTTGTTTCTACGCTCATTGTCCATTTTATCAGCTCCACTTACTATATAGGTGCACTTTGTAGTTCTACAGTTACAGACTGTAGTCCATCTGTTTCTGTGATACTTTGTTAGCCCCCTTTTACCCTGTTCTTCAGTGGTCAGGACCTCCATGGACCCTCACAGAGCAGGTACTATTTGGGTGGTGGATCATTCTCAGCACTGCAGTAACACTGACGTGGTGGTGGTGTGTTAGTGTGTGTTGTACTGGTCTGAGTGGATCAGACACAGCAGTGCTGCTGGAGTTTTTAAATCAATCACAGATCACTGCGACCTGAGACGTTTCCCTTTTCAAACCCCAAAATAAAAGCAGATAAAGCCGTTTATAAGCCATAACAGTAACTTTAGGTAGCTAAATACTCCAACTGTCACACACGACGCCTGACAGAACTTCATTACTTCACTTTGCTAGCTTGCTAAGATAACAACAACAAAAAGAAAGGCACTACAGCACAGCTGAAAAAGCAGTTATTCACAAATTTTATGTAAGTTATGCATAACTAGCAAAGCATCCCTTCGCTGCCCCCTCCTTCACCTCTGCTGCGAGGGGCTACTTGTGTGCTGCAGGTGTGACACACATCCGAGTGGTGAGTCGAAGTGGATGAAGGCAAATTATCACAAGCATTGAAACAGGGCCATAGTTCATGTTTTCCTTCTCCCCCCTTAAGTTTACTTTCTTGGAGACGCAGTTTGTTCTGACAATACGGACACACAGGTCTGAACACACGAACAGTCAGCTTCAGGAAGAAAGATAGTGGCGTGTGTAAATATTCAATATTATGAACAAATGTCAAAACTCCACTCTCTGGGTAAAGCCCTGTAAAGACCAATTAAACTAAAATGCCATTGTCCCTTAAAGGGGAATTCCACAGATTTTTCACAATTTCTGCATAAATTAGTCACTAAGTTGTTAACAAAGTCATTCAGAGTGATCTGATGTGAAACGATTATGGACTTTGATTTCTTTACAGTGGTGATGATGGGAACCAGATGTTGTGATGCAAACACTTTATTTGCTATCCAAAATTTTATCCAAAAATATTGTCGCTGTCCACAAAAATACTAAGAATCTCCATTTTATTTCTACATCATTTGAGCGCAACAGCTACTCTTTACATAGTGTGAAAATTTCATGATGATTGGACCGAGACAAACACTCCACAACTGTCTGGAATAAAATCTTCACCTGTAAACTTATCATTTTGGAGATGCTTATTTTTTATAGACAACAACAATATAATGTTGATAATGGTAGAACAGCTGCAAATCTAAACAACTAACTTGCTCATGACTTTGTTTTACATCATCCTGCAGGTACTTCTTCACCAAAAATGTGTTTCATTAAAGCCCAAACCTTCTCAAAACTGTCACAACAATGCCTCAGGCATCAGGCTGTGTATTTCATATAATAACTTTCTTTGAAGCACCTTTTAAAGGCATTAAACTCCTCAAACATCGATTCTCATCACCACAACAGTGAACAGCTCTGACTCGGGTTAGTTTCTCTAGAACAGAACATTTTACAACAAACCACATCTGAATGATTATATTTACATCTTAAAACCTTAATTATGCAGAAAATGTGTGGAACAGAAATTGGTGGAATTCCCTTTAAATTATTATTTTTTGGACATGTTGTAGGAAAAACCATATCAAAATATTTGTGCTGCTGAGATGCACTGAAAAACGAGTTTTGTTCTTCATACCAGCTGAAACCAATTATTAAGCATCTATGAGAAATGAGTTGGATTCAGATCCTCTTCAAATTTTCTACCCTATAAAGGTGCGTAAAGCAGTGGGACACAGAGGAAGTCTGGCCCGTTTTTATCCGAATCCATCATAGATCAAGTTTATACAACGTTTTATATTCCAGATTGAGTGAACAACTCATTAAAAACTGGGTCAAAGCTGCTACACTTAGGCCCAGTCCCATTTCACCCCTCACCCCTACCACTCGCCCTTATCCCTCTGTTTTGTGTGTTCATGTCCAGGTGTAGGCGGTCCCGATTTTTGTTGAGATAGAGGGGTGGGGCGAAGTGTTGGGGCTGCATGACCCTCCAAACAGAGTTTTTCAGAGACTCCAAACAGAGTTATGAGAAAAAAAATAACCGGCAAGATGGAGAACAAGAGACCAAAGATGTGAGAAACGTGAGAATTTTTTTTTGGTAAAAAATTATGATAATCATCATTTTATCTTAGTTTAATGTAGTTTCAGTGTATTATGGTCATTTTTTTCATAACAAGCATAAAAATCACTAGCAGTGCTGACGTCTCGGTAACTAGCTAAATTTCCTGTTCCACCTTAAATGGTGCAGCAGTTACATTCTGGCAACTCAGACATCAGAACTGCTGCACCATTTAAGGTGGAACAGGAAAATTCAAACAAGAATCTGGTGAATATCTGACTTCAGCTTCATATCACTGAAGAATTAGGGGTGGGTGATAATAAATAATTGCCCCCCTCTTTGAAGGCATATGATCCCTAAATGTAACTAAAGCCCAGCAGTGAGGAGCTGAACTTTACCCTCCTCTGCTGTCACTGCAGACTGGCAGGGTCGCCTACAGAGCAGCGCTGGTAGCTGTTAATGAAGTGATGCTCTTTTTATTTGAGGGTCCCATTTCAGAAGGAAGATCTCAACCACTACCCTGTAACTCAGTTCCAAGGGGGAACACTCGAAAACAAGGGGTAGGGTAAAAAGAAGAAATGGGACTGGACCTTAAACTAGTAATTTTTTAAGGAGTAGCTCAAGAAAATTGCTAATAGGGCCGTTGGCAATATTAGCGTTTCTGACGGAACCGTTCCTGTAAATTATTCTATTTATTCTAAATTGGTTCTTGGACGACAGCCTCAAGTTTCTCAACCTTCAATGAGATAAACATTCAACAGCACAAGCCAGGGTTTCTGATCTCCGCTGAACCTACACATATGGCCACGCTACCCCTACTCTGCTACAGTGGTGAGGTAAGTCACCAAAGTCAGAGATACGTGAGAAAAACAAAAACAAACTCTGTGAAACAGCACATGTTTCTAATACAGCACTCCTCTCCACCATTATGTGATGTTTAGTCCACAGAGAGAGAGCAGAGTGTATAGGCCTACACTAAAGCCTACGTATGCTGCTTTCGTCATGTGTTTGATGGGTCAAAAGGTCATGGGAATTCAAGAGGTAGCTGGAAGACGTGTGAAATAGATCTTTCCCCTCTTCCTTCAATCTGGGGAAGGCTGGCAGGCTTTGCTAAGTCATACCGCTATTATGGGCAGTTCAGCTGGTGACGAGGACCAGCGTTTACTGCACCTCACACTTTCCAGAACCAGGCAGCAGGACAGTTATGTCAAAATGATTCAGGGACTTTGTCGTCTGACAGTAGGCAAAGCTTTGTTGCAGGCAGAAAGCATCTATTGGAAATATGGAGAAAACAGTAATAATAAAAACCAGTTATTTGGCTCCTCCAAGGCATAAATGTGCTTTGTATCCTCAAAGACTTACCACACAGTATTCCTCCTGGGACAGAGCGTGATCTCCCAATGATCTCTGCTCAGATAAAGATGAAAGACTGATGAGAATGACGACAGGTTTCCAGGCAGATTATGAAAATAAGTAAAATGAAATTCTGTTCATGTCTATTATGAGTGACCTGCTCACAGGAACCAGAGCACAGAATAAATCATCTAAATCACAGGCCTCAACTTAACGTCTCCTAACTTCACCTCACTCTCCCAATGTGACTTCACAGGGTACCAAAGCTTAGAGCTGAACGCCATTAGGTTTTAGATACTAATATTAGGACAGTACCATGTTTGTGCAATTAAATTAAAAAGATGGACAAAGTTTCCCCAAAACAGTGTATTTTAAAAGACTTATGACATCATCATTTAACTGCTTCCTAATTCGTTTTAGGATATTAACCTGATGCTACTTCTTTAGGCAACGGTTACTTATTATTTCTAATAATTAATTATAGATTGTTTGTAATTCACAAAACACAATCTTAGTCAAAAAAAGTTTTGGCACCCCTAGTCAACTTGTAATATTTTGTTGATTTTCTAATTGCAAATAAGTTAACTTTTCTTCTACAGAGAATAAATGTAGAATATTTATTTGTTGAATTAAAAAGCTAGTCCGCCTTTACACATGTGTTTTATATTTCATTGTTTTCAATATGATAAATTCTGTAATTAAGTAGTAACTGTGCAGTAAAATAAGCAGAAGTGTGCTTCCTGTAGGAATACGTTAATTTAATTAAGTGTAGGATCCTGTTGACTTAATTAACAGTTCATTTGACCCAGATGTTTGCACAAGACTGAACATGATCTACAGTAACTGTGGATGTTCTTATTCCTAATTGACTAAGCAAACTGATCAGTTTTAAAAAATATACAATAGAAAAGACGCCACTCAAACTACAGGCGGCAAACAGAACATCAGCTAATTAACTATAACCAACGCTCACCACAATAACTCTGTAGACCAGCGGCTCACAGCTCTGGTCCTGAAGATCCCCTGCACTGCACATTTTAGTGTTTCTCAGCACACCAGATCCAACTAATCAGCTCATTAACAGGCCCTTCATGACATGCAGTCGATGTGCTTTGAGGAAAAAATGTGAAGATGTGGAGGGCAGGGGGATCTGCAGGACCAGGGTTTGGAAATGCTGTAAATGATAATTGTTTGTCTAAATTATCCTCCAATCTTACTTCTGTATCACCTTCTTTATGTAAGTCCACAAAAATTATCTTAAAACTCTACATGAAGAGATCTATGAATGAAGTGTGACTCATATCTGTGGAAATCACTTGAACAGAATTACATAATCGTTGGAAATTAGAGGACGTAGATGCTTTAGTATCTAAAGTTTTTTGCAGGCCTCTAACTTCTAAAAATGATAAGACGTGAAAAACATATCCACTGATGAAGGCTTTGCTTTTTCCCTCAGAGTAAAATCACACTGTTTCTAGTACAGACGATGCAGGAAAGCCTTTCCTCGACAACTAAACAGCCAACACTGTTTCTGTTTGTGATTCTGCATTCAGAACATTTGCTGAAAAAAAATACACACATCACTAACATGCAGTGATTTGACACGACTGCCACATATAAAGGAATCCAGAATCACAAGTCGACCTTTCGCTAACAAAACTAGGAAAGGCCTTTTGTCCACTTCTTTCTTCCCTGTAATTTTTGCAGTAGAAAATTCTACACAGTTTAATGTCCCATTTCTAATTTCAAACAACCGACTCATTGGATTTCATTTCCACGGTGGCTAAGCTAGTAATAAAGCTGGGGTTTCTCACATTAGCAGGTAGAGCCTAAATAAATTGTGGTTTTCCCATCAGTCAGGATCAGTCTGCACATTTTGTCATGCTTCTTTACCCTAATCTGATTCTTGGTTAGCTCTCAGCTCGGTATTTTGGATCTATTTTGGAGTTGTTTTCATTTTTTTGCAGGAGTTTTGACATCAAGCAGACAAAGAGACCTCAACACACGACGCTTGCCCAGCAAATCTTGGTTCATGAAGCTACGAGATCTGTCAGACTGGGCCAGGCCAGCACCACACAGGCACGGCAGTTATGTTAATTTCTTGCTAGTTGCTGCTTGAACACCAGTAACACCTCAGATGTCCATCCAGAATTCAATTTGAGGTTTAATCTGTTTAAATAAAACCCCTAAAAGATACCACTAATCACAGTCTTACAAAAATTATTTTAGTAAAAATGTGTATGGAAATGCATGAACGGCCCGGCTGTGCCTTGTACTGTCCACAATCACTGAACCGGCACCGCATCCAACATCACACTCTCCAACTAATGAGGTGGACCCAAAAAACCAAAAAGCATCAATCTTGGTCTGTGTGCCTGCACAGCGTCCAGGCCATTTCCTGAGTAAAGACGGACAGCTCCAGCTCCGGCTCCCAGCACTGGTGTTAGCCATACTCATAAAACCAGGCCTCAGGAATGCGGCCCAAACCACTGCAAAGCGTTCTGAACGCAAGGAAAAGCCACATCAGTGCTGCATATGACACACATCCATACACAAAGCCCTGAAATGCAATCACTGCTTCATAAGACACGGTGTGGCTTGATACGATTTACCAAAGGACTCAAACAAGATAACATTTTCACTGGAGGGTTCGCTACACTGTGGGTTCTTTCTTTTTCCAGTCGGATTTGCGTCACGGCCAAACATTCAAAGCACCAGAAATACACACAAAGACAAAAACACTCTTCTTCCTGGTGGCAGAGAGGCAGCGGGAGTCAAATAATTAGTCATGAGTACACATTCAGTCTCGCAACAGCACTGCAGACTCTTTTTATACGTTTTCACAAATAGCTGCATCTGAATTCATTATGGGAGCTTTACCAACACTGCAAATCCCTTTTTAATTTTATTTGTAACAATAACAAACTGTGCACATCTTTTGAAGACACTTTATTACATGAGGATTTAAACATGTATTTTATCTATGCATTATAATTGTGCTAACTGCAAACTAATTATTACCAATTCATCGAGAAGCTGATGAGTTTCTAGTTTAATCGAGCGATCATGACAGCTCTACATACACTACGTCCCACTACACTCCACGCCTGCTGCTAACAGGTGCACGAAATCAACCATACAGCCGCGCACTCTCCATAGACATTTTAGTGTTACTTTTAACACAAAATATGCTAAAAATGTTTTTTGTGCCCAGTTAAGTAACACAAACTGTGTTAGAAGTAACACAAAATGTGCTAAAGCAGGTAACAGAGGTAGGTCTGTTGTAATGTAACACATCACTTTGCTAGAACTGCCCCAGTCAACTGTAAGTATTTTGGACATGTCTACAAGCAACATGAGCTCAGACACAAAGAGGTCAGACATAACCACACAGAACAGGACTAACGTGCTAAAGTGCATAAAAACAGCTGACCTCAGTTGCAGGACTTGCTGCCCTGTTGCAAAAGCCTCTGTAAGGAACAGGACTGAAACTGTTGATGGTTTGGGTTCCTCTCACCGAGCAACCACACACAAGCCTAGGCTCACCTGGCGCAATGCCAAGCATCAGTTTGAGTGGTGAAACACGCCACCATCGGATTTGCAGTGGAAATGCGCTTTTAACACTTCACCATCTGTCAGTTTAATGGAAGAACTGATTTTGGTGAAGGCTCAGAGAAATGCATAGTGCTGACAGTAGTTTGGTGGAGGAGGAATAATGAGTTGGGACCCTCAGTTCCAGTTATTGGTAATGTTAATGCCATAGCATGTGACAACATTCCAGAGTTCTGTGTACTTCCAAACAGGCTGGGAAAGGCTTGTTCCTGTTTGAGCACAGTTTGGTGTGGAAGAACATGGCTGGCCTGACTTCAGCCCCATCAAGTACCTTCGGGTTGAACTGGAACACTGACTGTGAGCCAGGCTTTACTGGCCAACATCACTAATGCACTAGTGCAGGAGTCGGCAACATGTGGCTCCGGAGTCGCATGCAACGAAAAAGTGAAACACTAAAAAGTCGTGAAGCTGAAGCCAGTTTCTTGTTCACCAGCTTCTCGTTCGAATTGCCCTGTTCCACCTTAAATGGTGCAGCAGCTTCATTCTGGTGTCTCAGGCACCATTTAAGGTGGAACGGGAAAATTTAACAAGAAGCTGGAGAATGAGAAGTGACTTCAGCCTCGTAAAAAGTCAAATGCTTAAAGACATTTTACAAGAAAGTGTTTTACTATTGTGGAAAAGTTTCCTGCTGGAGATGCGAGAAACGCAGCTATAGCTGAGCTAAAGCTTAAAGCAGAGCAAAGTAAGTCTGAGTTTTCATTTATATTTTTTAGTCTATACTAGAACATCAGCACATACTGAGACATATTTACGGCCAAGATGGTAAAATGGACATAAAATTCTGTGGCCCCCAAGGTGGTTTGATTTTTGTTGAAAGGACAAAATGGCTTGTCTTAACCTTTGGGTTGCCGACCTCTGCACTAGTGTGTGAATGGAAGGGAATTCCTATAATCATGTTCCAAAATTCAGCAGAAAGCCTTCCCAGAAGAATGGAGGCTGTTATAGCAACAAAAGGGGGGACCAACTTCATTTTAAGGCTCATGCTTTTTGAACAAGGTGTTCAAGCAAAAATGGACGTGGTGCTCAAGTGTAATTTCACTACCATGGTTACATGTCAAAGTCACTGTGCAACATTTTCAATAACAATGTTTTACAAAGATAGTAGAAAAGGTGTAATATTAGCAGAATACACATATTATTCAAAAGAGAGACACGCACATTTACTGCTTTGTTTGAGAGCACGCTTAAATAGACAACCATCGTAGATCAACTGCCCTCAAATCTGTAAGTTATCAATGCTGCATACATTCAGAAACTGAAGGATGTAAGAAATGCTAACTGGGACATGCTAAGTGAGCAAAACCAAAATAGTTTTCTGATAGCATGAAGAAAATCATTACAGTCATGACATACCGCCTCATCACGCTATGATCGCATTACAGTGCTGAAGTGTCAAGTATGTGTCATTGAACATATATGTGATTTGCATAGTGTGGTCATTATCTAGTGCTCACAGTATATCACCAATGGCTTTAACGTAATAAAACGTGAGCCCCTATCAGGGCAGAGGTGAGTTCACATTAATGGCCAATACGGGTCAGTCTGAAATGCAAAGGCAAAACTGCAAAGGAAATGAAAGACATAATGTGAACACGACCTTAAATGCTGAAAGACAGACTCCAATGAAGCGCTGGAATGAAACTCTAATAGGACTCCTGGACAGTGTCCAGATGTTGCTGGCTCCGCACCACAGCCGGCTGCAGAGCGGCTCGTCGGGTCATTTCCACATCATTCCTCTGGGGACAGGAAGTGATAGGAATCAAAAGCTCATGCAGAGGAGAGGTCATTACCGCTGAGGCTGACCTCTGCCCCTGACAACTTGGAGGATCACTGTGGTTGGAGGATCCATACTGGGCCACAAGCGTCAACAATTCCATAAAAACTAAAAAATGATTAGGTGAAAACATCAAATGTCTCACTTCATAAAAACACCACAAAGTTTATTATCTTTATGATGCCACAAACAATTATCTGTGAGGACGAAGGGACGAAGGGATGAAGGGACGAAGGGACGAAGGGAGAGGTACGGGGGAGTATAACGCAGAATGTGTCCATCATGGTCTCGTATCTGCAGAGTGCCTGGGGTCTGTGCTTTGCGGTAGCTTCCTCTTGACTTTGCCAGTGTGAATGCCCTCTTTGTTATTCCCTCTGCTTTTGAGATGCGCACACACACACACACACACACACACACACACACACACACACACACACACTCACACTCTCTCACACACATACACACACACACACACACTCTCACACACACACTCACACACACTCTCACACACACTCACACACACACTCTCACACACACACACACACACACACACTCTCACACACACACACTCATTGCTGTGGGTAAAGACAGCTGAAGATCCTCAACTACGTAAGGAAGAGGTACTTGCGTGTCTGGATCACATGTATCAGCTTCAAGGAGCAGCTGCAGATGGGAGGTAAACTGCAGATCTTCACTCCTTTAATGACGAAGGGATGACAAACACAAAAAAATGTAAACCTCAGAAAGTCCTCTAATGGTTTACGATGTTAGTTTAAAAAACGTGAATCAGCTTCCACTTTATCAGGTACACATACCATTTAAGTAGGGTGGGTAATATGATGCTGTTTATCACAGTAATGAGAAATAGCATCACACAGCAATATGCTTTCAGAGACCACCCTTTCATTTATTGAATATCCAGTTAAAAGGACCATTAAGTCATTTTTTCAGACTAGATATGAGCTAATTCACTTACATAAGAAGGCACGAAGTCAAAGGAAAAAACAGGACATTCCAAAACTGGAATTCAAAAAATGATGAGTAGATCCAGAGAAAACAGGATTCCTAAGAACTGTGGAAGAGCTGGTCGACACCAAAACTGCCCCATCAGATAAACAGCACTTAAAGCTTTCATCTCTGAGAGAGAGGAGAAAATTTAGCTGCTTCAGATCTGAAAACATCCACAGGGGTTTCTGTCCATCCTTCCACTGTGAGAAGACGACTCAGCGCTGTGGGTCTGAAAGGATGTGTAGCTGTCAAGAAGAACCTCACTGAGAAAAGGAGACGGACACATCAAACAAAGAAGCTGAACAATGGACTGACCACCCCAGAGTCCAGACCTCAACACCACTGAATGTGATTGGGATTATTTGGGTTGTGAGAAGCAGAAAATGCAACCAACTTCTAAGACTGAACTTTAGAGGTGTGGAAAAAATCCCTGCAGATTTCTTGAAACTGAAATTAAGTATCCTGAAAATAATGAAGCTGTAATAAAGACAAAATATGGACACATTAAATAAAAGGAAAAACTGATCCTGCTTTTCTCCTGATACTGAAAATGAATTACTTGTACTTGTGATTGTTCTGATTAAATAAACGAAATGTAGTCTCTGACTTTTGCATTTTGCTGTAGTTTATTTAAAAAACAAACATTTCAGTGTTCTCTTAATTACTTCAGTTTTTCTCCATAAAATGATTGTTTTGATGTTTCTTTTTTAATATAATGAATGTTTCTGTTGTGTTACTGTCTCTCAGTCCCAAATATTTACTGTCTAAGCTGTTTTGTATAGTGTTGGTGTGACACTCACTAAACTCCAAACAGTCCTCAGTGTCTAGAAACACATCTACAGCACAATCTACGGGGTTAATTTATGTGATATAAAAATGAAGCCATCATGCTTTTTGTTTGTGTTTGAGTGTTTCAAAACCTGCATATTGTGGTTTCACAGCTATTAGAGGATCCCATTTTTCTTAATCAACCATAACGTTTGAAGTTTTATTAAAAAAATATATGTTTTTGATGGTTTCCAAAAGTTATGCATCTGCAACCAGTAATCCTCCAGCATGTTGCATCACTGTAGGGGCTGCAGAAAAAAGTGCATTTTTCCTCGAATGTTCTTTGATTAGACTTTGATTATGATCAAAAGTATCTGTTCCATGTGTGGTTTTGTTTACACAATTTGGTCAGTACTTTTTATGAGTTGTAGATGTCCAAGAGGAAAAAACCACTCAAGGTCGATCTGTTGGGTGGTTTGCAAGCAAATTAATTCTGCAATCCTGAAGGCCATCATTAAAATTCTAGAGAACTCCAAATAAAGACTGGGACATTTAAGAAATCATCAAAGCACAGAAATAAATCAAATTTACAGGAATTGCAAGATGGACACAAGCACTGAAAGGCACACATCAGAATCTCAAGGCAATTTTAGGCAACACTGAGTTACAGTACACAGTACCAACCAATATTTTGAACCAGGCCTGAAGTGTAATGAGCGATGGAAAGACTGCTAAAACGTTACTCTGAGAGAAAGATGTAGCTGTGTTGTAGATACTTGCAGACACTTTGCATTTAATATTCAACTACATGCCAACTAAACACAACTGAACTTTAAAGTTCTTTAAAGCTATCAGGCCTAAAACTGGTTTAACATGTTTATTTGTTATGTTTTTGTTCCATCAATGTTCTTTTTACACTCCAAAGCAGGCGCATCAAAACTGAGGACCTTCCGGGCGAAAGCGCTGCAGATATTAGGGTTTACCCTCATTTAACGCTCTGAATTCAGTTCATGAAGGCCTTGCTAATTAACTGATCAGTTGATTCAGGTGTGTTTAATGAGGCAGTGAGCTGAAGTCTGCAGTGTTTTGGCCCACAAGGACTGGAGGCTGACACATGTGCTCTAAAGCATTATGCATTATGCAAATACATCATATAAACGTTGGGGATCCCTGAAGTCTCAACCAATCCTAATCCTAATCCCAGCCTAGCTACCAATCTGAGGGCTAATAAACTCTGCCAGTCATCAAACTAAATCTAATAAAATAATGATTCTATCTTTATTTAACAGAAAATGGACACTCAAGACTTTACCTTTTCAACCAGAGAGAAGAAGCCCAACTGAGGAATCTAGAAAGTACATTAACTTCCAACTTCTAGTTCTCCTCATTTCTCTTGTTTGAGTGATCTGCCTTCTTGGGGAATCTGGCACCAACTCCTATCTGCCACACCTGCTCCAGTTAATTAACTCGTTCAAAAGTCCTTGAGTGGCTGGATCAGCTGCATCAGTGCTGGATAAGATCGCATGTTTGATGGGAGGTTGGAAGTAAACTCTGCAGGAAGGCAGATCTCCAGGAGGAGGGTTGGTGACCGCTGCTCTAGAGCATGAGTGTCCAATCTTGTTCCAAATGGGTTGATGTGGCTGCAGGTTTTTATTTCAACAAAGCAGGAGTAATGGTTCCATTTTGCTTTTTGTCCAGAGCCAATATACATTCTATAAAATCCTAATCCTAACTTCAGCGCAAAACCTAAACTAATCCCAAACATAACCATAATCCGATTGATAATCAACTGCATTTCACCAGAAAGTTTAACAATTTGAGCATCTGTTTACCTGTGTACTTTATCTGTGTTTCTCTCTAGGATGACTAAATTAAGTGCGAGTGAAAGAGTAAATCTGTGTAAAAGACATTTACAGAAAATAAAGCCATACTAGTTATTCAGCAGGATCATTTTCAAAGAGTCCTCACACAAACCGCTCAGGAACACACAAGTCTGATAAATAGCTAAAGAAGTCACGGCCCGTGTCAAACAAGCTGATGGAAGTTCATAGGTTTTGGTCTATTTTGCTGCATGGGAGCGTTTAGGAAAGTTCAGAATTGTTTAGAATGGCCTGATGAACGCTGAAAGTCTGTCTGCTCAAAAGGAAAAATTACTTTTATAAGTCTGTTTGTTGAGCAGCAGTTTTGACAACATAAAAATAGTCAAAAACATGCAAAGAACAGTTTGATGCTGCATCACTACTGCAACATAAAATACAGCATGAGAGCAATTAGTTTTCTAGACAAATTAAGCCTGGTAGGATCTCCAAATGCGATTTCCTACTGACAGTGTGATTTAACACAGGACTAGGCCAAATCCACGTCCAGAAAACCAGATTATCTACCCCACAGCAGTCAATTCCCCAGACAACCTACCAAAGCGTAACTTGCTGGGAAACCAGCCAAGACGCTTGCAAATTTATGGCGTCCAACAGCGCTGGGAAATTAAAAAGGCTGGATGACCCTGAAAAAGGTGAAATCTGTTTCTGGCACTCGATCCAAATGCTTGAATTCCACAGCCTGAATTGTTATCAATTAAGAGCCGAGGAATGAGACTCGTCTCAAACGTTAGTAATCCAAAGCCTTTGACGCAAGCAGCTCAGACAGGGCTTCATAAATCTGATCTATCGCTCTTATTCATGTGAAGTCCAATAAAAACACAATACTTGATGCATTTATCAGACGCAGTGCTTGTTTAGAACTGACGTTTAAAAGCTTAGGCAAACAACTCAGAGGTTCGAGTCAGATTTCACAGGAGTGCAAATGTTTCTGCCACTGAACTCTTCAGAAGAGCTTAATCTAATGCAATATTCACAACCATATTTCAAACCAAACATGGACCCAAGGAATACGGAGTACAGCGGTTCATTTCTGAGGACAATCGTATTTCCTTTGATTTTATTTTGCAATCACCAAGATAATAAATATGGAAATACAAACAGTAAATCCTTTGTGTATATAAAAGGACAGATGTGACCATGTGCTTCCTTTGACACCACTTTTTACCAACATTGCAGTCAGGTCTCCTTAGACTCGTGTCACTGTTGTCTTGCTCCCAGTGTTTTGTAGAACAGACTGTACTGTGGCGAGCGGCAACACATGCAGCACTTAAACAATGCAAATCCATGAAAACTCAGTGAACAGAGGGAATAGAAAAAAAACAACAAAAAAAGTGAACGATATGTCCACTGTGTTTGTGTGAGGGGGTTGAATACAGGTTACTGTATGGCACTAATTACGTGTTAAGGGGACATTTAAATGTGCTTTCCCCCCAGTTTTTTCTGCTTTACATCCCAAACCCCAGGCTCCAGCACCCCCCGCAACCCAGAAGGATCAGCAGCTTAGATACTGTGTGTGTGTGATCCCAAACCCCACCCACTATCCCACCCTGTAGGTCATGATTTTGTACTTATGGTCAGATCTCCTTTAATCCCAACCAATATTACGTTCAAAAGATCCAGGGACCAAGCCCGGTCAAAGCCTTTCATCTTAAAGCAGGAGGAAAAAGTCTCTAGAAAACACCCTGGATGCAGTGAAGTCAGCAGATATGAGGAATTCCCGAGGGTGCCATTCCCCTGGCACGCACGCCCTCTAGTGGATGACCGGGAGAAAAGAAAATAAGTCATCAGATATATTCCAAGTTTTCCACAGTAGTGAATATTTGCAGTGGACATATTTGTCTTACATTTGTTGGACGACTCAGCACAACTATAACTCCACCATAACAGACGTCAATTATAAGGTTTCATTCTAAACAAACTCATTAAAGAACATTAAAGCCTTGTGCTGCTGTCATTAAAAGACCCTCTATTTTTTTATTTTATTCTTCAACATAAACATCTGATGCGCTGGTTTCTGACCATCATGAAATGAAGAGTATCATAGCTTTAAGGTTTAAGCCCAGAATAAAATGCCTAAATTTTAATTAAATTTGAATTTAATTAAATTTGAATTTGAAGTGTCACCAGACACTAAAGTAGCTGCAACCACTTTACCGTTTCACATGCTGTCTACAGCAAAGAGTGTCAGTTAAACACTGTGATAAAATGTGAGTTGAGTCATCATCTCATCTTTGTCAAGTAGAAGAACATCATAATGCTTTAAAGTTGTGGTTGTAATATAGTGTCATCTTTAATTTAACTACAAAAGTGTAATTAATTCAGTAATCAATAACAGAACTGTGCCACACAAACTTTAAAAAGTCTGTGGGCGCTTAGCTTAGTTATTTCTCTGAAGCCATTTCGCCCGATGAACAAGAGCTGAGACGTGATTTTACTTCTGTGTTCTCCTTGAGAACAAAGTCGTCTTAAAGCTGGCACCGCGATGTGAAGATCTCCTAAAATAAACACCAAACCACAGCAGCATCTTTTTGTATGAGGACGTGATCTGCCTGCAGCAGTGAGCGTGTTTGACCCTTTTGTTGCCATTTGAAGGCTAAAGCAGGTTTTACAGTGGTTATGGCTGTGTTTGGTGCTGTATTTCTGGGTTCTGGGACGTTAGAGCTGGTTTCTCTCAGTCTGGCTAGTGACGGCAGGTTCGTCTGAGTGATCTGATGTGAATCATGTCGCTATTTTTAACACTTTATTGTAATATGAAGGGCAAAAAGCAGAGCAATAATATCAGAATTTTTGGGTGATTTTCCAAGCCAAATTACTCACTGATGCTGACGTCACAGCTCGATGACGGTAGCCAGTTAGGGCTGGCTCTGCTGAATGGTCTGATTTGTGTATCATGTCTGTAACGTAAACCGTTCAGAAGTTATGAAGACTAGAAGCTACTTATTATTTTGGTCCTAAGGGTTAACACAGCTGCGTCTGTAGAACGTGGTATTCAAGTAGGAACTCACATTTAAAAGATCAGTTATGTTTATAAGTGTGGGATTACTGCTGTCTTGCTATGGTTTAATTATGGTTTAAATAAATGAATAAATGAACACCGCTTTTTTGTTTTTAAACTGGTGGTAAATGAGGTTTTACTGGTGGCTGTTACAGCAGTAATGTGATTAACCGTCACTAGGCACACACCTAATTGTTGTATTAATTTTTTTTTTTTCACCTAACCCAAAAACGGTACACTCTGACAACCGCAAAGAGCAAAACTAATGTCCAGACATCACGTCTACAGTCTGGGCAGCGCATTTATGGTCTTACCTGTTTAGAGAGCACTCACGTAGGCAGGGTCAGATGTCTAGCGCATGCGCATGTGCAAGCTGTGTTTGGGGCCGTCCACCCTCTCCAACTTCTCAAAATGCTTCCTGGCATTGCGAATGTTGATGAGAGTGGCAGCAGAAGCTACAGGGAATTGAAGAAGAACGGGAATAAGAAGTCTGCATGGGAAGAACCCCTCTATTCAGACTAAGCGATTTAAAATACCGGAATTATGTGCAACGTCAGTAAAATAACTTTTTAAATGAAGCAAAGTTCAAAACTAAAGCACAAACAGAACACATGACTCCACACACGCACAGACACATACAAAGGAAACTGCCCGACCGGAACCCCTGATAACCCTGAAGAGTGGTTCTTACGTATGGAGGGGTCAGACATGATCACCATGACGTAGGTGTTGGAGGTGAATACGTCAATGAAGGCCGCAAAGTTGGAGTTGCGCACTTCCATGCTCTGGAAGGAGGCAGCCAACTTACTGTGGGGTCAAAGACAAAGACTAATTGAGTTTGGCATCAAAAAACTGTTTTGTGTTTCATAACTGAGTTTTACAGCAGCTCAGAACCACAGTACAGACTGGAATATCCAAAGGGGAAAAAACATCACCTGCAGCTTAGCTTGAACTGTTTAATAATGTTGCTGATCTTCTCAAAGCGATGGGCATCACGTTGCTCCTTGCACTGATAGTGTGAGATCACCTGAGAAACAAAGACATAATTTAAACCCTTTGCTAAACTCAGACAATTGAAACTACTACAGTAAAGAGAAGAGAAGATGGCTTTTCAATTAAAGTTCCACTATGTTGCTTTGTTAAAACTGAAAGACAGAGCATTACTCAGCTAGGAGCGAAAAAACTTGCTAAGATATGGTGTCTGTATTTTCTACTGTTACAACTCTAAACCTCACACCATTCACTGTGTCTAATAATACTGTGCACAGTTCCACTACACTTCCTTTCTGTTTTCCTATTCAACTACGATACCAAGCGTTCATAATCTCTTTCCAAAGAGTCAGATCTTAGTTCAGTACCTCACTTCACCTACATTATGTCTGGAAAATATCCAGTTCAACACTCCTACGAAAGGAGATGAAGTGAACTGGCAACACATGCTTGTCAACATCTATAAAAACACCCCCCAGTGCGAGTAAGCAGGTACGCAAGACAGCCAGACGTGGTCAGTCAGGCCTTACAGTTTCATGTTAGCTAAGCATATGGAGCTGTACTCAGAGCTGGAGTCAGACAGCTGTTTTTAGGAAGTCTCCCAGGAAATGGCTAGGAGACATCCCATTTCTCTATTGCTTCACCATTTGGATCAATGAGTCACGCCGGGCGCTGGCCAGCTAACCATGAAATAAACCAGGATGGATGATGTTCCATTCTCATCTGCGCTATGATGGCAGTAAATGTCAGGAAAATATAAAAAGTTGGAGAAATTTACATCCTGTGGTCTTTACTGAGACACTCGTACAGATTTTTTTGTGAAGAATGTTTTATTACCAAGTGAGAATATTGATCACAAATATACACAACTATACACACAAAGCCCAACATGTACCCACAACAGCAATAATATAGAGTTGTTAGTTAATATTGGATACTAATGACAGATGATAGTGGCGGTCAGCGTTACTCATTTAAAAAAAAGGGGACACACAATACAAAATATGAAGTAAATGACCACAGCATGAAACTTTATTATATTATATTTCTATACACTCTTGAATGGTTACTCAGTTTACAGAGGTCATGAAGCTCTGA
Source organism: Colossoma macropomum (assembly GCF_904425465.1). Classification (NCBI taxonomy): domain Eukaryota; kingdom Metazoa; phylum Chordata; class Actinopteri; order Characiformes; family Serrasalmidae; genus Colossoma; species Colossoma macropomum. The sequence goes on from NW_023494788.1 coordinate 42,537,898, forward strand.
TTACTATTAACAGTCTATTCTAGTTTTAAAGCAGGACGCAATCGTTCTTGCTCTGGCCTTATTTATCCGAGCCATCGTACATTCCAGAAGGGCGATGTCCCGAAAATAAGCAAGCCAAATAAGATGAGCAGGAGATTCTATCAGAACTTGAATTATTTTGAATGAGATATTTTCATCGGAGCTGCCACCACTGACAAAATGTGCATAATAAGTCATCAATCCTGGCTGATAACGGAGCATCAGTGCCTGAGAATCACAGCAAGTGTTAGTGGCCTGTAGACGCTACTGTAATGTCACTCACTTGGTTATACATCTTGTGTGCAGGTTTAGCAATGGTGCAAAGTCAGTGCACTGAATGTGGTTAAAGGCTAGAACGAGCAGAACTTGTACAGTTTCTTTCCCTAGGAAATTTGTTTTGGTGCCAGTTCTGGTGACTGGGAACGATTCTGTTGGCTTGACATATTTAGTGCAGTGCAATGTGTGAAGCGTTGAAACTACTGCTCAACTGCAGCTGCACTGTGATTTCCATCCTTTGCCAAATCAAACCACCAGTCCTTCTTTCTTCATCTGATTTGGAAACGGAAGTGACTGAGAGAACTATGGAGCTGTTCAAGCCTTCATTTCCTCACTGTGTCTAACATCCAACCTGTACTGTTCGTTTCAGATAAACTGTCAAAGTGACAATGACCAGTAAAACAGTACGCTACCAATAACGTGACGGTGGACCGGTTTTATTCATGCTTACCAGGAAAGTGGCTCTTTCAAAAAGCAGCACCTCGTCCGCCTCAATGATCTGGGCAAAATTGCGCAAGTTAGATTCTAGCTGCTGCACGTTGGGGATGAGCTGATACACAATGCTGGACCAGGCCTAAAAACACACAAACAGAAACACAGACTAATGAGCCACAGAGAGTCTTACACTGAAACACTCACAGAGAATCAAACACTTACTATCATTTTAGATCAGGTACTGGGCCCTTCTAACTCTACATGTACAAAGCCACAGTTCTCTCAGGCTGACCTAACTTTAATACAGCCTTATTGCAAAACCCTGAATCTGGGCATTAGGGAAGAATTTATGCAATGGGCCTTTACATCTACTGCCTGCGCCAGGACCTCACAGGCAAAAATTACTCGTTAATACACTCATTATAGATGAATACACTAAATCTTGCATGCCTTTGAACTGGCGCAGTTTAGCGGAGTAAACTGCTGAACTGTTCGACTGCTGGATATGCCTGTTACTACCATGATAACATTTTTCTGAAGCATTTATTCGTTCACAGGCCACTGCTGGGTCACAACCGCTACACATGCCAAATACTGCCTGTGCACCACTCGCTTGTTTGAAAACGTCTTTTAATCAGAGAATGTTGTGGAAAGTACAATTTATCTTTTGGTCTTAAAATAAGTTCTGATTTTACTCCCTTCACTCCATAACACTGTACCCATAAACTAAGAAACAGCTGATCACAGACCAACACATTCAAGCTGGATCTGCACAAGATATTGCGCACTTACTAGGGCTGGGAACCAAGCATGGCCAAATTTCAAAAAGGAGCCCTGGTAACAAGGGGTGTAACGATACACTCGGCTCACGATCTGATTCGATTCATGATACTGGGATTACGATTCAGCATTCTCACCAAATCTTAACCCAAATTCAAATGAAGAAAAATGATGACTGCAATCATGATGCTGCACAACTTTCTAATGACACTAGAGCTGCAAGGCAGGAGGAGTGCTGGAGTGAGGTGTTGACAGGTGCTGACCGGTTCCAAACTTTAGGATTCAAACACTGCAACTGCATCAGACGGCAAAATTAATTAATGTCCATTCCACATTGTCATATCTACACAATGCACACTGTCATGTCTTTGCATTGCAATATCATAATGCATTTTACACCCCTATTATTACCTACATTAGGTAATTGACTGTAATTAAAGACTCCCTGCTTTAGGTAGGCTCTCTAGTGGGGTTTCAGCTTCAACAGTCAGGTTATCATCATTCTGAGATGTTTCTGATCTGATTTTCCCCCAACTTTTTCATGCACACACACACACACAAAACAAAACCCAGCCCCAATGCTTACCTTATAAAGTGTCTCATCCCAAATAGAGGTTCTGAAGCAGGTGCAAGCGAGTGGGCGGGACAATCTCTTTAGGTCCTCTTCACGTTCTTTAAAGATCTGTAATGTAAATGTTGTGAAACATGGACACAAAGTTGTGGTCTGAGACATTTGACAATGCACTGGGAAACAAGAAGAATAAAGAACAAGAGAGAGACAGACAGACAGCAAGAGAGAGAGAGAGAGAGAGAGAGAGAGAGAGAGAGAGAGAGAGAGAGAGAGAGAGAGAGACGGACAAACAGAGACAGACAGAGAGAGAGTGACTTTTCTTACCAGGTCCCTCTGGTCTTCCTGAACGAGGTCCATTTTGTGCACTAGACAGAAGACCTTAGCATCGGGTGAATTCTGAAGGATGGCTTCCAAACAGGACTGGTAGTAGTGCATGTCTTTCTCTAACTCTCGGCTCTCCACATCAAACACATAGATCAGGACCTCCACGTTGCGGAAGATATTATCTCTCTGACTGGTGAAGTAGTTCTCCATGAAAGTGTCTTGTCTGAAGAGAGTAAAACACCCATATGATTACCTGAAGATGCAGAACTACATCCTGAAAAAGCACAAGTAATGACCTAAGATTTCAGAGTAAAATGGGTTGTTTTTTGGGAATGAAATCAAAGCTGGACAAACTACTGCAATTATAGATGTGGTTTGAAAATAGTCTTAAAATCTGTTGGGACTCTGAAGCAACACACTCACCCTCCACAGTCCCATAGGTTCAGCACCAGATTGCCCAGGAAACGCACGTGGGAGTGTTCCACATCAACTGAAAGGAACATAAGCATAGCTGTTATGCTTTCTGTTTTGGTTGGTAGTTGACTAACATTTAGCCCAATGAGGAAGAAAAGCGTTAATGTTGCATCTGGACCTGTTATAAAACTGAAATCACTCAAAATGGGAACTAAGCAGTGCATTGGATCATAAGTGCCCATGTTTCTGTTCTCCTTCTCAAAAGCACGAGACATGATAACAGAAACCAACGGCAGCCTGGACAACACACACACATACGACACTGCAGTTAAATCTGCAAAGATGGTCAGACAACATGTGCTTCTCGTTACTGGTAACACACCATTACATTTCCTGATTATGTAGGGATTTAAATAAATGAATTGAATTTTGAATAAATAGTAGAATTATAGTGCATAAAATTGCAGAATTGCAAACAAGCAGAACTGATTTTTAAGTTGTTAAAGTCTCAACAAAGTTATTTCCAGGATTATTTGACTCTTAGGTGTTTTGATTAAGACAGGCCTACAGGACACAACAGGCTTCATTAAACACACCACTGAATTCAATTAAGTGGGTTATTATGCTCTATAGAAGGAGTTGCTGGTAGATCAATAGCTCAGTACTAATTACCTGAAATTAAAAAACAAAGCATGTCTTTATAGAGCCTTTTTTACATTAAGCTGCTTGTTACTTTTGATTCCAATGCTGCTAAGCTTGTCCTACAAAACCAAAGGTGAGGGCACCCCCTGGTGGTTTGTTTTAAGCTTGTCACAAACAAGATGTTTACATTAACAACCATGACACTAGGATGTTGAGATGTTCTGTAATTCTAACATTACAGCTCCACATCGCTACACATTCAGTGTTACAGACCTTAACAGGAATTAATGTTCAACACTGGCTGTGTTTACATGCAGAGATTTTTGCCAACCTGATTGAACACATTCAGAGTACAGGTTAAGACTGAGGTGTTTATTCTCACCCTGCTCAACAATCTGATGGAAAATCCCCGTTCACATGCTCACCACAAGTAATCCTATCCAGAATTACGTGCATGCGCAGAGAACCATTTAGTGTGGATGTTACCATGACAACCAGCATCACGTGAGTCGTGTCAGAGTGAGATGAGCAGCAGTGAGCAGTGCTTGTGTTTGTAATTGCTTTAAAATGATGTCAGACTCAGGAAAACGTCCTTCACATGTGAGACACATAAGCTGGACGTCTTTTAAAGATCAGAACATAAACTTCGTCTCCTCTGCAGACCAGTTTCTGCTCCGCCATGTTGAATGGTATAAACTCTCACTATGACGCGACAAACATGATCAGAACGGACTTAAACTTTCCGATAGGGAATGTAATCAGATACAGGCGTTTACACAGAAATTATTCTTCTATTTAACAGATTATTTACAGGATTACTCACCTCGATCAGTCGGATAGAGATTGTATTCCAAATGGCCTCAATCAGACTAGACTACTCCGACTGAGTTGTTTACATGGACGTATTCTTTTCCGATTGAGCTATGAGTCGGATTATTAATTGGTTTAAAGAAGGCCGAGAGGAGGACGTCGTGTTCTGATCTTTAAGACGGCGGTGGGACGGACGTCCAGCTTATGTGTCTCAGAACACGACGTCTTCCTCTCGGCATTCTTTAATAAGGACATGTGAAGGACGTTTTCCTGAGTCTGACATCATTTTAAAGTCATTAAAAACACAAGCGCGCCAACTGAAAACTCATCTCACTGACTGGACCTCACGTGAGGTTCGTTGTCATGGTAACGTCTACACTAAGCGGTTCTCTACGCATGCGCGTCATTTTGGATCAGAGTTCTTGTAGCGAGCATGTAAGCGAAGATTTTCCATCAGACTGAATAGAGTGAGCATAAACACCTCAGTCTTAATCTGTGATCGGAATGTATTCAATCAGATTGGCGAAAATCTTTGCATGTAAACACAGTCAATGAAAATATCACATTAGCGAGAATCTTAATCATCTTACTCGTGGCTCCCAGTCGCCGAGTGTCTCTGGCAATATAATTGGCGAAGATGATTGATCTCATGCTGGTCTTTCCTGACCCACTCTTTCCCATCAGCAACACCTACAAATAATGATGAGATCACGCAGAATTTAGTGAGGCAACTTCAGCACTCAGGTGCAACTATAACCCGGACCCCACATTCACTTCGACAAGAAACAAATTAATATTCCCTACAGATTAATTCTGTCAAAAGAAATTGACAATAGGTCTTAATGCACATCTTAAAGTATTATTACATATAACAGAGGTCTGGTAACGGCACTGGCCCAGGATTAATAATGCTGTAAGAGCATAAGGTGGCGCTATGAGCATGTCTTAGTGAGAAGAGTCCAATCTGTTGTAAGCAGCATAAACAAATTCCAAAACTGCCAACAATGTGCTCTTGTGATACGTTCACAGGCATCATCTCTGGAGGGCGGGGAGGATTATAACCTCTGCAATGATAATAACTTGGTAGTGTGAACACCCAATAATTCACTTTCATAACGTTTTGGCAATAAAACACAACAAGTATTGGTTTTACTGATGCAATAAATGCTTTCGTAAGTATGTATCGAATGTATCAGCATCACTAATAGTGATATAATAAATATTGAGTATTAAGTTAGTTAATGTTATTTTAGCATTATCTGTCATTATAGCAGCCAGTGCTAACAGCTATCTCCAAAATGGTAACTTTACAGGAGAAGGAAAAAAAACACTTTACTTTTAATGGAAGTCAATGGAACCAGACTTTTTTCAAGTAATTTTAAGCCGTTTCTTTTGGTCCATTCATCATGAAATTTACACACAATGTAAAGGACAACAGGCATTCAAAACATGTCAAAAACTGAAAAACAACAAAAATGGAGATACAAGGTTTTGTTCCGACAACAGCGATATACAATCATAATTATAATAACAAAACAATGGATTGGGGGAAAACTTCTATGCATTTCTTTTACAGCATCCTGGTATCAAGGAATTATAAAATTATGAAAATACATCAAAGCTTAGCTGAATTCCAGAGGTCCTCTTCAGTAACACCATCACCACATTTTAGATCTGAATCTTGTAATTCAACAACTCACTTTAGTTAAATAAACAAGTTAAATAAAGATCCTATCCACGGGGGAGACCTTTCCCTTTATTGTGCTCTTTACCCTTGTTTTACTTTTATTATGTGGACAGTTACATAAGAAACAGAATAATAAATTAACAAGTGCTAAAATACCCTTTGATATCTTTGATAAGCTTTGTTTTGCTAATGTTTAAAGGCTGTAAAAGGTAACAGCTGCTGCCTTTTATTTCATGTGGCTGTGCAGCTCCAGACTCCCGGAGAAGGTTTCATCGTTCGAGCCAAAGTTACACGCTGCATTCTTACGTGACACCGACTCATTTCCTAGAATCGTATAAATAAACTACATGGCCAAAAGTATGTGGACCTCTTTTCTAATTAGTGGGTCTACATTTTTTACCTGCTGCTAAAAGACATACAAGGTCATGCAAACATGCTCTGTTCATAAACAAACAAGATGCCAGTCAGATTTCAGCAACACCTGGAGATGAACCAGTGTAGGAGTCCGGTGTTGTGGTTTATCTGATACGTTTATAAACGACTCAGCCAAAGGCAGAACAAAGACGAACTGCAGGGCTAGAAATAAGATAAGAAAGGGAATATTTTCACCATTTTCATTGACTTTTATTTTATTTCCTATTTCTGTTCCAAGTAGTGAACACGGCTTTTTAAAAGAAGAAAGTTGATGACGAAAACAGTGTCCAACAACGAACAGAAATCTAAATTTTTGTCTCCCTTATAAGTTCAAAAACAATGTGTATCACCTGTTTTGAGCATGTGGTGCTCGTCAATAGCGAAAACATTTACAGTCAGTAAACAAAACAAATCACTTTAAATTAATCTACCCACAAATTCCAGATCTGAGAACAAACAAACCCAAAGCTCAATATGAAAGTTCCACCTCAGTGCTTATCCACTCACTTACAGCACAACAGCATAAAACGTCCATTGAGAGTAGCCTTTATTGATTTTTATTATAATTAAACTGGATTATTAATTTATTTATTTAATGTTATGAAAAGGTGGAAATGTTTGTCTGTCTTTATTTTATCTATAATCTATATGTATATACACACACACACACACACACACACACACACAGAGCCAGTCGCCACACAATTTTAAAATGCTTGTTACATTATAAAAGTGTTTTAGTAACAGTTAAACTAGTAACAGTTTAACAAAATATCTTTGATTTATTAGTTGGCTGGACTAATCATTAATGATTACACATTCATTTTTTGTTGAATAGCCTGATCTAAGAGAAACAGCTCAGCTGTGATGTGAAAGCTGTGAGCCAGTCTCCTCAGGGAAATGTGTCAGCCTTCGTTAAGATCTGAGGATTCTAGGCCCTTTTCATCTTCAGCTTTTCTGTAATTACTAATATTACTTACTATAAATATAGTATATATACAGAGCTACATTAACTCAACTCTTCTCCAAACAAGTTTTGCACTCACAGACTTATGTTTTATCATTTGTAATTGTTTTTAACTGGTATATATGCTCAGATGTTTACAGACAGTTGTGGACTAATCGCATGTAAAAGTGATAGAAGGTTTTATATCTGACCACCTGAGATGGGACTCTCTAATGGAACTGGACAGCAGCGATTACAGAAGAACTGTGTAAGGAAACGGTCACTTTCGAACAAGACAGGACACAGAAAATACCTTTTTCTTCATGGCTGTGCTGGACATTTCCCCCGTCTGTGACAGAGTCTGCTGTGCACAATCTCAGGAGAGAACACTCGGCTACAGCGTGCAGATCTTACTGGGGTTTAACAGCTGCAGCAAAAGGAAAAACAGCTGTGATCAGAAACACTGGACACTGAGGATCATGGCACTGTCAGCCTGACCACAGTATGAGGAAGCTAAACGCTCACAGACACAGGGCACTTATTCAATATCAATAATAATAATAACAATAATAATAAGAACAATAACAATAATAAGTATTATTATAATTATTTTTTCCAGATTATTTTTCCCACACAGAACCAACATGAACCCGAACATTAACACAGACTTGAGAAACACCAGTCAGGTGACTGAATAATCACAAGTTGTCGTGTCACAAAGTTGCCCAAAGAGGCTTCAGGCTTGTTCAGAACGGCTTGTGTAACTCATCAGAATATAAAGCCAAACGTGCCTAATTATCACGCCGTATTCAAACACAGCGCATTCTAACGCTCCTCTGCTGTGAGGCGACTCTGAAAACAGACGCAGTCGCGACAGATGAGCCGAGCAGCCGAAGTTAGCGAGCTAGGCTACCGCGTTTAAGCTACAACCAGCTTAGCGAGCCAGCGGGCTAACGGCAATAGACGCGTTCACTGAAACCACGGAAAAGTAACCCTACAAACACGGAGAGTGAGCAGCCATGGGCAGGAGTGTAATCCGTCTCGTTTTGGTGTCAATTAGCTTGTTTTCTCACAACTGTGCTAGCCAGCCAGCTAACCCCCGCTAACCCCGCTCGGTAGGGAAATAATGGCAGCTAAACTAAGCTAAGCTAAGATAAGATAAGCTAACCACCGTCAGCTACAGCCTGTCCGTCAGTCCGTCTCGTTAAGCGAGCGGCACTATTTACTCACTAAACTCAACCGCAGAAAGTCCTCACAGAAACTCAGGAAGCCTCAGAAACTGACCGCATTAAAACACAGACTCTTCTGTCCGGCTTAGCGTCTGTGTGCAGCAGCGAACTCGGAGTAACCGAGTCTCTCCTGGAAACAAACCCGGGGCCACTTCCCTCTGACGGAAACCTACCGGCACCTGTAAGCGGAACGCTGACAGTGCAAGAAATTAAAAGCCCATTCAAACGGACTGAAACCTGTTAGACCGCAGAGCCTTGAACATCCTCGTCCCGAGATCCGCTCAGTCCCAATCCGCCGCTACAAGCCCCTGGACAAGCCGCTCGTCAGACTGAGCATGTGACCGGCCGTAAACACGGGCTGGTTCAACACCCGCTCAGGAGGCGTTTCCCAGCGCAGGGTTCACGCAGACGTTCAAACACGTCAAATAAACAACAATAATGTTCATAAATAACAACAAGGACAATAATTAAGTATATATAAAACGTTCAAAACACCACAGTGCTACAAAAGCGCCCATTTTTGTTACATGAATTGTTTTTTCTCCTTACACCACAGATCTTTCTCTAGATCAGGGGAGCTCAACTCCGGTCCTGGGGGCCTGGTGTGCGGCACAGTTTGGAGGTTTCCCTACTCAAACACACCCGCCTAACCTGGCAGTTAACAGACGAGTGTAATCAGGTGTTCTGGAGCAGGTAGATCACCAAACTGTGCTGGACAGCGGCCCTCCAGGACTGGAGCCGGGCACCCCTGATCTAGAGCCTTTCTTGTTTTGTTACTATGTAACAAAAAATCTCTTATTTTGAAATAAAAGTCACACTGATGACATCACTTGACTTCCTTTTACCCGTTTTCTGAGTATCTATGAAGAAAAGCTCATGGTGAGTCCACAGTGTCTTTCAGTTATCAGAGATTTTCTCATTTAGCTCATGATTTCATATGAAGCTTTTAGCTGAAGTCACTGGTGTGACCGACTTTATTCTGAGGTAATTGTGAAAAATAGAATACAAATGGATTAAATTCCATATTTTAGTGGATATTCCATGATTGACTACATGTGGTTTGATGTTCTGTAGCAGTTATTTTGTAAAATGTATTGTTCATTAAAATGTCTCTAGTGTTCCTTTATTATGTGGAACACCAATGAAGATCAGTAACACCAGTGACTCCTATGGACAGATAGAAAAGTGGACATTTCTGTAGAATGACCCTTCTATAAACCGCTGTCTTTTTGAAGGTGGGAAGTTCAATTTCTTGGCAGCTATACTGGTAACCAATCACCCAACAATAAAATCTTATGAGTACGTATCAAATCACCAGTATTTATTTTTTCTTTGTCATTTGGAAGATATATTTTATTAAATGTAAGTTATGTGGTGTAAAATACTGTGGCTAATTCATTAAATCAGGAACAATAACACTGTTTGAAAAAGGAATCGTCTTAAAAAGAGGTTTATGGCCAATAAGCATTTGTCTTCTTTCCAAGTAGTAAAAGTTTAAACAGTCAGGTGTCCAGTCTTATCCTCAAAGCGCCGGTGTGGCTACAGGTTTTCATTGCAACAAAGCAGGAACACACATGCTCAGCTGTTTAAAGACTGAGACGGACTGATTAAATGAGTGGATCAGTTGTGCTCTTCTTGTCTGGCACGAAAAACCTGCACCCACACGGCCCTTTGAGGATGAGACAGGACACCCCTGCTTTAAATTAATGTTCTCAGATTCTACGAGAACGAGAGTTCGGATGTGAGTAAAACAGGAAAAAAGGAATAATTAAGTGTTTTCATGACATTCATAATACAATTCACTGTTTTTTAGATATTCAAGTCCAACAGTGCAGACTTTAACACCATACATTATTATTTGCAATGTTCATCCATTTTTGATGGACACAGGAACTAAATTATGTTCTTCAGTTAAAGAGACCCAATCAACACCCTCAGAAGGGCCTGGCCGAGGAGACACCTGTTTCATTTTCACATGAGCTCATTAACTTTTCTACACCATTTCCTTTGGAGGAACCTCAGATTCCATCTTAAGGGCTGTTCCATTACTTTATTTGCTCACGAGGAGTTTGTTCGATGAGCCCTTGGAGGGGCGAGGGTGAACAAGTGTAGCAGAACCTGTCCAGTCATGATTGTGATTTGATGCATTTCCCTTTTCAAAACCCCCCAAAGTGGCAGACAAAGATGTTTATAAGCCAGTGAAATACTTCAAAAAACATAATATTTAAAAACAATATCATTTAATTTGTTACGTTCATCCTGGGATTTAAACATGACTGCTGTACAAGGCTGCTGGCGTAAATTCATTACTTTCCTTTGCTCACTTGCTGGTTAGCAAGCTAACTGCTACACAGATAAACACCAAAAATAAATACATCATTGGCCGAAACCAAAAAGCTTACAAAAGCAGTTAAATTCATATATGCTACATCTAGAATTCTCAATCTATCTATCCACAGTGCCCGGGGAGCAGCTGGGGGTTGGGTGTCTTCCTCAAGGGCACTTCAGTCACGTACTGTCGCCTCAGGGGATCAAACCGGCGACCTTCCAGTCACAAGGCTGGTTCCCTGACCTCTCTTATTGCTGAAGGTCTAACTGAAGATGCTTCAGTTACACAAAACACTGTTTTGAAAAAAGGAACGCGCCCTGCTTATAAACGCTTTTGGCATCAAAACATCACTTATGCTTCTATCCATCAAAGTAAAAGACAAACAAATAGCATAAGATACACACACATCACACTGAGTACATATAATGACTATAATTTATTTGCCATATTAAATATATTATCTATGATTGTTACAAGTCAGTTATGACATACAGTACATGGCAGTCTTTTAATGTGAGTTTTAAAAATAAGAAAAACGTTGATGCAGATAAATAATCTTTTTTGGAATGTATAATATTTTTTGTATTTCAAAATAAAATGTTCAGTATCAAAAAGTGTGGTCTAAAAATACTGGCATGACAAAAGGTAACCTAGAGCCTCTAAAATAGATTGACATAAGATGATTACATGTACAGGCAGGCATACAGTAAAGGCTATTGAATGCTTTTGTCCGTGTTGCCAATCTATTCCTCTAGTTTCTATAAGACAGTAACACAATGCGACGCTAGCTAGGCAGTTAGTTTAGGGATCTAAATAAAAAATCATCATAATGTGTTTGTTACAATTCATTTTAGTGTGACTTATTTTTAGCAGCGAGCCACAGAGAGACTGCGACGATCTGAGTCTCCTCTTTATGGCTTTTTAATGCTTTGTGACAGTCGTCGATCTGAACTGACAGCAAGTTTAAACTGACCAAAATGAAAGGAAATCAGTGTGAGCACAGTAAACTCGGTGCCTGGTAACAGTCTTTCTACTGGCTTTGGTTACATTTCCAGGAAACAGAAATACATGAGAGTAGAACCACAGTAGCTTACACTCAAATTTAAAGCACTCCGTTAATTTTATTTTGGCTACCAACAAAAAAAATATCTTAGTCTCAGCAGAACTTTTGGAAAACACAGGACGCTCACTGGCTTAGAACTACAGCACCATCTACTGGGGAAAAAAACTAACTGGGCTGCTTTAAAGAGACATTTCAGCATTTTTCAGCCTAATCTCTCTCTCTCCTGCGTCTACAGCGAATGGTTGCTTAACATGGACAATACTTTTGAAGCATTTCCATGCAATTAGTAAACAAACAGAAAATTCACTGACACTGAAAGCAGCTTTAGCGCCATCCACTGGCTACTATAATGTGTTTTCTCTCCTTTTACTAATTACAAAGAAACACGTTGAAATTACCGTCCATGGTAATTGACTGTATATTACAGATTCACCAAACAGAATTCGGCTGAAAAACGCTGCAGTATTGAGTTCTTTTAAAGGAGCATTCCATGCTGGTGGTTCACCAACTCCAGTCCTGAGCCTTATACGCAGTTTTGTGTTTTGTACAGAACTGTGGAACAGGTGCCATACAGGACCAGAGCTGGGACACATTTTCTGTGAAATTCAGAGTTTAGTATGTCCTCTGACCTTGAAGACAGTTGGGAAGGTTCAGTCAGGAGGAAATGTCAAAATGAGCTTGTGGTGTCTTAACAGCCTCAAAGAATCAGCTCTTCTGCTTGTGTCCTACTGACAGTCTGGGATGTTCCTGGACAGACACCAATTCAAAATGACTGTTAGGTCAGTTATGCATCAATCATATAGTCTGCCTGGAGAACGGCTTTATAATTAGTGATCTACATATCTTGAAGTAGTGATGTCTTTGGTTCTGAAACCCATGTATGTTTCCTGGTTTCACTGCTGAACGCTGTTCATTTGCAAAGATTCTGTAAAGCATACAAGTCTGACAAATCTGGCCTGTTTAAATTAAAAATCTGGGCTGTTTCCTGTTACCAGCAAAACAGCAATGCTGTAGATCCTAAATGTGTTTTATTGTTTCATTTTCATTGATCTCTACCATCAACTAGACCTCAAAAGGTGCGTGGCTACATTCGATAATGGTTAGGGGGCAGTTACGTTTATTGGAACTACAGTGCTGTGCCAAAGAACACACCTCATTTCTTTTTAATTTCCAATCATACCTTTAAGTTATTCATTTTTTAGTGTCAGGAAAAAAGGAAACATATTCAACAGAAAATTACACAGAAGCCTCAACAGCTACATATAATATCAGATTTTTCTGTATTTTGCATGTCCTCTCTTTGGCTTTATTACAGCTTCAGTTCTTTTTTGGAGACTTGCTTTCAGTTTTTCAAAAAAATCTGCTGGGATATTTTTCACATTTTCAAAGTTAATAGAAGTTTATTTCATTTTCTGCTTTTCACAGGTAATTCCAAACACTTCGAGTGATGTTAAGGTCTGGACTCTGGGGTGGACGGTCCATTGTTTTAAGAACACCAGCAGATTCTTTGTTTAATGCGCAAATTTTCTTAGTTTTTGTCTATTTCCTTTTCTCAGTACCAGCATGACAGCTACCACTGTTTTAAGACCCATAGCGCTGACTCGTCTTCTCACAGTGGAAGGATGGACAGAAACACCTGTGGATGTTTTCAGATCTGAAGTAAGAGTGGAGCCTGATTTTCTCCTCTGAAAGCTTTTAGTGCTGTTTATCTGATGGGGCAGTTTTGGTGTCTGTGCTTGTTAGGTGTTCTGTTTTCTTTTAATCAGCTTTTAAATTCCAGTTTAGGAAACTCCAGTTTTTTTTCTCCTTTTTCTTTGACTTTCCCCAAATTTATACAACGCAATTATTTTATATCTAACCTCCTCAGAAAAGCCTCCTGAAAAAAATGTATAACTTGTACTCAATGGGCGCACTGACTGCAAATAAAACTAAACGAAGGGCGCTCTCTGACTTTTGCACTGTACCTTCATGGTCAGGAATCACACATGAAAATATGAATTTTGCATGATATGCTCCTTCAACACAAACACATACTGTACTGTAAGCTCACCATGGACAAACTCTCATTGGGTGTGATATTATGCTGCCTCTTCTTTGCTAGTTTTAATATTTTTCTTGGCATAATAATAAAGGTGTTCTAGACCAGCACTTCTAGAAAGCATTCTGAGTGAACTAGACGTCTATTAGGTACAAAATATAAGACATTCAATATGTCAGATACACTGAATGAGATAGATCTGCAGTTATTTGATCCAATACAAAGCTTACATGTAAATATGAAAGTCCCCAAAGCAGAGGCTGATGACATAATTTAGAAACACTCTGTAGTCCTGAAGGTCAGTGACAAGCTGAAGAAAAAGCAATGACCAAAAAAAAAACAAACACATTGGCCAGGCTTGGATTTGCAGCATTCAGCCTAATTATGAAGATGAGCCAGTCTAGAATGGCTTTTGCACCATGAAAGAGGTATGAAGAGCAAACAGTTTACACTATAAAGTAGAAAAAGACAGCAGCTTTTCTCCGTCACCTAGAACAGACACAAGCAGCTCTATAAGGACGTCAACAACTATAACCGGTTAGAAACAAGCTTTAAAGGCCTGAGCACATACGCATCAATCCCCGCAGATCTAGGATCAACTCTACATCGTATATTTAATTACAGTCATTAAGATTTAAAAGGCAATGATTCTAACTCAGCACTGTGACGTATTTGATACACACGACCCCGGTCAGATAGAGGCACTTCACTCTGGTTCTATATGGGCGTTTACAAAAGCACTATTAACAATGTTTGAGTACAAAGGATAGTTACTCTTTAAAGGGGAGGATGTGAAATCACTAAACTATTTCCTTGTATTTGGCATTTCAGGTCAACGTTGCTTCCTCAGCTACACAAACAGGGCCCAAAAGCTCAGATCAGCATTACCAATTACAGCTAAACTACTTAATATGGTCACAATCTATGGCACATTTGCAGTGTTTTAAATCAGACTGGAAGTGATGGTAATGTAAACCACATGATGCTTAGATAAAACTGACTCTTTTAGTTTAATGTTAAAAATGTTTAAAGCAATAGTTCAGCAGAAATTACAGCTTTTCCTTTACCCTGATTGTAGTCGATCAGCAAAGACATGTTCAAAGTTTGCTTCTTTAGTTTTGTCCTGGAGCTACGATGCTAATGTAGGTGACAAGCAATGGAGGCTTATACTTCATCACTAAAACTGTAAGCCTAAATCAGCAGACACACCTGCTTCAAACCACACTGAGCTCTTAAGTAATCTCAAATAGACTCGCTGATGTGGTTACTGACACTCTGACATACAGTTACAGTTACTGCAAGCATTTTAGCTCCAGAGCAAAACTACAGAAGCAAACTTCAGACACCGAACACATCCAGGCTAAATTAGTACATATAGGCTGAGTTGCCAACTTTGGTGAAATGACTGGAGTGAGAAATTTTAAAATCCTGCTGAAGGAACTTGAATCTGTGCGTGTCGGTAGCTGATCTGAGGAACACCTACTTTGCCTACACTGATGACGTAAAAAGGTGGGGCTGTGAGCGATTCAGCCTATCTTTTCTTAATGGGCTACAATATGAGCCAATCAATGTTATCAAGAACACAAAACAGTTGGTATGAGCATGTAGGCTGGTTGGCTTTAGATTTTGTGGAGCTTGAGAAAAAACCCGAAATGATGAGTCTCACGCCAAAACTGTGAGATTTGGCAACCCTGCATTTTGGGTAAGAAGAAAGTTGGATACATTTTCACCAAATTACTTAAGCCGACCAAAGACTTAAATCCCTATTGTGCCAACCTCAGTCCGTGGCCAGGGGTCCATGAGAACACAAATGGCTGCGTTCTCAGGAGCCAGCAAGGAAGGCAAGGTCTTCCACCACTGCATTGCTAAGTGTCTACATCTGGGGTGGGTAACTGAGGGGTAGAGTCCAGTATAGTTCAGTGTTGCTCTTCGACTAAACCTGATAATTAACTGATAAGCTGAATGAGGTGTGTTTGAACAGGAAAATCACCAAACCGAGGTGGAATCCAGGAACGGACTTCCCCACCCCGATCTACATGGCGGCATGGCCGAGCTTTTATCTGAGCACAAGGAGATTCTCGACAGTTCCGTGCTGTGAGTAGTTATAAAGAGCGGTAGGTTTCGCTGGTAATGGAGGAGGCGTGTGCTACCAAATCAGTAGTGTTGGATGAAGAGTGAGACAACAAAGAGAATTCACTACGAATATAAAGTGTTAAAGCACATAGTAAAATAAAACTCTTAATCAAAAGCTTCTCTAAGACTGCAAAGGGACTACTATGCTCAGTTTGAGCTAAATAGAGAGACATTTATAACAAATGCATATCCATACAGGCTATCTACCCAATACTGCCATATCTGTATGTACATGAACATAGCTAGAATGTATGTATACTCTATTGTATAAGCACACACTGGTGATAGCAGAACATAAAAATCTAGCTCTCCCAATGTCTGAGATAAATGGAATATTACTCACGTTGTGGTTATGATGTTACAGAGCGGTCATAAAAATGTGAAAATATTTCTGCCGATGAGAGAACGCTGAGCTTCAGTCATTTATGAGGGCGCTTTTTACTATATCTATTAAAACTTTGGCACTGTCTCCCTTTTGAATTGTGATAAAAATAGGAAAACTGCCTGAGAGATAAGCAACAAACTCATCTCTTTGTGAGGCAGTGAGTACTCAGTCCCCAAGACTTACTTTCTATCAAGGAACAAAAACCCAATATAACATCCTTAAGAATGTCCTGGGTGTATCCCATGATGGCCAAATGAGGAAGGAGGCCCTTAAACATTCAAAAAAAAAAAAACAAAAAAAAACTACTGTGTACCAAATACCAGCCAAGGTCATCAAAGTACTGAGAGCTTGGCCTTGTCTAGACGCATTTCATTATAAATGATCTAAATTCATAGGAATATATAATCTGGCCACCACCATATATAGTAACCCTCTACAAGAACATAAGGCAGCAATCTTTTTGTCCCATTTGTCACAGTTTATGTTGGTCATGACAGAAAATGTATTGGGAAAAGTACCTACTGGCTTCAAATATAAATCATCTCTTTCTTCCATGCCATACAGTTTCGTCTGTTGCGCTGCTAAATCAAGACTAGGAAGAAAAACGACGGTGAAGACAGTGAGCCAGTATTGCCGTGCAAAGTATATAATAAAGTTGTTGCCGTGGCTCCTCATTCAATTTGGAGAATGTGGAATTGTACTGAGCTTTTACTGACCATTTTTGGTTTTGATGAGCCGCCACACAGGTGACTTAAAAGAAAAGCCAATCAATGAATAAATATGTCATTACGCTTACAGTTCTGCTGCAACGAGCATGGATAGCAAACCAGAACAGGCACAGTTTGTAAGCATTCTGTGCCAAACCGTGTCCATGTGGAAATGCCATTGGAAGGGTCACTCTCTGTGCTCAGAACCACAGTGAAAAAGAGGCTAATGTGCTACGAGGCCTGCTCTGCTCTAACACCGCTCCCTCCTTTCCCTTCCCTCACTCCCTCTCAATGACGAAGTACTGGATGAGCACCGCAAAGAGGACGGCCAGTATGACGAAGCCGAGGAGCAAGACGGTGGCAAAGGGCTCGTCGGTTAGAGGCCAGCTTCTCCTGGGCTGAGGCTCATGACAGCTGGAGATCCTGTGTTCCCTCGGCAGCTCAGTCGTGGGCAGGCCAGTGCTGAGGCTGCACTGACCCCACAGCTCGCTGCCATCCTGGCTCCGGCGCCCAGCATAGACTCGTAGCCGACACGCGACACTGGCTGTTGGGTTCTGCCATGTGTAGGAGGTCGCTGGGCCCCTGTATAGCTAGAAAGGAAACAAGACACAAGATGTTTTTGCTCACACAACAGCAGGAAACAAGCAATCAAACATAAATTGTTCGCTTACTACTATGAAACTAATGTGTGAGTTGTGTATTTATGAGATTGAAGAATTGTGAATGTTTCAGTAAATCTTTGGCCAGTAAAGAACATTCAATTTATATAGTATTTTGTGTTGCTTCAGGGTGTTTTGCATTCGCCGATCAAATCTTGGTCTAACTGATGTTCTCACAAAGAGAACATCTGGACTTACAGTGGTCCAATAAGATTTTTGTCTTCACGTTTTTCTGAAAGTGGCACCATTACAAGTACATGGTTAGGCAACCTCTTCCTTACCTGCTCCACTTCACGCCCCCTCAGCATCTGCAGTTTGTACACAATCAGGTCTCCTTTCATTGGCTGAAGGGCCTCCCATGTGACTGCATACTTACTCCGCTCAATGAGTTCAACTTGTGGGGCTATCAAAAGTACAAGACATCAGGTATTACTACCAACAAGCTGAAGGGCAGCTAATTCAGAAAGATTAGCTAAGATTCAGCCATAGAAAAACTGCTGAGGGTATAAATCTAATAAGGCTTACCTTTGAGCTGTGGTGGGGGGGAGCGGGTGGTGCTGAAGGTATAGGAAGGGGAGAGGGGGCCCATGCCCGCCTCACTGTGAGCTTGAATGCTGAACTGGTACTCTGTGTCCTCACACAATCGCTGTACTTTGAACGTATGGCATGGACCACTGTAGATACAAATCGACCTGCAACACAGAAATATGTTCAGAAAATCTCTCGTGACTGTATTGTAACTAAGACTAAAGTGATCTTAGAACCATTACACCATAAAAAAATAATCCACATTTCATCACATAACATTTCCTCTGTTTACAGACCATATACTGTATATTGGCGATAACACACTCCCTCTTATGTTCTATTGCTTTAATACAACAGTTAAATAAATAAAGTAATAAATAAGTAAACTGGACCATGTTTTTTTTTTTATATGTTTTAATGTTCGCAGTTCCTTCAGCCAAATTATAGTTCCTTAACAAGCAGCTTGTTGCTACTTCAGAGTAACGGACTCCGCCCACTCGCTGCACAGTCTGCTGTAAGCCTCGCCTTTTTAAGTACAAACATTATATAATTGTTTATTTTTTCAGATTTGCAAGAACTGTTTTTATACATGTGATCCTATCATGTACATTCCTGTTGCTACTGATAGACTGTTGTAGCAGTTGTGGAAGAAGGTAGTAACTGGTGTCTGTACCTGTCAGCGCCAACCTGCATGTGCAAACAGTAGTGTGTGCCTCGGCTGGTCTGTGGCCTGATGAGACCCTCTCCCCATTTCAGCTTCAAGCTCTGAGGGCCCGCCACCACACATTCTAGCACTGGGGGCTCTGGAGGCAACGCTCGTGTCCTGAGCTTCAGCGCTGAACTAAAAGGACCAGCACCCATGCTGTTCACAGCCTGCACCCGTATCCTGATGGGCAGTAAGTTATCATTTCAGCTCATCAGTCAAAGCAGTAAAATCTATACGGTTATTAATCATACTTATTTACTATCTGCTCATACCTGTATGTAGTGTTTGGCTGCAGATTTTCCAGTATGTGGTAGCTGGTCCTCCCTATAGATAGAGGGAGCTCCTCTCCAATGACTATATTATAGCTGGAAATTTCTGCTCCGTGGCAATGAGGCTCCTTCCACCGCAGGGCCAGAGTGGTAGCGGGGCTGTGAGCCATGACAACACCCAAAGCCCCCTCCCTCATCTCCTCAACATGCTCCACAGCTGCTGGGACTGAGGCTGGTGTGGTTACTGTGGCAACATCGCTGAAGAGGCCCGCCCCAACAGCATTGACTGCCTAAGTATTTAGAGAGAACAATAAGACAGGAAATAAGGGGTCTTTAGTCACTACATGTGACATTTATGAAGTTATGAAGCATAAACACATTAGAAAACCCCTTTAATAAGAGGCTCCTACCTGCACCCTGCAGCGATATTCTGTGGCTGGTTGCAAGTCACTCACTTCATACTGAGTTAAGGGGCCAGAATACAGCAACTCCAGAGTGCCTTCCTCTAACCCCCACTCCATCCTGAACTCACACACCTCCGCCCCATTGCACACTGGGGTCTGTAGTAGGTGAAGGAGAACATTTATTTAGTGTAACATTCACTTTTTCATCTAGAAAGAGAGACGTACATTCCAATCCGGCACGCCTCCTCACCTGCCAAGTAGCCAGTACGCCAGTAGACGTGTTCAGTATCAGCTGTGGCGCGCTGCACTGCTCTGGAGGTCCTGGGGCTGTGGAGGCCTGGCACATCTCCGACAAAGGACCCCACTTTGGAAGAAAATACACAGCTGTTCATACCAGAGCAGAATGACTGCTCTATACAAAATTAGTTTAATGTGCAATAGCTTGAAATGGCTATGGAAGAAGCCCGAAATGCACTGAAATTCAGAAATCAAAAGTTTTAACAGGAAGCAACAGCCTCGAGGCAAGGCAGGGCAACTTTTTTACACAGGACCTTTCATACACTGTGGTCATTCAAAGTGCTTTATGGAAATTAAAGCATGATAAAAACAATAGATTTTAAAAGAGAAGAAATAAATAAATAATTAAATTACAATTAAATTGAACATTAAATTAGGATAATAAAGTTTACAAGAGAGAGCTGCGGGAGAGCTAACAGTGTTTAAACTGAGCTGAAAGCTGCTCTAACAGGATCGTTTTCAGGCTGATTTAAAGTGTCCAGTGTCGGCTCTTCTAATGCTCTCTGTCCACTGGGTCCATTTAAGAGCAGCACAGTATCTAAACGCTGCTTCTCCATGTTTAGTGTTCACCTTCGGCAGGACTGACTGACCAGTTCCTAATGATGTGAGGGTTCTGCTCGGCTCATATCGCTGCAGCAGATCAGATAAATACGCTGCTCCTGACCAATAAGACATTTATAGAGCAGTAACAGCATCTTAAAGTCCGTTCTGGAACAGACTGGTAGCCAGTGTGAGGATTTAAGAATGGAGTCCTTCTTTCTCCTGGTGAGACTCTGGCAGCTGCATTCTGAATCAGCTGGAGCTGTCTGATGGTCTTTTTTGGGGGTCTAGTTATAAGACATGGATGAGTTTCTCCAGGTCTGGTTTAGTCAGAAAATCTCTGATCTTGCTGATGTTCTTAAGGTGATAAAATGCTGATTAAATAACTGCAGGAAGCATGTATATATTAAATATAAGCGACCCAAGAATTGAACCCTGGGGGTCACCACAAAGTAGTTCCTTCCTTGCAGGTATGAACTGAACCATTTTAGGACGGTTCCTGAGAGACCAACCCAGCTGTCTATCTATCAAGGGCAGCACTGAGATTGAGCAGTAGTAGAACAAATAATTTTCCAGAGTTTGTATTTAAATAAATGTCATTAATAATCTTAATTAGAGCAGTTTCAGGACTACTATTAGGCCGAAATCCTGACTGAAATTTGTCTAGAAGACAGAAAGCCAGTAAATTACCTGAAGATGATTTTCTCAGTGATTTTTCAACAAAAGGCAGATTCAAAATTGGTCTGTAATTATTTTGTAGGGTTGCTTTTAGATTTTTCTTCTTTAAGAGGGGCTTCACAACTGCAGCTTTTAATGTGTTAGGAAAAACGCCCAACAGGAGTGTTTACTATCTGAAGTACGACGTCCGCTGCTATTGAGTGAAACACATTCTTCAATAAGGTTGTTGGTAACATGTCGAGACTACAAGTGGATGATTCAAGATGACTCACTGTGTTGATTCAAATTTTATTATTAATAGCACAAAACTGGGACATTTTCTATTATTATCTTTATGTAATGATGGAGAGAACACGGGCTCAATGTTGGCTATAGATGTACTAATGTCTTGTCTAATATGGATTTTAGTGTTAATAAATATGCAAACTCATCACATCTCACAGCTGATGCTAATTCAGAGGCCATACATGCAGGTCACTTTATTAGTTTGCCAACCATGGCGAAGAGTATCATGTCTTTGTTTATATTATTGTTGATACTAGAGAAGAAAGATGGTCCATTATTGTTACATTATTGTGTTGTAATCACGCAGCCTATCTTTGAAGATTT
Organism: Colossoma macropomum; assembly: GCF_904425465.1. NCBI lineage: Eukaryota > Metazoa > Chordata > Actinopteri > Characiformes > Serrasalmidae > Colossoma > Colossoma macropomum. The sequence continues at coordinate 42,559,789 of NW_023494788.1, forward strand.
CTTTGTGAATTTGAAGCTTGGTTTTACGCCATCTGTGTTTAACCTTCCCACATTCTCTCTTTTGGAGCTGAACCTCAGTAGCATTCCTCCATGGTGCTTTCTGTTTGCATGACATGGTTTTAGCTTTAACTGGTGCTCTACTAATCTTGTAAGGTACTTATGAATGGTTCTAGATCACAAATGACACTCCGACTCATTTCCAAGGTATCCGAAGGTGTTCTATCACTACAGAGAACACAGCTCCACTGCTCCACAGCCCAGTGCTGGGGGCATTCTACCCCTTTAGCCATGCTGACCTAATGTGTGGCTGCTCCAGAGCATCCCATTCTACTGGCAATGCTTTTCTTTGATGATTTTACAAGCTGTGTGCTCAGTTGAATGTCAGTGTCAGCAATGGTTTCACCCCAAAGAAGCTGAATTTACTACTCAGAAGAAACGTCTGCATACTTTAGACGTATAGTGTAGCTACTCTGCAAGAACTTACCCCTGCTGGATTGCGGGACTTCACCCAGAAGAGGTAGGTTCTTCCAGGTAGCAGCTGGCTGATAGTACAGCTGACATCAGAGCCACAGAACACTTGCTGTTGATACTCCTCTGCTGCCTGGGCCATTTCCACGCAGTACTGGGACACTGGTGCCCCACCATCACACACTGGAGGGTCTAGAAAGCACACAGAGGCAGTCCATATTGTGATATAACTCTCCCACATGCTGTTATATTTTATAAAATTCTTGGTCCTTACGGTTGTTTTTTTTGAAAACTAACAAAACTAACATATATATACAAAAATTGGCTGGTCTGAATGACCATCTCTCACCCCAACAGAGTGGAATCTCTGAGGTTGTGGCTGCACCTGCAGTACGCAATGCTTGGCACGGTCCAGGAGGCAGAGGTGGCGTCTCAACAGAGAGGATCTCTGACACCTCAAGAAATAAAAACACACATCTATCACTCAAGGAGAAAACAAATGAAAATAAATGTTTCTATGTCACCAAATTGAGCTCAGCTCCAAAATCTTAGATTTGAAAAAACCTTTTGTTGCTGCACTTACCTGACTCCGCCCTCCCAAACTCTGGCAGTACACTCGGAGCTTGTACCATGTCCCTTCCCGCAAGCCCTCACACACATGCTGCCTGAGAGACCCGCTGTATACAGCTTCCCACTCTGCTCCTGGGCAGACACATACGGACGATTCTACTGAATTAGTGCAAACTGCAGTCTCACAGAAAAACAGTTAAGGATTCAGACCTTAGATATTAATAAGAATAAGATGAATATTATGCTATGATATATTTAAATCCAAGCCACTAATTGAGATATTACGTTCACACGCAATGGAGCTCAGAACATCAGCCTCACACGGTACCATAAGGCACAGTGGATACATACACTACAATACTAATGAGCTATTAGCATCTCCAAAATTGTAACTTTACAGGAAAAGGCAAAAACTTTTATTTTTAATAAGGTAGAGCCTTATTTTAGCCACACCCCTGAATTTTAGACAAGGAACTGAGGCTGCATCCCTCATGACCACACGGTGAACAATTAAATCCCATTGTTTTGAAGTAAATGTGTCCCAAAATCTGAAAATCAGTGTGTAACCTTAAGAACTGTCACTACCAAAAACACATATTCTTTGTGTTTTAGTGAAAGATATTATGATTTTATGTGTGGATAACTGTTCACAGCTGTGTTTGCTGCTCATGTACTGGCTAGCATTTTTGAGTTCTGCTAAAAATTAGCAAAAACTGTCACTACCGAAACCTTTGGTAAGTTTTGGCAGAATTATGACTGTTTTGATCTGAAGTGCAAGTCAGTTAAAAGTCTGAAATTAGTTTTCAACTCTGACTTTGAACCAGTTCAGTAAAATGATCCATATTCAAAAACAAGGTACATCAACAGCATGTTGAACATCTATGATGGTAAATACACTTTACTACAAGGTGTAATTCAGGCAGAAGCCAATTCTCACCACTGTGACTGAGTTCCAGTACATATTGAGTGACTGGTGAGCCCCCATCATCCTCTGGTGCCTCTGAAATAATAGCAGACAATAGTGTTCGCATACAGACATATTACATAAACACATAACACAAGCAAAAGAAGGTTATTTTAAAATTCATACTTAAGTATTAAACTACTTATTGCAGTCTACTGCAGATTTAAGCCTCTGTTGCCTAAAAATTTAGTAAAAAGAATTCTAAGAAGTGTTGGCAGTTGGGATTTTCTAGAGGGTAGTATTAGACTTATTTACACTACCTAATTACACTGTAAATTAGGATTCGTCCTGCTTTTCAGCCAAGAACAAGGCATAAGCAACGTCTAGAAATTAGTTATGATATTAAGCACAACCTGTAGTGAAGCATCGTACGAGTAAGACGTAACTTACCCCAGATAACATGCAGGCTGTGTGGCTCCGCAGGAGAGCGCAGTGACGGTTTGCCTGGACTACCAGGTTGGTCTGGCTGGGTCCTGTACTCCACTACTGAACTGGGCTGGCTGGTGCCCTCTGAGCTGGCCACCAACACCTGCTTAAACATGACACTAGCATGTAGTGCAATAACCTCCCAGGCAGACACCTGCATAGGCTTGTGTAACAATACCTATATAAATAAATTGTAATTTTTTTGTTTTTGATGAAATCATTGTCATTCTATTCCTCAATTTGTCAGCAAAAACTTGAATAAAAGCTACATCCGTACACTAGGTGGCAATGTCCACCTATTACTTGCTAGACAAGGAGTGAGAAGAAACCTCACCATTCACAGACAGAGCTCTGAATCTTATCATACTGTAGTCAGCGTCATGCCCATGTTAGGAACTCTGGGTCTAAGCTGGTTTTCTCTATAACAAAAGTTAATGTTGTTTTTGAAAAATTGGTGCTGTTACATCCAGTGGAAAACAAGAATATTCCTCAGCAGATACATTTTGCCTCATGCACATTTCTGCTCCAAATGTCACCTGATCCTCTGAATAACGAGACTGTTAAGGAGCTGAAATACCACTGTTGCTAAATGCAAGCTAAAGCTGCTACACACTAAACTGACATCATAAGACTGGCAACCTCGTAAAAATACCCCACACAAACCAACAAGCTTTGTCGAAGGGGTAGTTAACCCCTTAATTGGCCAGGTCCCAAAACTATAACACACTTCTATAACCGAAGAATAGCTCAGTCAGTTTGCAGTGAAGCCCCTGTAGTGACTGAATAATAACACTTAGTATGTAATAAATGTGGGGTTTTAAGGGGTTGAGAGACACTTTGGCAGTTTGAGGAGCTGCTGTTGGTACAGGACTAAAGTTCAATAACAGACAAAATTTTTGTTCACAAACCCCCGGATACGCCCACAGGGCTCTTCACAATAGAAATAGTACAGAGTCAATAGTTACTTCTAGACACCACTGATAGTAGCGTTAATGATGAGAGTAGTGATGGTCAGTGTTACACTAATAGCAGATTTGATTTAATTCAACATCATTTCAAAGCACAGGAGTGTTAGCGTTCATGTGGTATGTGTGTAGCAGTATTTGTATTTTGACTGCCATACAACCTCATAATTAAAGAGGACACAGTGACACTCGGGGGAGGGAGGGATGTACACAGGACAAAACGTTTTTACCACAGTGCACAACAGAGGTGAGTTTCGAAAATAACACTCTTTCTTCCTATAGAGAGAAACTAAGGCCAAGTTCACATTACCAGGCTGAAGTGGCACAAATCAGATTTTTTGCCCTAATGTGACTCATATCTGATGTTTTCAGAGCTGTGTGGACACAAATCTGATCTGTTCAAATCCGACCTGAACCACTTTCTTATGTGGTCCTAGATCAGATATGTATCCGATTCGTGGCCATGCGACCTTAATGTGATGCTCAGATCGGAATTCATGTGCTTTTTTTCCACTGCGCCATCATTCAGCGTTACCATGGCAGCAGCGCCGAACAGAAGTTAAAGCCTGTAAACGGTGGAAAAGCAGCTCATCTCACCTTTTTCTCCTTCGTCTCGCTCTAATAATGAAGCTGAGAGCTGATCAGAGTTAATTATCTTCTCAGCGAAGCTCGTTCTGCTCGTTAGTTTGTGCTGATGATGAACGTGATTCATTCACGTGACGTTACTGAGTAGGATGTGGTCATGAGGGTCATTTCAGGACACCGGTTCATCACATTAATGACAGATTTGAATCACTGACCTAAACGAGTGTGAACCATCCATTTGAGCAAAAAATCAGATTTGAGCAACGAGGCTTGTAATGTAAACATAGCCTATGCTACTAATATGGGCATGAGACCGACTATAGAATGACGCAGCCATACAAAACTGCAGTTTTTAATTGGGAGTTATTTCGCTGCTGCAGATATTCTTTGACATATTACATGAATGTAACATCTAGCTAGCTGTTTGTGTATTACACCTTAATACACCTTTTATTTCTATCACAGTTCAAATAACTATTCAGATTTAAAATTGATCACTAGAAAATTGAGTCATTGATATTATTATTTGACATGGAATAACTAATATATTGTGAAAAGATTTTTGGCCTTATTGTTTAGCCTTTTACACATTACTACTTTCACGAGTAGTATTAATAGCAGAGCTAATTAATTTCTCCTTTTTCCTGTATGTTTCAGGGACTGTGGCTTGTTCAGTTTTTGAGAAAGTTAGCCCTGACATCGGTCAACACTCAGTTAGCCACTGCACTCCCTTCACTTACCCTGAATTGGTAGGACGTGAATCTTCTGAGCTCCTTCACTGTACACGACTGCTCCTCTCCTCTATGCTTCAGCTGAAAGCCACAGTCCTGTATCCAAAAAAATAATAATTCTGTCACCATCTGATCAGTTTTTACATATTTCACAAATGGAACAACTATTATAACCAATTTCTGGCTTTTGTTCGACTAAACAGAAGAAAAAAGTCTTAAAGCTAGTGTTGCTTTTTTCCTTAATGTCTAGTATGCGGCTGTGGAAGAGCGAGATTGCTGTCTGTGGTCCACAGAGACTTTCAGAGTCTCAGAAACAGATGCAGAGCCTCAAACATCTGCATCTAATTAGCCCTGAGCTGCAGCCACAGAGCAACATCTACAACTCAGACTAACACCGGACATATGCGCTGAGCTCTGGGAGTGGCGCACTAAAGGCCAGGGTCAAATACTGGAAATGTATGTGGTACTGGTCATCTCCAATAAAGCTGAATAGCAGTTTCATTCTTTTGGCAACAAGTGGATTTTTCCTTATATGTTTAATTAAAAAAAAATATGAACATAAAGATTTCTGCGCTGTTTGTAGAGTGTATTTGAACTGTAAATTATATCTTTTAACTGTAACAATAAAAATTGTCAAATTTTATTTAACATTTTTAAACAACAGCAAAAATGGTGTCATAACACATCTATGAATTAGTACAAAGAGTTGAAGGCATGGATGCCAAGCTCCTATTATGCCTATTTGAAAACAAGCAAAAGGAGTACCAGCTCATCAGCTTATCCGGTGACGTATCTGACACAGAACCACAGCTACTTTCTCAAGTTTATATCTTTTTACTCCTTTCTGCCCACTTACCGATTCTTTGTCCTCCATCTCCAGAATATATGTGAGTGTATCTCGGCTGGCTGACCCACAGGGGGCGCCCCACTCCAGACTCAGCCATGTGACTCCAGCCTCTGTCAGCCGAGGGGGAGATGGTGGTGCAGGAGGAGAGGCAGAACAGCTGGCTGTGCAGCAGCTCAGAACCGCACTGAAGGCACTGGAGAAACCAAACAGAAACATGCAAGGTTTTGTGCAGCTGTCTGACCTCAATCAAGCACTAAAATCAGAACTAAGAAATATTACAGTGGACAGTTGAGGACTGTACTTATTCCTGATACACACCTCATTCCCACATCGTTTTTAGCAGCAAGTCTGAAGGCATATTTTGTTGAAGGCATGAGTCGCATGACTTTGTACTGCTTGGCAAGGCCACTGTAAACCTCTTTAAATGCACTTTGTTTTCCCTGCTGATAAGACCAAACACATGTTCATGAAGATGCAAAATACATTACATTAGGAACAGGGATGCAAATTTTGACCGATAACCAACCATCATGAGTCAATCATTAACTGTTGACCGGCAAGCTTAAAATCACTGACGTGACCCATCAAAATATCAGTTATGAAAAGGGTTGTTTCAGTTCTGCCATTGTAAAATGCTAAATATGTAAAGATGTACGTGTGCAGACATCAACTGAATTCTGTATGAATGCAATGAGATTAATAGTATTCTTTGTATGGACCTTGGAACACAGTACTCATAAGTAGGGCCAGGCTTAAGAGGGCCTATGAAGTAAACGTCCTAAATTCTTATTAAACATGCCAAAGTAGCCCAACTTAGAAACCTGGTTTGGTTTAAACTGATGGGCTGACAACTAGAACATGTTCACGATTATATGACCTAAAGTTTTCTGGCATTACTGGAATTAGTGTACTTTAATAGCTCCAGGAAGCTGCTGGCATTCACTATATATTCTATATAATTCTGCACATCCATCTCACATCGCTCTTTTTTTCTCTGGGAGAACATGGGTGAAACAGTTGCTGCAGATGTTTGCTTTCAATGTGGTACACTGGTGTGTTAGTAGTAGATCCTCCTGAAAAGTGGTGCCTAACACTATTATTTTTATTGTGCACTTCACATTCAGTGAAACCAAATTATCCACTGCACTCTCGTGTGTACAGTTCAAAACACTTCGTAACTTGATTGATAAACCTGCCTATTCTAATAAGAACAGTTGCTTATTGGAGAACGAAATAAAGTAAATGAATGTTATTTTCTAAATGAACAGCATTGGAATCATTGTTTGTCAGTTAACAGTTCATCGGTTAATCATTAACATGTCAACTTGGGGAAGAACATTCATGTGTTTCTTTCTGCAGGTTCTTACCTCATGGTATTCCAAGCAAAAGCCAGTGATTTTGGAGCCGTTGTCATTGGGTGACTGGGATAAACAAGGATAAAAAATATGAACACTTTATGTAAATCATGGTTACTTAAATAAGCTTGACTACCAAATAAAAAAACACTGAATGAAACCTTCTAAATAACTGAAATGATTAGTTGTAATGATTAATTTGAACGCATTATAAATTGTCCTACTGGTCTCTCTGAACAGTAAGAAAACAGAGCCTGACAGACACAATTATACGCATTTAGTGTTTTTATTTTTTAATGACGTCTTCCTAAAAGCCTTCATTGTTTATCTTTATCTAATGCAATATTTTAATGTCTTGTGACTCTAGATGGTTTATTCTTCAGCTTAAGTACAGATTTTAATGCTTTCCCTTTTATAAAAACTCTGACTACTAGATTAATTTTGAAAATAATCGGTAGAATACTCGGTTACTAACATAGTGACAGCTCTAGTTTAGAACAACATCACTGTAAAAGTATAGCACTGGTACCCTCCACTGAAGGCTGATGGAGCTCTTCGTGCGCTGGATGAGTCGGGGGGCTGCAGGAGCATCTGGGGCACTGCACAGAGTAGTGAAGGCTACGGTCTCAGAGGGGGCTCCCTTCACCGAGCTACACGCCACACAAACCCTTCCACAGTCAAAAACACAGTGTTAGTACAGTGAACCCACACAGTCTGCTGCATTACAACTATGTTCATAGACAGACAGTAAATTACGTTCGGTAAGTCATGAAATGTGAACGTGTGTGTCTCACCTGGCGTAATAGTGCGTAGCGGGCCTGAGATCTCCCACCGTACATGTAGTGTCTTTCCCTCTGGAAGAGGATTGTACATTAGAGATGGGCCTTAATGAGCTGACAGTAATCAGGCTATAAATCAAGCCGCATTGTCTTTTAAAATATGAGCATTACAATTTTTCAATTTCAGTTAACACAAAGTCACTGAATGTGAGGTGTATTTCAGGCAAAGTTAAAATACTTTGTGTGTTTATTTGTTGCTTTGTTTGCTTTTCGGGACAAAAATTCCAGGACAGTTTCAGAAAAAAACATGTGCAACTGTTAGGACCAACGAAATGATCCTAACACTACATATACCTGCCTTTTTAGCCCACCGCAGTTTGGCCCCACACATTCACAATGAAGTTTTTCAATCCTGACTACTTTTTGAATGAGGTATAATACAGGACAGCCAAGCAGAACAGAGGTCATTTACATAAACCTTTTCAGACGGGACTGGCTTTACATAAGTAAGTGGGGAAATGTCATTTTTTACTGGCATTTCTCAGTGGTTTTATGTGTACTGTCCAACCTCAAATTCAGAACTTTAAAAGATCTAAAAAATCACAGAAAAAGTGTTTGATTTCATGCAATGTTTTTGGCTGTGAATTACTAAGCTAACGACAACACTAATGACACAGTGCATGTACTTAAAACAGCAAAATTGATGGTGAGGTTAAGAGAATTACAGCTAAATGAAATGATTTTATGTTTTCTGCTCATGTCTGAAGTGAAGGCAGTGCGTAAATCGAGTAGCTACTCCCATCTTAGTCATTTATACCGAGATTTCTTATCCCATGCAAACTGGTCATAAACATTACAGGCATCCTGTGGTAAACTGGCGTTACCCTACCTCCTTATAGAAAATGAATTCTGCCCAAACAGGGCTTTAAAGACACAACAACAAAAACAGCCTGGCTAATTCTACTGGATAAATAGAGGCTTCAAAATGCTCATGTAATATATATGTATAGGTTTTTGGTGCATAAACTCTAAAAATGATGGAAGTGGGGTATTACGGGAAATAAATTAAACACAAAAAATGTAGGGTATGGGCTCTTTAAATTTGGCAAATAATGTCTTTAAATTCTCAGAAACACTGATTCCAAACTTCTGAATGGTAGTTTGTGTCTGACCCGATGACCTGACATCACATAAAAACAGTGTATGTGTTTATGTGCAATGAAAGGGAAGGTTGTTGCTCACTGGTACACAAGATTGAAATCTCCCTCGGTGCCACTCTGGGACAAGGCCAGCTCGTAGCTGAGCAGCAGGGCAGTGTGTGCGCGTGTGTTTGAGTGTGTGTCCACCTCTGATGGTAAAGGGAGTGGGGGACGCCAGGAGAGAACAGCCGAGTGGGACGTGAGACTGCCCACCTGATTTGTAGAGAAAAAGCATGATGCAAAAGAATGAGATGAGATCTGCACGATTGCGCTTGAAATCTGACAGGTACATCATGCGTGTAGGTCACACTCACAGCTGGTTTGCATACGGCAGACAGCAGCTCCTGCACCCGTCTCACTTCTTCCTCCGGGTCTGCAGAGATAACAATCGCGTCAAATGTCAGCACCGATCACTTAATAGACCAAGAGCACACATGAGCACATGAACACATTCAAGCATCTTTGTAACTGTGCCATCTGAGGTTTGTGGGCAGGTGTGCCAGTATGTTTAAGCATTTACTAAACAACGGTTCATTATAAAATTTGTATCAATTGGCTTCAGAATTAATACAAACACTGATGACATGTAGTTTGTAGATCCTGTAGTATTTACTGTGACCTTTATGAGGGACAGTTCAATGATTTTACATATCAAAATCCAAGTCCATGTGCAGGAGAATGTTTTGGACTGAAAAAGAATGGTTTTAATGCACTCTGTGGGTCCAGAAATAGCCTTTTGTGTGCTCAAATTTTGGCTCAAATGGTGACATAATCAAGAGTCAAAATGGTCCAGCTTCAAACTACAAGCGGTGAGGCAGCAGACGTCACTGTGTCCCACCCAGCGTTCACTCAGGGGCGAGATCTTCACAATATTAGCATCCCAAATGTTGTTTCAGGGTGGCTCACCAACAGACAGACAAACTCATGCAAGTAACTACCATTAATACCACCCCTGGACAATAGAGGTCTAGGTGCATGCAGAAGTCTGTCTGAACATGTTCAGCCAGAACGCAGAGCTACAAACCTTTATAGCAGACAGGGGAACGAGAAGCGAGTCTAACCAGAGTTTAGCAGTTCTTTACTCATCCATGAAGTAAGTATGTCAGTTTATGACTAATGCACATAACACACACGGAGATAATCATATACCTGATAAAGTTAGCTTTCCAGCTGTAACAGCATGGCTGAAGCCTAGTGGTAGAACAGGTGAGACCGCAACCTGAAGGTCACAGGTTCAAATCCCAGGGCTGTGTGGTTTTCCCCTTAAGCAAGGCACTTAACACCCTACTGCCCCAGGCAATGCTGCTCTGTTGTCGACACGGTGCTGGTCCCAGATTGAGCATAGTTAGCAGAGCTTGACTCAGGCAAGTTACTCTGTTAAGAAGTGTCTGAGATGCTGCTGCATCTGCAACCTTTATTGCTGAGTCCTTCACATTCCGAAAGCACTTATGGAAAAGAAGTTTATTTTAGTTTACATCTTGGAGTCTGCCCTACCTCCGCCTCTGGACTGAAACGCTGACGGCACAAGGCCGGCTTTTCTTGTCCTAATATGCATTTTTTATCTGATTTTACAAGTGATTACAAATGTTTTGAAACATTAGCCTGGCTATCAGCTTTGTGCTCATAGGTCTCTCCGAACTTAAGTAGCTGGATCCTAATCTATGACTGGAAATATTTAAGATATCTGCTGATTGGGTATCCTTTACTATAAGGATGTTGATTGGAACCCCAGCCTTCCCTGCATCTTAAGGGATTATTGGCTGCTCAATTGTTTTGTGACCAACTGTTGTGTGTTGCATTATTAATTCATGCACAACAGAGCTAACAAAGGTCTGAAGTTGTTTCTAATTGTGGTGATTACATCTAGATTCTGTTGAAGTGATCACTCAACATGTAGGCCAAACTGCCAGTAAAGCAGGCAATCATAAGGCCATCATAATAAATCAATCAAAGACACAGCCAGAACATTAGTGGCAACATTACAACATGAACATCAACTCTTTGGTACATCCAGGAATGCTTTGATAAGCAACAACTTGGCAGACCACCAGACTGAATACCTTCAGTCATGATGAAAACACACCGGGCACAACAGAGGTGACACGTTCACATTACCAGGCTGAAGTGACACAAATCTGATTTTTTGCCCTAATGTGACTCAGATCTGATGTTTTCAAGGCTGTGTGGACACAAATCTGATCTTTTAAACCCGACCTGAGCCACTTTCATATGTGGTCCTAGATCGGATACGTATCCGATTCGTGGCCGTGCGACCTTAATGTGACGCTCAGATCTGAATTCATGTGCTTTTTTTCCACTGCGCTGCACCATCATTCAGCGTTACCATGGCAGCAGCGCCGAACAGAAGTTAAAGCCTGTAAACGGTGGAAAAGCAGCTCATCTCACCTTTTTCTCCTTCGTCTCGCTCTAATAATGAAGCTGAGAGCTGATCAGAGTTAATGATCTTCTCAGCGAAGCTCGTTCTGCTCGTTAGTTTGTGCTGATGATGAACGTGATTCATTCACGTGACGTTACTGAGTAGGATGAGCTCATGAGGGTCATTTCAGGACGCCGGTTCGTCACATTAATGACAGATTTGAATCACTGACCTAAACGAGTGTGAACCATCCTGTCAGAGAGATGGGATTTGACCAAAAAATCAGATTTGAGCAACGAGGCTTGTAATGTGAACGTAGCCAAAGACTGCCATAAAATGGATAAGCAGACTGTAGAGAATATACCAGAAAGTTTTCCATAAGATGAAAACCACTGAAAAGAAAGGTCAGAAAACACACTACAAAAAAGCCTGTAAAATCTGAACACCTTATGGAGCGCTGAGACGAAGATGAGCAAAGAATGACGTAGTGAGGAAAAGTGGAGAAGAGAAAGCGATCTCCTCGCGATCAAAACATCTTATTTACGAAACAGAATGGTAAAGGCCTGTAGGACTGTTAGTGGTTCAGTTCAGTTAAATGCATAAAGTTCAGGTGTCTTACTGATGATGTGACTGTCGACAACAGCATTACAGGGTACAAAGGCATTTTAACTGCTCAGATCCAACCATATGCCTCAAAACTCAGTAGACACTGCTCCACATTGTAGTGGATGAACTACGTACTTTTCTGGGCCAAAAATTGGAATTTTTATGACTGGTCAAGTCAACCATCCAACCTGAACACCACTGACCATGCACTTTTACCTGGTAAGGACAAGACAGAAGGTAAAAAATGCCTCAAAACAAAGCAGGAACAGAAACTGATAGAGCTCACCTTTAACGTCACAGCTGGATGTAGGAGAGGCTCTGGTCCGGCCAGAGTGTTTAAGTCGAGGGGGGGTGGGAGAGGCAGCTAAGCCTGTCCGGCCCTTGCTGTTACCGTTGTGCATGGCAGCCTGGCCCCCTTTAATAAAAGGTCCAGGGGAGCTGTGAGAGAACGGCACACCATTAGCAGTGCCCAGATGCCCGCTCTTCAGTCTTCGCTGCAGCTGCTCCTGCATTTTCACTGAGCGTTCTTCGTGGATTGGCACCGACATGCTGTGACACATCATGTCTGGATGGGCGCAAACACACAAACACACACACTTTCAGAGTTATAAAAGCGTTATGGCGCTATAGCTTTAGCATGAAGTTGATAATAAATGTCTGACAGTCTTGTATCAAGCCCTGGCTTGCTGGCACTCCAACTTGTACAAAGGTGGTGCATTTAACTTGGAACTTCTATGCTCTTGCTCACCCTGCTCGGAATAGACTGGCAAGGCAGGCAGCTGGTGGACGTAGTGAGGGAGCTCAGGGGGAAAGACGTGCGGGTGGTGTAGCATGGCTGGGTGCGGGGAAGCGTAGAGGGGGAGGTGTGGTGGGACAGGCGGTAGAGATGGGTGGAACTCCACAGCATGGGGCAAAACCAGCACTTTCCGCATGCCATTTTCCTCCACCACCTGTAGGAGGCACAAAAGAACATGAATACTGGCACTGGCATGTCTAATTACCCAAGAATAATCTAACATGACACAAATGAACAATTATGTTTATGAATTTTACAGCTAACAGCATGAACATTTATTATAATCTGGTATATGATGAGAAGGGATGGATGTGCACTACCTGAGAAATGTAACCTGGAGGAACAAAAATGGGAGGCATGGTGCCATTGGGGGAGACCATGGGCACTTGCGCTGGACCTGTATAAGCACAATGTTTGGAGGAGCCCATTAAGTTCACTGGAAGGTCTTGAAGACGCGAGTGCACGTTTGTCTCTGTGAGTTTTTACCTGTAATGCACTGAAAGTGTCCGTCTTCTGTGCGGATAGTGAACGTTTCTCCTGGGTTCACCTGCACCAAGATCATCTGGAAAAACCACAAACGGACAGAGCAAATCAAGTCAGCAACCTGACTGCACAGGCACAGTTACAGCACCAGAGATCCTGAAACACACATCCTTGTTTTTCTTTATTTACAGACAGAAACAGTGCTGCAAAACAAATACTTTGGGTTTCAAATCAAGCAGAGACGGCATGCGACACACCAGACATATCTCAAAAAAATTCAAGAGAGCCGTATTGGGTTTTCATTAGCTGTGTTTTTTGGAGGAGCAATATCTTGAATAAAATATATATTTTGTGATTTATTGTAACAAGAAGTTACAATAAATAATAAATGAAATAATACAAATGATATAAATGCTATATAGATAAAAAAAATGACAAGCAGCCAAACGTACTACAAGGATCTGCTTTCAGTCAAATTCTATTTCTTAAGATTTAACACTTGAAATATGAGTACTGCAAATTTGTAACAATTTATTTATAACTTCATTCTTTTTAACTTAAACTGCTTCTCAGTCATTTTAGAATCAATTACAGCTCTAAACTCACTCTGGACAAATCTATGGTTTAATTTTTTTACAGCTTCTTTCTAATTATTTGAAACCTGTAAATTGCACAATACTAGCACATTAGAATCATATTAGAATAGTATTTTTATAACCAAATGTTTTAGGGTATTTTTAAGGTATAGAATATTAGATAAGAGGGTTGAATTGGAGTCAGTTATGATGTAACCCAGTGTGTTCAGGCATTAAATTCAGTTTTATGAAATGATAGTAGAGTTGAAGTTACAAACAGACACACATGGATCATTAAGACAAAACATAAAATCACAACTCTAATATGTATATCCAAGTCCTGCAAGTCACAGTCTGTGCCGAATGCTCCTCTCTCAGCAGCCTGCGGCAGGGAAACGGCCCAGCCGGGGTGAGATCCAGCGCTGTGCAAACACCCAGCCACACTCTCAAAGAGGGAGTGTTTGTTCCCCCCGGCCCACAGAGTGTGTGCACAGGGCTCCTGCTACGTTTGACAAACACTACGCCTTCATGGGAAATGTACACCAGCCCTGATGCGCTCGTTCCCCCACACGCACACATACATACACAGAGACACTGTTTTAAACGAGAGCCAATCACAGTCCTGCATCAGTGTGGTAAAATACGTTTTATTTTCACATGATTAAAAACACAAACTGTATGCTTAAAAATGAAACCGTCTGATAATCGCTTTTTAACGCACAAAAAAATGGATCATATGTCAGATTAACATGCACAGATATTAACTGCCTATTGCCACTATAGTGCATGAGAGAAAAAGTGCAGCGCGGGACGGAGAAAGAGGGTGAGAGCGAGAGATAAAGTGAGTGGAATGAAAGAAAGAGGGGGGGCAGTATGTGAGGAATGCAGGATACAGACTGTGGAAGAGGGGCAGAGGTATGCGTGGTATGTACCGACCAGCCCCCAAAGCCATTGCCATCCCTGGGAGCCGGAGCCAGAGGTGGAGCTAGGAAATGAGGACAGAGGAAGGGAGGAGGGAAAAGAAGAAGAGGGAGGAGAAAGAGTAGAGACACACTATAGTATCGGTGCCACATTAGTCTCGACTGATATTTCTTAAAAATGATGTTTTTTGCTGGGCAATATGAAGAAACGTTATCATGTCTATAAAAAGGTGAACTGTAATTATATAGAGCTTGTAAACGACAGCCACCAGTTTATTACAGTAACTGTGAAACCATGAAAGTACAGTAATGGAAGTCGCCTCTTCAGAGCAGCTAATGAGCAAATGCTAACGAGTGTATTCTCGGATGCAGATGGGGACTCGACATCTACACAAGGTCTTTTCTTCTCAGCCGATGATGCGACACCATTTTACCCTTCCAGAGAAATATATTTTCACTGTTTCTGGACTTACATACTAACATTAACTAGAGTAGTTAGTAGATAGCTGCATTAGACTCAATAGCCAAGCTATCTTTACCTTCTCAGGCACATCCTCAAGAATGCTTCATTGGCAACGTGCCGACATTAACACACTCTTATTTTGTAGTAGCAAAGAGTGCAAAACAAAATTAACGTGCAAACCACTCACACTTTTCGGTCCTGTTAAAGCACAGCTGTTCAATTAACCTATGTATTTTTTTCTATATTCATGTGATGAAGCGTAACAAATACCAGAGTATTGATTTCAGTATTTAAATGCTGCCACCTCAAGTGGTTAACCGATTACTCGAGTACCTGTGCACATCCCTTGTTGAAAAAAAACTGGCCACCAACATCAATTCATCAGAGTAATACAACTATTTTTAAAGACTTAAAAATCTGACAGTATCTATACCACATCATATGTATACATAGATACCAAAATCAGGTTTTGCATCTCTAATGCCGGCCTGACACCAAACGACTTTTCAAGCGATTTCACTGTCGCAGACAGATATCCATGTCGGAATAAAATCCCGAGAGTCTTGTTAGAGTCGCGTCGCGCTCGCGTCACCTCGATCGTTTGGTATAAGGTGGTCAAGATGGAGGTCTTAAGTCAGTCTTTTTCTCGTCTTGACGCTGCGACAAAATCAACCGAGTTTAATATTTTCGTAAGTTTTAAGTCTTGGTTCATGCAAATAGTGAGGTACCAGGGGCGCGCGTGAGTGCTTGCGGGCGAGCGCAGGCACGCGGCGTGATAGAGAGAGAGAGAGAGAGAGAGAGAGAGAGAGAGAGAGAGAGAGAGAGAGAGAGTGTGTGCAGGTGTGACTGCCTGAAATTCAACACAATAATCATATTAACTTCAAATGTAAACTGACTGTTTCAATATTTCAGGTCCACTGAGCCTGTAACACGTAAGGAAATGTGCAGAGGACTTTAAGAAGGCCATTATTGAAGAATCATCAATGTTTTTCTTCTGTTTTTTTTTCTGTTTTCTGTTACAGTCGTTTCTTATTTTGTTTGTTTGTTTTTTATGGTTTAGTTCATAACACCTAATCATCGATGTTGCATCACTGCATGTTGTTTTAACGTGTAAATCTTCATATCAAATTTAAAAAGTAGCTGCACATTTTACAGGTTAATTAAAGATTCTGGGTGATGATCTGACCAGAACATACAGTCCTACAGTGACCTGCTCTGAGCCCCAGATCTTTACATGCTCAGCCAATGTATCTTCCCATCTGTACCAGGAAAAGGGTTTATCTGCTTGTGAATTTCCACCAGGTGCATGATGGGGAATAATCTCAAAAATCTAGTTGCAGTCTTGTAAATAGTGACACTGCAAGATTCTCAGTCTTTGCAAAATCATATTCTGTGACTAAAAACGCGACACTGTCTTTAGATGTGAGACGGGGTCAGACTTTAGTCTTTCACAAGTCTTTTCAAAGTCTTCTAGTGTATGGTCAGCATTAGAGACTGACAACAATCATCCAAGCAGGAATCCACTGTTTCAGTATTACAATAGGACACATGCACAGCAGCTGGGAAGAGTCCACCTAGTAGGAGGACATTAAAGCTCTGACCAATCAAAGAGCAAAAACTCAAACCCAAACTCAGCCGCCTCGTCCACAGAGAACAAAAGAAAACAATCCCACGATGTGTTTAGGCTGAGGAAGCAGTTTCGAGGGCACAGGGTAAATATTTTGACTTCTCCAACGTCAATGGGAGTGAGCAAAAAAACGGAGTTGATTGGTCATCGGTGGATCGCATGTGCACACAACTCACGGAGCACATCGCAGTGGCACTGACCCACGGCGGCTTTGGAACAGCATCAGCTTATGACATGAAGAAGGTTCCCCACAAAGCATACCAAAGGTTTACCAACCACAGCATCACCCGCCTGTGTGATTCCAAATAAATCTTTCCCAAACGTCCCAACACTGACTCATAAAACTGACCGGCCCTGGACAACACCTCGACTAGTCAGAGCCGGAAGCAGTCACAGGTTCTGGTGAAATGTGAGAGATAGGAAATTTGGTCACTGCCTGCTGCCTGAGTCATTTACCAAAGGCAATGAGGCAGAAGGAGAACGAATAACCTCACATTTCTTCAAACAGCAGTTTTGCCAAAAAAAATAACAGATTTTCCCTCTCATCTAAAATGTAGTCAATAAACTAAAACAAGTTTGGTGCACAAAGTTTACTACTTCAGTTTTGCACTGGAACTATGAGGCTAGCAAACGTACCTAACAAGGAATGAAAGCTTATACCCTAATACTCAGTATTACAGTGTACTGCCACAATATTTTGTGTTTAGTATTGATACATATTGATAGAAAGTATCAATACTGTGCTATTTAAGCCTTTAGATCACAACAAAATTCTAAAACACTTGTAGCTTATTGATCAATATTTTAAATAAATATCTGATCATAAAACCAGGTAAAAATGACAATTACAAGTGGAGTTCATTTTAAAAGTGCGTCCCACCTCTTCAATATAAAAGCAAAATCAAGGAACAGAGATCAACACAGAGCTATCAGCTCAGGACTGAACCGGCATTCTGAGTGTAACATTGAAAACACAGAATTAAACAGAAATTCCTAGAAATAAAGAACAGGGGTACGAAACCAACTGACTACAACAACTAAACAGGAATTCTTCATCATTGTTTCTTCAGGATGAAAATGCTGATGAATCTCCTTGTCATAGCCATATTACACTGAAGACTTATGTAAGACAGTAAGTAACAGATAAACAGAACTTTATCACCTGAATGGCTGCTGAGCGACACTCAGCCTGAGGAAGCTAAGCGCATCCACAATGATGAACAAAATACTTTTGAATGCCACAAGTTTCGTGCTTTTTGGAGTATTCATTCTATACATGTGCAAAACTTTTAGTTACAAATGGCAACCTGGATAGTTTTAGTTAAAAACTAAAAAACTAAAATGTAATTCATTTCAAAAATCTCTGTAATTGTCGTACCTCCTGTCAGAATTCATCTCATTAAATCATGGCCATAGAAACCAAAATGTTTTTCTTTTTTTAATAAACTAGATGGTAAAGATAATCTCTCTGATAAGAACATAAGATCAGTAGAGTAGTGCAGTGGATAACATGGTCACCCTCATATACAGAAGAACAGGGTTTGGTCCTCCCAGACGGGAATGAGAAACACTAATATTATACACCAGGAATCATTAGAAGCTCTACGATACGACGTTATCATGAGGTGTCTTTGTTCCCCTCTCTTATTTTCCTGAGGTAAAGCCCTGCAGTGGGAGGGAATGTGCTGGGCAGTGGGTTAGTTGGGGGTTGGGGTACTTAGTGGAAAAGTACAGAGTCTGATGGCTGAAAAGGTGACAGAGGGGTGATAGTAATCTCCCCCTCCCCGTCAAAAGCGATGGACTCCACGGTGGGACGCAGTGACCTGGACTCTTCAAGGGTAATTTGACGTTCACTCTCAAGGAGATAAAGTTGCTCAAAAGCAAAGTCCTAACTTGAGCTCTCATTCCTGCTCTTTGTGTGGCCTCTGAGTGCCCACCAGGCTTTGATCTAGCAGCCAATCGATGGGAAAAAGGCTTGGAATGTGGCTTTCTTCTTCAAGGGGGAGACATGAATGAATGAATAAAAGAATTAAGCAGACAACCTTCTTTTCTTCCTCATTGCTGTGTAAGAGCACAGTTTTCCAAATGGAAAGAACCCGCTGGGAAAGCATGTGCATGTGTGTGTAAATCTTCCAAACGTTCTGACGTACTAAAGAACTGAACTTTTTTTTATTTTTTGTTTCAACTAAGGACTGACTTTGCAGCATAAAACCAACATTTTGCTGTGGTATTTTTTAGACTCAATCTGATTTCTAACCAAATATTAAAGGTTTTTCATTTTTGACTGAAGTTCCTTTTCAGTGGTGTCAAAATTAATGTGTTAATAAGGCGTTAATGGCGTTTCGCCGCCATTTACACATTTTCCTGTTTTTTGACCCTTTTTGTAGTTCCACTCTGAAGCCAATTTGTTGGTTTCAAATGATAAGAAGTTCCATAATTAATAATTAACATAATGTGTTTAATAATAGCAGGGCGTAAAATCTTAACTAAGCAAAACACAGTGCTAAAGTTCGCATTACCAGTAATATTAGTAGCACTAGAGGAAGCCTTCAGACCTCGCTGGACAGTGTGTGTGCAAGAAATAATAACATTAACAAGCAGCAAACTGACAAATTAACAACAAACTGGAAATCGCCTACTTCCCACACAACGTACAGGTACAAAAGAGGAAGAACTAGAATTGCAGTTAAGTTGGAACGTGCAGACACTGTTGCTCTCACTGGATATCGATGATGACAATGTTACTAAATTAATGAAAGTGATAAACAAGTTCAGATGAAGCTTATTTTGTCCACTAACAGCTACAACATGCACTGCTTTTTTAGAAGGAAAAAAGTCTTTCTTTAGGATTAAATTTGTGCAAAAAAGAATGTGATCACAATTAACTGTCGTGATTAATTGTTTCAATCATTTGACAGCTCTACTTCTTTTCAGCAAATTTGTCTATAAAAAATGCTTTCATAGGTGTAAATATCTTTCTGTAAACATTCCTAAAGTTCTACTGCACAATTACACAAATAAACTAACAAACAAACTGCAAATAACCTCCACTTTCAGGTATTAAAGTTTCACTTTCACATATTAATAAGCATGAATATGTGAAAAACACACAGGCTGGGAACAGCACAGACACACACACACACACACACACTCACACACACACACACACTCATTCTCAAACACCCTCCCATCAGCGGAGACTATCAGGACTGAGTTCCGGATGTGTACACTTCCAGCCCCCTTCCCCCTCCACACCCGCCCCCATTTCGCCTCCTCTTACTGGAAATGTTGCTGGCAGAGCGCGGCTGTCAGGAATGCAGACGCTTCACTCTTCTCCTCCAGGCCTGGCTAACCCCAAAACCCTGAGCTGCGCTTCGGAGATTTCTGCCCGTGTGTTTGTCCCTCTCAAGAGACCCGAACCCTCACAACTAACCCTCAGCTAAAACCCAAAAACACAACTCACCCCCCAGTGTGTGCCTACAGACACATCTCTAAACTTTACCATATGGGATTTTACAGATTTAAAAAGTCTGTTATCTGTTTTAGTTCCAATTATTAGCAGACTGTTAATGATTAATATGTTCAAACAAGCCTGAAAAAGTCAGACTGAAAAAATTAACCACAGGGAAAGAGGCTGTTAAGCAGCCCAATGTCCACTGGGAAGAGAGAGTCCACTGCTCTGATAAAAGTCACCCGGGTTTAGAATACAACTGAATCTCACACAGATCAGCAAACTCTCTCATCACACAGCCGTCAGCTGACAGTGATTTATCAAGCTACAGGTTGGTGCATCATTTAATACATTCCACACAGTTACAAAACACAAATCCACCATTTCAGCCTCAGAAGTCTAGGAGTTTTACTGAAGCTTTACTGTTTAAATGCAATTATATAAGTATACATACAGGTGCAGAGTCAGTTACATAATGAATTACACTCACAGTCAGTTTACATTCTATATCATCAACAGGGTTGAATCTGCACTTCTGACTTTTTTCCATTTGTTTCAACGAAATGAAACAACAAAAACGAGGCAAAATGTACGGGATGGTTTTACTTTCTCAAAACTGGACTGTACACAGAATCATAATATCATTTTTTCTCAAATTCAAACCACAAGAATATATCTCCTCTTCCGCTAACAAACACAAATGAGGTACTGATTAAAAGTTTAGAATCTGCAACTCACAACTTGATTTCTCCATTTTTTATGAGAGAAATAATTAATATAAAATAACATCATACATTTATTACTGCTGGTTATGACTGTGACTTTTAAGGGATAATTAACTCTTTCAAGAATGCATTTATGTAAATTAAGAAACCAATACATGCACTTTACATAAACTACATTTTGACAACAAAATATTAGATTAAATATTAGACTAATATTCTTGATGGCAGCCCCTTTTTTATTTCAGACCTCACCATCTCTAAGTGCCATTTAAAGCTTGATTTGTGCATTAAAAGCTGCAAATGCAAAATTTGATGGTTCATCTTTTATCATTTTCTAGACTGTGAAAGTGAAGTGACTAATTTGCAATTAAAATCTCCACCCTTATCATTTGTTCTTAGCTGAGTGCACTAATGCATCAGAACTGTTAAGTAGCTAGACCACAATCGTTAATCTGCGCTGGGTTAAAATGACTCAGTCCCTGTTAGAAGCCTGTTACAACCTTTGTTTGCTAGATTCCAGCAGCGACAAGAGCCAACACAGGAACACAGACAGTTCACTTCAAATCAGCTTGAAGATGGTATAATACAAACGATCTAAATCTGTATTAGTTCTGTAATCAATATCAAATCAAGATTACATTTATTCATGAAGCGCTTTTTACAAAGGCTGTTGTCGCAAAGCAGCGTCACAGAAAATTCAGATCTAAGCCCCAAATGAACAAGCCAAGGGTGACTCCCGAAGAGCAAGAACCTTGACAGGAACTAAGACTCAAAAGCGGAACCTATCTGGTCAACAGCAAACCAACAACACAAAAAGAGGGACATAAATAAAAAATCGAGATTTGACAATTAATATACAATGATGACTGCAGACAACAGAAATCAGCCTGTCAAGTATTTAGATTCACCACTGATGACCAATGACTACTGCTGAACAACAAATGAGAAACAGATCTATAAAAACAAGTGACTACTGTTAGAACCATCAGCACCAGTATCATTACGAGAATAAAAGCAGTCTGTATGAGTGGTTATAAAGTAGTATCTAAAAGCAACACGCCAATCTCACCATTATCTCTAAATGTTTATCAAACTCGACTCATCCACAAGCAGCAGACTTTTCCCTTTGTATGTTTTTACATGTGGTTTCATTTCACAGTGGTCTGATTCTTTGTGCCGGTTCCTTGTCTGTTTCTCATTCAGCTATAAGACTGAAAATGGACATTGAAGCTTGACGTTTTTCATTAGAAATTTTTCATTATAAACACTGAAATTCCTCAAGACTGATCCAGCGCTAGTGAGGAAATTTATTATTTCTCTATCCTGAAGAGGTTAAAAACAAAATAGTCTGTTATTTAGACTTCACCCCAATATGAGCCACTCACCTGCTGCATGCCGTCTCCATTGATCACGTGAGGGAGGAGGGGCACCTCAGCCAGCATGGGCGTGGCCTCCAGAAGTGGGAGGTGCTGATCGGTCATCATAGTTGAAGAGAGCTTTCATTGACAGCAACACCTGTGGGACAGTAATGAAACTCAGTAAGATATGTGGCAGAACCCTCAACCTACTGCAACACCTGAGACACGCTGAAAGAACAAAACCTTTCACTGAGGTAAAATTACCAGGCAAGGTGGAACCAGATGCATATTGCATTACAGCTACATCTAAAGTAACACAACTAAAAATATCACCTGCATGAGAATCAGTATCATGATACCCCTCACATCTCACAACACCTGCTATCCTCTCAACAATACGCTAATACCGTGCATGGTACTGTCAATACCACTTCAACTTGAAATATTACTGAGGATTATTGACTTTCAAATATTTGAAGCTTTAAAAAAATTATAATAAATCATAAATTTACCCCCAAAAGAGTCGGCCAAAACAATATCACATTTTGAAAAATGTCACTGACCCCAATCTGACAATTAATCAGAGACTGAGAAACTCAAAAAAGCAAAGATAACTTTCATATCTGAGCATATTTAACCTCAACACAGTCCCAGTCTGTCTTCTGGGAAAGTCAAAGGACTTATTATGGTCCTCTGGCACAAAATGAGCTGATGGATTGCAGTGCTGTGGTGTGATGTTCTCTCTCTCCTCTCACTCTCTCTCTGTTGGTCCGTACTTCATGCTACATTTCCCATCTGGAGTCAATAACCCCACACTCCTCTGCATAAACGCAGGCCAGGCTGTAAACAGGAAACACGAGGAACACATGCGACATGACACAAAGCCTAGATCAATGCCAGAACACGGCACCAAACAACCTGCGCTTGCGTAGAATGAACAGCCGAAACTATAGCTGTTCAGACCACACACTTCCCCTGTGGGCATCAGCAACGTACAGCATGCCACGCAATGTATAGGCCTACAGGATGTCACATCACATATAGTCTCTACCTTGAGGCTTAACCCATGAAAGCTTACATCATCAATCTCACCACCGTTCAGTCACTTGTTAAGAACCCTGATGGTTACCAACCAAAATAAAAGCATATGAATGCGCCTATAGTTTAAATATAGCTTGAATTTCCATTCAGTCCAAATTTCTCACATTACCTGAGCGATGCATTAACAAATACATAACATTTAATGTTATATTTAATGTTAAGGGCTACGTATTGGTTAACATGTACTAATAAGACATGCCAAGACATTTTAATATTATACACCATATACCATATTTTAGTGTTCTCTTGTGTTTCACCATTCGTCACACAGATTACTGCCACCGAGCGGTCAAGCGGTAGACTTGAGCTGTTTTATGATAGTATTGTCAGCCTCGAAGATGCATAAGAGTAACTACATCTGTCTCGCCATTTTCTTTAAACAAGCAAGCAAGCAAAGTTTATTTATATAGCGCTTTTTACAACAGGTGTTGTCACAAAGCAGCTTTACAAGGAAGTCTTGTAAAGTGAATCAGCCCTGATACGCTGTCTGGCTCTGTTTTGCAGCACATTTTCGTGCTAAACTAATAAAGTTGTGCTGCAGCCTTTCACACACAGTAAAAAACAAGAAACACACAGCTACAGTAACAGCAGCCTTCAGACAACTTCACACAGCTAAGCTTTAGCTATTTTATAATTAAACTAAAGAAGTGAGCTTCCGGTAAAGAATTAGGTTTGTGACCAGAAAGAATGTTTATTTTCTCTGCTTTAAGCAAACATGACAGGTAATCAGCCCGTAGTTCGTGTTTATAGCTGCGTTTTTGCTTGTGCACTGTAGACGTGCTCAGATGGTGAGCTGGTGGTGCAGGAAAGTGGCTCTTTTTGTTTTTTTTTCTGTTGTTTGTTTTTTGGAAAATTACCTGACCACCACCCCAGATAGGATCATCAATCGCCAATGGACCGGCAGGGTGACTAGATGATGGTGCACTGCACACAATATCTCAAGCCTATCATGTGGTGGATGTTTCTATAGTGTAAATCAGGGTGTTCAGCACAGCCAAGGCTTCTAAGGCTTGTGAACAAACTGGCAAAATACACCAGCAAAAGTGCCTAATATAAACAAGGTTGGGTCTCGTTCACCAACCATTCTTAAGAAGAAATTTCTTCTTAAACCCACTTTTGATGAACCCAGTTTTGATGAAGACTCTGACTCACCAGTGTTCTCTTATGTGGGGTTTGTAAGAACAGAATCTACACACACTCAAGAGCACAAAGGTGAGAACAGTTCTGCGCTTTAAGAACACGTCATGAATCGGACAGACACTTTTTCCCAGGATCTTTCTCAACAACACACTTAAGAACAGACTTAGGAAAATACTGGAGAAGGAGGCCCATCGAGTACTACGATTTTTTAACCATGCTTTCACGGTTAATTAGAGATTTCCAAAAACTTAATTACTAAACACTAAACAAGTGAGAAAAACTCAAATAACTGATAGAAATAAACGAATAAACTGAGATAGCGATATAATGAGCTGCCAACTAATAATGTAATTAGTGACTTGTTACTATATAATTGATATAGGCTCTCTATAACACAACAACATATTTTTTCAATACATGCAGGTGTCAAATGTTGTAAAAGTACTAACACTGATCAAGATAATAATGACATATTGTCACATTTCCCCCACCTAACTGTAAAAAAATATTACAAATTTTAGACTTGGTTAAAGGATATTCTTTCAACCAGCTACTGCTAGAAATGCACACAGAAGGTGTATTTCTGAATACTGTCTACTTCTACAGTGTTATTATTTATACATTATTATAAGGTATTATTACTACATTATATATAATGATTTACAGCTTACACCAAATTAATTAGAGAACTGAGAACTTACAAGGTGGAATATGTTCATCTTTTTTTACATAATGTGAAAATGCCAGCTGTCCTTGACAATGTGTGAGGATTTCATTAAAACGCAACAGAATCGTTAAAAGAATTCCTTGGAATAAAATCTTGTTACATTAAAGTGCATCAAAGTTAAAAATGTTTTCCTTCTAATTTTTAGGTTACGCAGGATCATTAAGAGTCACTGCTTGCCCCCTCTCTTCCCTCTCTCTCCCTCTCTTTCTGTCTCTCTCTCTCTCTCTGTCATAGGGGAATATAAGTGGCGAGAGTCTGCTGTGGGAGTGTGGGTGAAGAGCCCCCGGCAGTGCCAGGCACCCCTTAGCCAAGGGCCCCTGTGCCACACAATGACTCTTTGACATCCGCGGCTGCTGGCTCCTTCCACTCTCCTCCATTCAACAGCTGCTACAGCGTGGGGCGCCCCCCAGCCCCGCTCGCTGAGCTGGGACCCTGCCAGGCCCCGTCTTCCAAAACTGCTCAAAGGCTGGGACACTCCACCAACAGGAAGTGACTGCAGTACCTGCTATCCCAGCTTACCTTTCTTGATGTAAGGGGAACACTGTTCCAATGTTTCTTTCTCAATATCAGTTATATCTGAGCTGCGTTGTTGGTATTGGATGATTCCGATTTCTGTATCGGCTGATACCGAATACTGATCCAATATGGATACCCTGAAATTTGTGTTTCACAGTAATGAAGTTTACACTATTACACTACTACACTACAGACTACTATTGTCAAAATAGTCATACATCAAAATTCTTTTTAGGACTTACAATTTTTAAAACTGTCATAAGGTTTATAAAACTGGTACGTTAGAATTTTATACCCGTGTCTACTGAGTATCTGATCCATTCAGTGATGTCAGTATCACTGCTGGTACCGTTTCAGTGTATTGTGTCGGAGCGTCAGTAATAACGGCGCAGCCGTGACACAGAAAAGCCACAGGAAAGAACCAGGGCGGCAGAGGAAGAATGCGTGTGGAGCGTAAAAATGCCCTTGGGGCGTCCTGCACCAGGCCAGCCTTTGAAAGGGTGACAGAGGGTGTGGAGCACAGGGGAAACTGAACCCTACCAGGACAAAAGATGCTGAAATAGTGAATCTCATTTTCCTGTGACCACTCCCTCTCCTCCCTCTCTCCTCTGTGATAAAACCTTCATCAGGCCCAGAACTACAGGGTTATCTAACCAGGCTAACACAGAATAGCAAAGGCTCTAAAGCCCAGCCTCAGTCTGCAGCAGGATCTGTGGCCCTTTGCAGAGCACCTCATTCTGTGTGTGTGTGTGTGTGTGTGTGTATTTCTAGAGTGTTGAGCTGCAACGTGCGCAGACACACACTCTCTCACTGCACACACTCCTCATATTAGACCTGCAAACACCCTCAGAGCCCACAGAGCCACCACACTAGTACTGTCCTACCCTCAGTCAGGGATCACGCTGTAAGACAGAGTGACCTGTATCGTCTCTCAATCTGATGAATGATTTATGACCGCTTATAAAGGTTTTAGCTCATTTTCTCACCCCAGAACACTGTTACTGTATCATCACAGCCAAAAAAGCCGACATCTAAAGTGAACTACAGTAAATTCTGACCATGTGGCTCACAGGTGAAGTAAATTCGACACCCTCCCAAGTTTGTTTTCCCCCTTAAGACGTGTCTGTCAGTCGGAGGGCATCCAAGGCTCTTATCACGGTTACGTGGCGATGCCAATTAATGTTTTCCACCAGAGAAAATAACACGGAGCCCGTCTGTCCTCCTATAACACAGCGGAGCCACGGTCTCCTGCTCTGTTTTGGTTCTGAGGGCTGCAGTCTGAAGCGACGGCGCCGTCTGCGCATTAAGACACCGCGAACCATGTAGCCTCCAAAACTCGCGGCGCCCTTTATGTTTGTTTTCAAGTTAACCTTAAAAACCGAACCGCCCCACGAAGCAGCTCGAAGCGCCGACTAACAACACGGGTTTCTGAATAATCCCGCGGTGTAAAGCTGAGGAAATCCTGAGGGAGAAGGCCGGTTCACGGCGAGCAGGGCGTAGGCTAACTCGGTCAGTCCTGAGGAGGAGGAGGGAGTGTGGAAGCCAGGCGGATCCTCGAGCGCGTAGCTGGAGAGCCGCGCGGAGGAGAAGCAGCGTTAGCAGAATGTAGGAAATGTAGGAAAACTGCCTACCGCGGTGAAGCCGAGGCGGAGAGGAGAGACGCGGCCGAGCTCGCATGTGACCAGGTGGACAGGAAGCGGTGAGGAGGAGGCCGGTGTGCGTTTTTCCTTTTTTTAATCCACCTCCGAGAGCCTCTGTACTCCCACACGCTCGGCTGCATGAAGTGGGCTCCGACTGAGGGGAATGCCCAGCTACAGCATCGCCAGCGGGCTCTGCGGGGACATGCGCAGTGAACACATTCCGTAACACTGGAGCTGAGCCGTGATCAGCCCAACGCGGAGAAACGGGAAGAAGGAAGAGTTCTTATTTCACCGCCTTCAAACAGAACCGCATTAGATTCTCTGACTCACCATTAAAACACGAGGCCCGCTCTGTCTCCAAACCTGGAAAACTCCCTGAAGGTGAGGGGAGCACGCGCTCAAAAAGAGGGTTCTTCAAGGGTTCTGTTTAGAACCATGAGTCCTGTACAGAAGATTCAGATTGATGGAGAATGTGTGGACCTTTTTGAAAATGGTTCTATGTAGCACCAAAAGGGTTCTTCTGCTGTTACAGTGTCAGGCCTGTAACAATAGAAGAACCCATTTTCAAAGTTCTATATACCGCACATTCTCCATCAGTCTGAAGAACCATTTCACCATGCAAAGAACAATTAAGCATGAAATGTTTTTTGCATAGAACTTATTGTTCCAAATAGAATCATTCTCATTACTAAAGAACCTTTGAAGAACCATCTTTTCCAAAAGTAGGCCTTCTATTGTTAGGATATCAAGCTTATAACAGTAGAAGAACCCTTGTTGGTGCTATATAGAACCATATCCAACAAGTTTTTTACAGAACCATATACAACACATTCCCCATCAGTCTGGAGAGCCTTTTCACCATACAAAAAAAAACCATTCAAGCATGAATGGTTCTATATAGAACTCATGGTTTTAAATAGAACCACTGTTTTTACTAAAGAACCCTTAAAGAGCCATCTTTTTAAAGAGTGCTATTGTTACAATGCCAAGCTTGTAACAACAGAAGAACCCTTTTTGGTGCTATTTAGTAGAATTTAAAAAAGGTTCTATATAGAACCATATACAACACATTCTCCATCAATTAATCTGAAGAACCATTTAAGCATGCAAATAGTTTAATATAGAACTCATGGTTCTAAAAAGACCAACTGCTTTTACTGAAGAACCCTTGAAGTGTAAAGTAGCTCAGCCTTAACCTGCACTGAAGTAAAAGTGTTGTCTCTTCAGTGAAATAATGGCTCAGACAGCTGCAGCTACCAAAAACAACTTGTGTCTGAGTTAAAAGAAAGTGTCAGATAAAAAAAGATTTTTTTTTTCTCTAAAACTGTGGTTCTTTAAGTTCTCACATCCAGTTCCCTCAGCACAGAAACTGAAGTTTAGTTTGGGGCCATATTCCTTTCTTCTTGGGTTCCTGTTGATCTAAACGTGTTGAAGGTGGTCCAGGAGGCCGATGCACTGATAGCATTCTGAGCTAAAGCTAATATCCAGTATTTTTCATGTACGTCTGCTGATACCGACGCTGACACAGTGCTATGCAAATTCAAATATTTCAAACAATCCAGATCAAAGGACGTTTTGTTGATTTCCTAAGTGAAAATAAGTGAACGCGTCCTCTACAGAGCTCAGACTTATATATGACATTTTACTGCATATTTTAATGCACAATTTATATTTACCTGAGTCAAACAGAAAATATAAAATGTGCCTTTAACTGTACATAAACATCTATAAAATGTAGAAATTGTAACTACATCCATCCAAATTAGCACCACAGAAAAATGTAACACTTATTTCTATAGGGTTACGAATGCAGTGAAATGAATAAAATGCAGATATTTTAGCACATTAGACCAGAGTCGCCTGAACACCCCATACAGAAATACATGGATATAGTTTTTATATATAACATACATTTCAAATACAGTGTTTCAATCCAAAATGTATTCAAGACACTAAAATATATTAAACAAAAAACAGTTTTGGGCTGTTTTCATACATTTATCAAATGAGTTTGATAGACAGATTTTACACACATTTCATTTCAACAATACATCTCCAAATATCAGCCTGAATTATCTGTCAAGTTGAAATATAATGCATTCCTACTGAATATGACTGTTTTTATAGTTCCATTTTTGGAGTAACAGTAATATACATATGTAATGTTCATGTGGACAGAAATAAACCCTGCAAGACTTAATTCAACACTGTGAATGCAGCTGTGTGATTAGGCCTGTGTCATATTAAATAGCTTTGCAAATGCCTTAAAAATGACATGATAGCCACCTTAGGCTTGGGTCACGTTTTTTTTAGAAACTAGGCCCAGAACTCAAAGTTTAGTTTCCAGCAGTTACAAAACTCAGTCACAAGATGGCGCAATAACACCATGAGGACACCAGGATGAAGGACTAAAGATCGTACATGATGACGGTGACCCAAAACATGAAGATGTAACCCTGTGGATTTGAGCAGAACCGTTTTATTTTCACACAAAATTAAGATTGAATGTCTTTTTTTACACATAGGACTATCTTTATAAATATGATCCACTGAATTTACAGAATCAATTTGTGATACATATGCAGTAATATACAATAACTACAGCAGGTCTATGAACCTACACTCAGTAATGTACAGTACATTAGGCCTATACATGCATTACTACTGCGCAAGAACAACGTGAGTATATAATACAATCTGGCATGTCGAATTCTCATATTTAAATTAGTGGCACAAATTACAAAGGTTTGGAAGCGTAGACCTCTAATATTTCACTGAGCACAATAAATGCATTGCATACACTTTTAAAGTAGCAGTATAAACACATCACACACATTCTGGCACAAGCTGCTCTGTACTGTAGTATGTGGACTAAAGTAGTTGTAGTATGTTGTCTGGAATCTGAATAAACTTTTGTCTTCCTCATCTGTTCTGGATCTTTATGTCAATATTTAACATCGATTAATCTACACTTCCATTTCTTTGTTCATAACTTGTACCCTTGGCAAGCACACTGGGCTCACCTACTACCCATTGGCCATCCTTCCTTTCCTGTCCTTCAGGTTTGGCTTGATCTTCAATAACAAGCAACTGGCACTTGTCTTTATCCCCTAAGGCAACTCTTTAGCAGGAAGGCCTCATCCTCTTCCATCCTACCCAAGCTTACTCGGGTTGTTGTCTTTATTGAGCTCATTCTCCTCGAGGGGGTGGATGGCTGGTGGCAGGTGCCGGCTGCGCTGGTTGTTACCGCTGCTCACGGATGCCTTACGGAAGGTGGACAGGCGGTGGCGGAAGTTCTCCCCGGAGAAGAAGTAGAGCATGGGGTCGAAGCAGGAGTTGGCGGCTGCCAGGCAAAGTGTGACCACCACCGACTTCTGCATATAGTTGATCTCCTCGCAGGAGGCGTTCTTCTTTTTGAACTGCAGATGCACGGTGCGCTGAATGTGATAAGGCATGAAGCTGATCAGGAAGGCCAGCATGACTACGATGATCATGCGGATGGCCTTTTTACGTGTGTTGCGCTGTTTCTTCAGGCCGTTGGCGTTGCGCAGCAGAGCTCTCATGATGCCCGCATAGCACAAGAGGATGACCAGAAATGGGATGGCGAAGCCCACGACCAGGGAGAAGTAGTTCAGCATGACCAGTTTATGGATGCTGCCCCTCTCCGCCGGGGGCTCGAAGCATTTGGTCTTGTTGGTTTTCGGGTCGAAGTGCTGGCCGGAGAAGAGGAACGGCGAGCTGGTGGTGCAGATGAAAATCCAGATGCAACCACAGACAATGCGTGCCCGGCGCTCGGTAGCCAAGCGGAGGTTCTGCACTGGGAAGACGATGGCCATGAAGCGGGTGAAGCTCATGGCCATCATGAAAAAGATGCTGCAGTAGAGGTTGACATAGAGGGCATAGGAGCTCACCCTGCACAGGAAGTCGCCCAGGTCCCACTGGCCCTTCTTGACGTAGTAGAGCACCCGCAGTGGCAGAGTGCTGACGCACAGCAGGTCCGCCACGGCCAGGTTTAGCATGTAGATGTGGAAGGCTGAGGACTGGCGGTAGGTCCGAAGGAGCACATACAGTGCAAAACCGTTGCCCACCAGACCGAAGACCGTGATGATGGAGTAGACAGTGGAGTAGACCTGATTGCGAAAGTCATCAATTGAGCTGCAGTTGCTGCTAAATGTGCTGTTTGACTGGTCCATCATCTGGTTTCTTCAGAGAGACAAAAGAAAATACATAGAAGCATTTCAGTTTGAGGAAATGGATGGATTTACACAGGTCAAAAGTTTGGAAGCAACACTAATTTTGGAAAATAAATAAATAAAAAAAAAATTCAATTTTAGTTCTTTTGTTTCAAGAGTTAACATGAAGTAATGCAAGTATTGATAAAAAAGAGCTTTGACTGAATGTCTGCAGCAATAGTGCACAAATGAAGTATGAATGTATTCTGGGAAAATGTATTTTGTTAACAAAAGCTTGAGTAAGTATTCACAATGTACATGATGCATTTGTTCTGACGTCTACTGTCACATATAAAAAATACTATCAAAAACTATAAATACAATGATCTGCATTCAACATTTCACATACTGTGCTGCACTGAATCCAATTAAATATGCTCTCCAATTTAATTACGCTCTCTTTGTATTGAAACACACAGTTAGGAGGTGTTTTTTGAGTACTGACAATATCCACCATACGCTGAGAGAAAGCTTATTTTGACAAAGTGATAAAGATATTATCATTTTGCCCAGCCCTAATATACATACACACAAACATCCATACGTACATATCGCTGCTGTCGGAACAAAACCTTGTATCTCCATTGTTGTCGTTTTTGTGTGTGTGTGTGTGTGTGTGTATTATTGCAACTACTTTACTTTTAATGTAAGTCAATGTGAAGATATTTTATTCCAAGTAATTTTGGTTAATTTCTTTTGGTCCATTTATCATCAAATTTTGACATGATGTAAAGATCAGCAACTGTGTTCAAATGAGAGAAAGCGTGTCTGTGTGTGTATAAAGGTTTGCTTCCATTCCGTTTGGCCCGTAATGTCTTTGCTTTAAATGAACAATGTCCTTATCATACTGTACGTCTACATGTGACATCTCACCACTGAACAGATAAATAAAACCATAATAATAAAGCCACTTCACAGTAACCTCTCCCCAAAACGTCTATCCTGCAGCCGCTTAGACAACCGAGACTACACAGCTCTGTCAGCATGTTCAAGTGCTCAGTCAGTATGAGTGAAGAGGTTTAACAGGGAGCTGCTTTTGAATCTGCTCGTCCTGCTCTGGGCTGCCGTGTTCTCCATACTGTATACAGCGTAAAAAGATCGCTCTTCAAGTGTTCTTTAATAAAGGCTATGGTTCTATATAGAACCATGAACACTCAAAGAATCAATTGCATGCTTAAATGGTTCTTTGCATGGTGAAATGGTTCTTCAGATTGATGGAGAATGTGCTGTATATTCTATATAGCAGCACAAAAAGAGTTGTAGTGTTGTTACGATGTCAAGCTGGTAACAATGAAGAGCCCTTTTTGGTGCTACATACAACACATTCTCCACCAATCTGAACAACCGTTTCACCATGCAAAGAACCATTTAAGCATGCAATTGATTCTTTGAGTGTTCATGGTTCTATATAGAATTACTGTTTTTTACTGGAACACTTGAACCATGCTTTTTAAGAGGTTATCTTTCATGTAAGGTAATAAGCAGAATTCTTCTGAAAGGAAAGCACTACTGACTTTCCACAGTTCTCGATCTGTAAGAACTTGTTTAGACACCTTAAAGAACAGGAATTTAATACGACACGCTTTTTAGGAGCTGTTCCTCACAGATCTGCCTGCCGTTTAATCTCCGTTTGCAGGTGAGGTTTTAGCAGCATTCAGCAACTTTTAGCTACACATTAACCTCCACTAACTTCTCCAGGCCACAGAACACGACCTCAACCACGAACTCAGCCCGACTGAGGCAATAAGAGGTGATGTAAACATTCCGGGCCACTGAGGAATCTGATATCTGGTGTCCGTGCAGAGTTTCTGGCAAAAAGTTCTTACCAAATTGTTCCGCCGTTCTGCCGGTAGCTCATCCAACGAGTCCCTGGAGCAGCTGCGAGAGGAGATAAAGTTCAAAGAGGAGTCGGGAGGAGTTTTTCCTTCTTCTGTGTAAAATAGATGAGGTCTGATAGCCGTCACGGCAGATTACGGACACCTACAAAGAGACGTGGACATCAGCGCGTGCAGCGATGCTGCTGAGACTGCGGACTGAGCGCGCGCAACATTTCACTCCGGCTGCAATGACTGTCTCCTGAAAGAATCACTCGTTTGAACCGATTCTTTTTGATTGACCGGATTAACCGATTCACAAGTCCAGCTGAACCGAACTGTTTTGGCAGCATCCACACCGTGTTGATGCTGGACGGAACACGTACTATGCTACTGATATTCCCCTCCGATTGACTTAATAAAAGCACATGATACAACAGCCCACTGCACAGTGAAACGGACACTCTGAAAGAGTCGGTTCTCTAATCTGAATCGTACCTCCCATCACTGCAGTCAGCCTTTATCACCAGAATGGCTGGCTGCTTCGTGAGTCCTCTGTGAAGGTGATCACCTCAGGACAGTTTAATTATACGAGTGCTAACCGGTTTCATTACTACTGAGTCAGTGCTACTTGAGCTTTACAGTGCTGTGAAAAAGTATTTGCCCCTCACACGATTTCTTCTGTTTTACTAATTTGCCATATTTAAATGTTTCAGATCATCCAACAAATTTTCATACAAGATAAAGAAAACACGAGTAAACACAAAATGCAGCTTTTTATGATGACTTCATATATTGAAGATAAAGATTTACTCAGAACCTAGATCACAACTGAGTGAAAAAGTAATTGCTCCCCTACACCGCACAACTGGTTGTGCCATCCTTGGCAGTAACAACTGAAATCAAACATTTGTGATAACTTGTGGTGAGTATTTTACATCGCTGGCCCCCTCGTCTTTGTAGACTTGTTTTAATTCGGCTACATTGGAGGGTTTTCAAACATGAACTGCTGATTTAAGGTCTTGCCACAGCATCTTAATGAGATTTACGTTAGGACTTTGACTCAAAGCCTTAATTTTTTGAGCCATTCTGAGGTGGATTTGCTTGTGTGTTTCAGCACACTGTCCTGCTGCAAAATCCAAGTATGCTTGAGCTTTAGGACACAAACTTACAGGCAGACATTCTCCTTCAGGATTGTCTGATTGGGAGCTGAATTCATGATTCCATCAATTATGACAAGTCTCCAAGGTCCTGCAGAAGAAAAGCAGCCCCAGACCATCACACCACCACCACGTTTCACTGTTGGTATGATGTTCTTATGGTGGAACGCGGTGTTGGCTTTATGTCAGATGTAACGGCACCCATGTCTTCCAAAAAGTTTGACCTTTGATGAATCAGTCCACAAAATATTATTCTTGGTGGTCATCTAGATGTTTTTGGCAAATGTGAGATGAGCCTTTGTGTTCTTTTTGGTCAGCAGTGGGTTGTGCCTTGCAGCTGTCTCATGGGTGCCAGTTTTATCCAGCGTCTTTCTTATTGTGGAATTGTTTAAATCGACCCTAACTGAAGCAAGTGAGGCCTGCAGTTCCTCTAGATGTTCATCTGGGTTCTTGTAAGACCTCCTGGATAAGCCGGTAATGTACTCTTGGTGAAATTTTGGTAGGCCGGCCACTCCTGGGAAGGTTCTCCACTGCTCCAGTCTTTCTCCTTTTGTGGATAATGGTTCTCACTGAGGTTCTCTGGAGTCCCAGAGCCTCAGCAATGGCTTTGTAACCCTCTCCAGACTCGTAGATTTCAATGACTTTGTTTCACATCTATATTTGAACCTCTTTAGAATGTGGCATCATGTGCTGCTTCCTGAGACCTTCTAACCTGCCAGACGGTTCTATTTAAGTGATTGTTAGATTCAGTAGGTCTGGCAGTGATCATGACTGGGTGTGTCAGAGAAATTGAACTCAATAGTCAGTTGAATTTGGTAAACTGGCTGAATTAGTTGCTAAGAGGGCAATTGATTTTTTTTAGATAGGGCCAGGTAGGGCTGAACAGCATTTTTACATCAATAAATGAAATCATCATTTAAAAACAGCATTTTGTGTTTACTTGGGTTGTTTTGTCTAACATTAAAAGTAGTTTGTTGATCTGAAACGTTCAGGTTGGAAAAGGGGGCAAATACTTTTTCACAGCATTGTAATTGTCTATTTTTATTAATTGAAAGTAATTTTTTGTATAGGGGCATTTTTTGTGCTGGGGTCCATAAAATCCTAGTTACGCCACTGATAATAACAGGGCAAAAATGTGTGCAAAATCTAGAGCCATTTACCACTAAATACACTCACCATTACAAGCAGTACCTATAGGTGGACCCTTATATTGGTCAATATGGTATGCTAAGTTATAGATATCAAGAGTTCATTCAGCTAGGCTTCCCTTAGATCTCCAGAGTCTTCAAACCAAGTGGTTTACTGGCTGCTAGTTTCTCCTTGTTGGGTTTAGCTGGTGCTGGAACTCAACAAAAGACATTTCTTTTGTACTATTTACTTTGCACCCAACTCATCTACTAAACTGACACAAAGCCACTCAACAAGAAGAAGAAGCTTCTACAGGACCTTAAAGTTCTCTTGTTTTTTTTTCATAATAAAGGTGTTATGACATTCTGCCCACAGCAGACATTAGAAGGAAATGAAGCCTCTTTCTGAACACAGCTGACTGTGTATTCCACATGAATCAGTGAGTGGTGAACAAGCTTATTTGCTAAAGTGGAACAGACTCAGATGGTCAGATAAACAAAGAAATACCACATCAAAAACCAAGTCATAAACAGAGGAAATTGCAGATTGAAAGATTATTCTTTTTGGTCATCTGCAGATTCAGCTGTGTAAAGCATGGTACACTATTAGAAATAAAGATTCTGTGCATTTTTCGTTCATCAAGGTACAAACAGTGTAAATGTTCCCTCAAAGCACCAACAGTGGTTTTAAGGTCTGATTGTGAACCTTAAATAAGTGTTTCCAGGTGAAAAGTTCGTATTTGTACCTTTTCATAACCGAATGTTTTAAACAGAACAGTAAAATAAAAGCCTGCAGACGAGACGGGGTGTGTGGAGTCAGTACAGCTTAGAACATATCATTTCAGTGGATTATGGTTCAGTTATGTTCCCTGACTAAAGGTACTGAGATGGAGCCTTGAGGGAACCAGACCAGTGACCAGAGGGGAACTGACCCAGTGACGGTTTAGTACCTTTATTTCTGAGAGTGTACACCTGAGTGGACATATATCATATGTTGTCAAGTTTGCAGACACCGTTTGAACCAAAGCACCTCCACTGTGCTCAAAGTGTGATATCTGTGTTTGTCTTATACTCACTTCAGTGCTAATGAAAACAGCTTGTCCTCCACAAAGTCAACATGGATGTCTGTTAGCATAACATTGTTAGCATTCTCCTACAAGCGCATTGAACCATTAACTTTGTGTCCACTGCAGTGGCTGGCCTCACATGACTTGGAGGAAGCATGTACTAGCCTTCACCCTCCCAGTGTGGCTGCATCATGTGATGGAAGTCACCTAACTAGTAGGCGGGAACTGGATGGTGCTCCATCAGTCCTGAGAACACATTCCACTGCTGAAGAGTCCAGTGCTGGGGTGCTTTATATCCCTGTAGCTGATGCCATTGGGCGTGGTGACTGAGAGCATGTTCGCCCTGTTTTACCTAACATCAGAGACGACAGGCTATCGGCACATGGATTTAGAGCTTTCTGTGTGCTGTGGTATTTGATATGACTACACAAAATAAGTACAGCGCTGCCTTTATTGTCGAATGCACCGTGATAGTTTCTGAGCGATGGAATGGAATTTAGAATGCTTATAGTTTGTTTCATCTGAGCAACAATAAAAGGAGAATAAAGAGTGAAATATTATCCTATGTGTTTTTTGATGATCTTTAAAATACATATTTTAGGATTTTTATTAGATTTTCTTGGCAGATCAAAAATAGATACAATGACATTGTTGAGAAACTACATTATTAAAGGAGAAGAGTGCATAAAAAGGTAAACAGCAGGGAAATGACTGCACCCTGAAGTAGCTAATAAAAGATGTTGAGAAGTCATGCAAGCAGATCATGCCACATCATTTTGTGGTAAAATTATCTTGAACTCAGTCAGTAACACAGTGAAAGTGGGGACTGTTCTCGGCAAATACTCTGAAACTTTACTCACCAAGAAATCAATGATTCAGCAAATCAATGTGTTGAAACCCTCAAAATCCTCAAAAGCCATCAACTCCAGCTCTCTCAGTTAGCAGGAAAACATGATAGCACTTGATGTGGCAACTTAACAACATTCAGTCTTCAAAACCATTATCACATCCGCATTACAACAACCCACATCAACAACCCATTAAGAAGAGGATATTTACCAGATGCGTTCAAGCTGGTGAATAATTTCTCAGGAATCAAAGCTCCACGGCGTAAATGCTCTATTGTTCCCCCACATGACTCCATGCTTTTCAGGGAATGCCTGCATCAGTTTGAAGTTAGTCTAGAACAGAGCAATCTTGTGCTAAATCAGATGTTAGTTGGGGTTAACTGGCATGACTTAAGACTTTTCCCAGAAGTGCATCAGCAACATTGCCCACTTCACCTTACATTGCAGTTGGATCTGTTAACATTCCAAGGAAGCAGAAGGAAAAATGGTCTCCTGCCAACCTTAAAGTTTATATAGTGGTCCTCACTGTATACAGCGATGCTGATTATAAGAAGCTATTATATTACAAGAACAAGTCATAGTGGTTGAGATCTTCCTCTGAAATGGGACCCTCAAATAAAAAGAGCATCACTTCATTAACAGCTACCAGCGCTGCTCTGTAGGCGACCCTGCCAGTCTGCAGTGACAGCAGAGGAGGGTAAAGTTCAGCTCCTCACTGCTGGGCTTTAGTTACATTTAGGGCATCATCTGCCTTCAAAGAGGGGGCAATTATTTATTATCACCCACCCCTAATTCTTCAGTGATATGAAGCTGAAGTCAGATATTCTCCAGCTTCTTGGTTGAATTCTCCAGTTCCACCTTAAATGGAGCAGCAGTTACATTCTGGTGCTTCAGGCGTCAGAACTGCTGGACTATTTAAGGTGGAACGGGAAATTTGGCTAGCTACCTACATTAGCATATGATTAGCAATTTTTATGCTTGTTATGAAGAAAAGAACCAAAATACACTGAAAACAAATTAAATGAAGACAATACGATGGCTACTGTAATTTTGTAACAGAGAAAATTCTCACATTTGTGTGTTTCTTTGGTCACTTGCTTTTTTCTCATAACTCTCTGTTTGGAGTCTCTGAAATGTAGTCCCAACACTTCGCCTCACCCCTCTATCTCAACAAGAATCAGGACACCCTACCTCTAGATGTAAACGCGCAAAATGGAGAGGTAGGGCTGAGTGGTAGGGGCGAGGGGTGAAATAGGACTGGGCCTTAATATATAAACCAGAGTTAACAGAGAAAGTTGTTAACAGCCGTAAATAAACTAATTGAATGCAGCTGAGTTTGTTCGGTTTTTGAAAGCTGGCTAAGTTGAACATACTTTGTAAAACAGACCTCAGTTCTCGAATGGACAAATAAATAGTAGAAATTTACATTCTGCAAAATCTTAAAGAATATAAATATTGCCAGTATCTGTTAATTAGCTCCTGTTTCTGTTAGTTCACTTCAGCTCTCTTCTCTTTCTTTGTCATGCTGTCCTAATGCTGAAGGTTACTTTTGGATGCATCACAGTGTTTTGTGTTCAGGTTTTCAGTCTTTATTGCTCTAATAATGATGAACATTGTATATCTATAACTTTGACAATGTGGTGTAAGAGCATCGTTGATGCTGACTGTTGATGTTGTTGATATTGTTGTGTTTGGTATAACAGAAAAGCGCCTGTGGAACCTTAATATCGGCTGATTTTATTGGCCAGCTGATACGTCCATCGGCTGCTACACTTTATTAATAAATGATCTGCTGCTTAGTTGACAGAAAATACGTATGAGTGTTCTCAAAGACGCAAAGCCATGAGGCAACAATACAGTGGAGTGAATGCAGTGCATTTAATTGGAATGTTTACAGTGGGAGTCCATTGGATTTGCTGTTTGTTTCTTTTGGCTTACATGAACAGGATAAAACATTTGTCCAAACATATTACACAAACCACCATTCAGGAAAAAGAGGAAACATGCACTGGAGCACTGAAAGCTTTGTTTATGTCCGTAGAAGATGATGGAAAAGATAGGAGTTCAGAGAATGCATAGGCATATATGTTGATAGTCGTGTGGCGTCTGCTTATGTGGTATTTGCTTTATTGAGTTGTTACGCTGCTGATGCCTTTACTGAATCACAGAAGCAGACATTTCAGATCTGCTGAGAGTTGCATTGTTAATTGCTTTATGTTTCCTGCAATTTGCAGAGTTTCCACTCGCTCTGCCAATCACGCCGGGTACTCGGGTACTTTGTTGGAAATGTAAAACCGAGTTTAAAGTTTGTGAGCAGACTGAGCTCAAACTCAATTAGAGGAGGCTGCATGCAGCAATTAGAGGCCTGATATGAAGTGGAAGTCTTGTGGTACCACAGACTTAATGATCTCGGTAAGATATTCAGGACTTGCACTGGGGCAAAGTGCTCTGATCACATATTAATAGTGAAACGATGGAGTAGAAACAGTGCATTAAGCAGTGTGCACTTCTGATGAACCTTCTGCAAAGTGATGCGTCTTAATCAAATTGGCGGTGGCGTTCGGCTCTGGCTGTGGCTGTGGGTGTGTGCGATGGCAGCATTGCAGAGGAAAATGATCTTTCCAATAGTGGCGAAACAAGATGGATCAGCTTCCAGTAGGACAGCTGTGTGTGCTCTTCAGTAATATGCAGCAGATGAAAAAGACCTACTACATACTGTCATGTCTTTCCACTTGTCTGTGCTTCACTGATCCTAATGATTAGAATAAAGATCTATAACGTTAAAGTTTCTGGTCCACATGCTCATCTTGACACACAGACACCTCTATGCAAAGTGTAGTGTAGAACAGCAATGTAAGGTCACATCACACAGGCATCAAACTTTTGCGTTCGTGACTGATTCAGACTCTTGTCTGTTTATATTACCAGGCCTTCTGTGGGCAAATTGGACCATATTCTTTTTTTCACACTAGAAAAAGTTGGACATTTAGCTAAACTAACAGGAATATTAGCATCCAGTAATATTAACAAAGAAGCTTTAGGTTTAAATATTTACTATATCCAAAATAGAGAATATGTTACTAAAATATTCATTAAAAAGTACTTTTATTTTCAAAGTACTGTAAAATTTAATGATCAACACCATTTTTAAGGTGAAATGCATGTTAATAAACCATGCATATTCTGTATTTTAACACTAATATTGTTTATTCACAGAAATAGAATGCAAATTCATGATCACCTTTATTTCACTGACATGTCACTTTTTAAAAAAACAACAACTAGTTAAACTAATGAAACTGTTGAATTACAGTAAAAGGCAGTTTTTATAAAAAATTACATGACTGTAGTTGTCCGGATCTTTTCCATCATATTTTTTATTTTTTTTTTGCAGTGTATCAGAGTTTCAAATGCCTGCATTAAATCTAGAGAGTTGCCAACATTCACCACCGTTAGCTTGATGCTAACATAACAGGCAAATCCTCCTTATTACCAGTTTAGTGGGAACAATACATGAAAAAACGTCACTTTCAAAGCAAATTAAGGTTTCTGCACTACATCGCTGTGTAATGATAAGCTTGGCTGGAAGATGCTAATGATTTGGTTTTTTAAGTGTAAACAAGATTCAAGGACAAGATACAAAATCAACACCAAAACCATGACCTGTTCTTCACACAGGAATAAATGACGGAGTACAACACATCACACAAATTTAAGGTGTTCTTTGTTTTACACTCTTCACAGTTTCTTTCAAAGAGTACAAGAAGCTACAATAAATCATAAGAATGTAAAGTAGTGGAATATGTAGAGATATAAAGTGTATTGCCACCCCACAATGTGAAAGAGGCATAGAAGACAATGTTTTATGAGCTAATGCATCTGTTTATTTATACCTTTACAGGGATAACACTGACAAAGGCTTAGCAAATCAGCCACAATCTGATTGATGTTTCTAAACAGTGATGTGCGGCCTTTTTGTATAAAGCATGCGTTCCTAATGGGTCTTATAATAGCTTAGTGCAGTGTGCAGAGTCACACCCATTGGCTTCCCTGCTGCTTTCAGTACTCAGGCCTAAGCTAACACTGTGGGTTAAAGCTATTAGGCAGCGCTCCAACATCAGATTTGGAGGTTCTGTAACAAGTAATGGACATAATGACGTCTAATCTATTTAAGCAATAACATGGTCACGGTCGGCCTACAGCGTGAGATATACCAGCCCAACTACCAAAGTTGGGACAGTGTGTGAAATACTAATAAAAAAGAAAGCAGAAAAAATAGTGCATTCAGTTTGACCTGCATTAAATTGAAAACAGCACAAAAACACAATATTTGATTATATGGTATTTGTAAATATACACACTCATTTCAAATTTGATGCCTGCAACATGTTCCAAAAAAGTTGGGACAGGATCATATTTACCACTGTGGTACATCACTTTCTTTATCAACACTTATAATACTTGCTTGAGGACTGAAGACACTCTGAAAACTGATTTTTTTCCATTTGTCTGTTATACAAGTCTGCAGTGTCAGCTGTGCAACCATACATACATATTCTGAGCTTAATAAGGTGCCATAGGTCTTCAGTAGGAGACAGGTGGGCCAGTCTAGCACCCACACTCTGATTGCAGCCCAGTCGTTGTAGCGTGCAGTATGTTTCTTGGTGTTGTCCTATTTAAATGAGCAAGAAGGTCCCTAAAAAAGAAGGCGTATAAAAAGGCAACATATGTTGCTCCAAAATGTGTTCAGTTTCAGGGTCGTAACTAAGAAGAACATTTTAGTGAAAGGTCCATTTTACAGAAATGTGACCTACATCTCATAGTGAATAAACCATCTGCTAAATATAAATATTACACCAACTGTAAGTTTCTCCTTTAGGTTTGTTTTTTTTTTACCAAATCATTGCTGCTTTTTTACCCATCCATAACTGTTATCCATCTTTTCCTTTAATTTGTTCCTTCCCCATCGTTCCATTCTTCCATAAACTGCTATTACTTTTCCATAAACTGCTTTGACTCCAGTTATCCTGTTTAAGTCTGTTTAATTAATAATTTAACTATTTATGTATGTGTTTATTTTCAGATCAAAATACGGTTGTATAGTCTTACAGTTACTGAGACAAAAGAAGGCCTAATGTAGCTGCTGATTTCTTAATAATGTTAGCTATATAATACTGTACCATCAATATGCTGGTTACCAGTGAATGTTCTCATGCTGGCTGTAGTCTGTTATGAGTAGGTAACACAATATAACTTTAATTTCTCATCTAATTTCTAATATAGCGGACTACAGAGCCTGCAGCCTACATTGAGCAGTTATTGGAGCCAGAATAAAGTTCACTGATTTAGCCAGCAACATAACGAGCAGCCCAAACAAAAACTGAGATACAGGGTTTGTATTTTACAATCTTAATGTGTTTTTTTGCGCTCATAAACTCTTAGCTAGATACATTTTTACCATAGTGATGCTATATGTTAGCCTATAGCAAGAGTGCTGCATAACTGAAAATATCACAAAGTCAAAGTTCCTCTGGTTCTCTTGGTGTCGCGGATTGAACAGAGATAAACTGAATGGGCAGTTCAGCCTATGGCCGAGCCACAGCTGTTCTGAGGTCAGCTGAGAAGCAGTCACTGCTCATTCGGTAGTTATGTCGCTTTTTTCCACACTGAATCTCTTCAAACCCTTCAGAATCTTTCTGAAACTACCGAGGTCCGGACCTTGGTGTCTTCATAGCCATGTTCAGTGTTCATCATGCCTTCACAGATGTGCACATTACCCCATTAATAGCTCCACATAACATGACACAGCCTGGCTTTGGTCACAACCTGGTCTTTTTTTTCTATTCAGGCACGGGTGGCTGTGGTGTCGCCAAGAATCAAACACACAATCTCTTGAGAACAGGGCCGACATGAGAGTCCCACCCCAGTCCTTTATAACCTAATCTTTATCTGTTTCATCTGTAGTATATGGCCGATGTCCATAGACAAACACTTTTATTTGTTTCCTTGAACTTAGGAAAGCAAAAGAAAACATGTTCATTCAAAACACACTTATATGCCGCTGGCATATCACTGCTGGAACAAAACCTCCTATTTCCAAAATTAGAACTATATAGGAGAAGGAAAACCCTGCATTACTTTTATTGTAAGTCAATGGAACCAGACTTTTTTACAAGTCATTTTGGGCTGTTTTCTTTTGGTCCATTCATCATGAAATTTACACACAACGTAAAGGACAACAGGCATTTTCAAAGTATGTAAAATGCTAAAAAAAACGACAGAAATAGAGATTTTCTTCCGACAGCTCCAAAATGTGTTCAGCAGTAATGGTGCTTTCACAGATGTGCAAGTTACCCACTAATCCTCTCTTCATACCATGACAGACCCTGGCTTTTCAACTTTACGCTGTTAAAAACCTGGATGGTCCTTTCCTCCTTTGGGTTGGAGAACACATTTTCCACCAAGCATCAGTCCATTTCAGAGGAGCTCCAGCCCAGACAAGCCTGCAGTGTTTTTGGATGACAATGATACATGACTTCTGCTATGCATAGTACGGTTGTAACTTGTTTTTGTGGCAGCACTGATGAAGAGTGTTTATTGACAAAGGTTTGTCAAAGTATTCCAAACCCAATGCAGTGATGTCCATCACAGCAGCAAGCTGCTTTTAATGCAGTGCCGTCTGAGGGGTTGAAGTGATGAGCCTTCAGTTGTGATTTTTCACCTTTGTCCTTTACACACAGAGATTTCTCCAGATTCCCTCAATCTGATTATGTTATGTACTGTAGAGGGTGGAATACCGAAAGTCCTTGCAATCGTT
Organism: Colossoma macropomum; assembly: GCF_904425465.1. Taxonomy (NCBI): domain Eukaryota; kingdom Metazoa; phylum Chordata; class Actinopteri; order Characiformes; family Serrasalmidae; genus Colossoma; species Colossoma macropomum. The sequence goes on from NW_023494788.1 coordinate 42,604,248, forward strand.
CATTAAGGAATATTATTTTTAAATTGCTGGATTTTTTGCTGATGCATTTTTGGCAAAGTGGCAGCCTCGACTCATCCATGCTCAAAAAGGACTCAGCCTTGCATCACCTGTTTAAGACATTTTTGAACATTTCACAATGACCCTGTCCCAGCCTTTTTGGAATGTGTTGCTGGCATCAATCTAAGGTAAAACAGTACACATATCGTCTGTGTGCTGTTTTTGTTTGGATACAGTCGATCTATAAATCCTTGCTTACAGTTTTTATTTGCATTTGTAGTATTTTTGGCTTGTAGTATTAGCACCGGTGGGCCAATAAAACCCAGTGTAACATGACGCTGAGAGTAGTTTTGTAATGTAGTGCCAGTTTTATTGTTCATATTTACTACTGGCATTTGAGACAATGGCCATATTCGAGCTGGATTTGTTTTACCTGGAGAGGTGCTGTATTTTGAGTGCTTACTAACCAGATCTGTGATTTTATCCAGTACAAACCTGCAAAGTAATAATTCCAGAGCAAATGACTTTTTATAGCCCGACTCAAGCTGGATCAGTTTCACCAGAGGACGTCTGATAATGTAAATTGTGCATTCTGTTTGTATCAGCCAGTCAAATCATGCACAGATTTCATTACTGAAACTCCTCTGGTAAAAACAATTCAGCTCAAACAGACAACAAAACAGGAACAGGAATACTCCAGCATTTTTCCCCATAATTTGGACATGCTGGTTTCCTCTGAGACATGTGAAGCCAGACACAGAATCTTTCTGAACATCACCAGACAGCTCAACATGCTTGGAGGAGAACACAGCCAACTCTGTTACATCAGCTAAGAGACGCCCACATTGGCTAGTATCTCACTGAGTGATGGGGAGCGAGGGAGAGCAAAGTCAATCATGCTCTCTTGGACTCCTGGTCACAGATGGCTGCGACATCACTGAGAATCAAACCAATTTCCTCATGATTAACCTAATCTCATCTGAAGCGTATATTCTGTGTCCACAGACAAACATTTTAATGTGTTTCCTTGTAAACCTTTTGATTTAAAACGATGGCGCTGCATAAAAACACGTTTCTGGGAGTAAACTGGGGGTCTTGGCATCGCTACACAGTCAGTCACACTCAGAAAGAACCATTTTTCCACAGGAATTTATGGACAGCCAGCACCGCGCCACAACACGCCATTCATGACTGCTTATTCCCTCACAACTTAAAAGGCTGTTCCCTGTTTCATATACAACCAAAATACTAGTTCTGCTCAACCACTAAAACTACAATTAACAATAATGTCAAATAGTAAATTCAACTACAAATGCATTCATTATATAGTTATAATTTACTGTAAAAGCTCATGTCTAGGATGTTCACATGAGCTCACGATAACAACATCATAAAATACTGTCTTAGCTAATGTAATTCTTTTTACCTAAAACCTTAATTTCATTTTAAAACTAAAATGTACAACAAATAATATGTTGAAGTACTACTGCAAATTATTAAAAAAAAGGAACATAGGACACAAAGGACATTATCAAAAATTGTTAAGATTCATTGGAATATTAAAACCTTCACACACCTAACAAACCACAAACAACCTTTAATATAAAAGACCACATTTTAATAGTACAGTTTCACTCAAGACATGTGCTAAAAATATTAATATAAAGTCAATACACTCATGGTTTTATCCAGCTGCTACTGAAACCCACCAGCACAGCTGTGTGAGCTCACTGAAAACCATCAACATCATCTTCACAACCTGAAAGCACACCACTGAAAGGGCAAGGCAAAGGGCAAGGTCAAAAAACAAGTAAGGCAATGGTCAAACACGGTAAAGAGGACAGACAAGAAGGCCCAGTAAGGCTCTGTGAACAAAAGCAATACTTTGTAAGAAGCTAAGCTAAAGCCTGGACTTATATACTAAACTAACCAGCATGTAAACAAGGAGCATGTGTGGGTGATCAGTAGCCAGGTGAGGCAGATTGGTGTAGAGTCATGTGAGGGCGATCAGTGGTCATGTGATCCGGGGTAGGGTTCTGGGTAATGGAGTCTGGACGTTGTGAGGCAGAGACAGTGTGAACCGAGGGAAGCGTGAAATCCTTCAGATAAGAGGAGGTGACAACTTTACTGTGGAGTAAGTTAAACCTGTAAAACACAAACTGAAAATACATTTTTAAAGCCAGCCAATAATAAAGAGCTGTACTCTGCTACTGTACACGAGCTGGAGCATGAAGACTAACTGGACGCGTACAATGTCTTTTATTTACCTTTATCTGACTGGACCGTTTATGAGTAATAGTTCAGGGTGAAATATGATTGGTGAATAATAAAACTGAACACATAAGAAATAATGCCATGTACGAGAAAAAACAGCTGGAATAGTTGTAAATTAGAAAAGTTTGAAAAGTTGTAAATTAGAAATAATTTCAAAAAACAGAAAAAAAAGCAGTTTATTCACCAGTGCTTAACACATCTGTATCAAACCCACATCCAAATACCGTTATCATTATTCATGGGTAATTTCAAAAGAGAATTGGTTCTTTGTAGACATTGTTGGTGACTTTTCCATGGTCATATTGCTCATAGGTTTAACGTGACATAAATAGAAAACAAAATAAATCTTTTCCTCAAAATAAAATGGCAAGAAATACTGATTTAAAAAGATCTATTGTTACAATCAGACAAAAAAGGAAATATGTCAGTTTTAAAGGAAAAATACGTAAAATCCAAATTCAAAATTTCAGAGAAAGTGGTCTGCTCCGCACCCTCCTCCCCACACTCGGAGCTGACGCGGGTTGCCAGGTTGATGAACTGAACCTACTGAACCCACATGAGCGAGTGCAACATTAAACTTTGACAACGGCAGCGATGATGATTCCTACACTGTGAGCTGATCAGCTAACGTTACATTTAGAAATTATAAACCAGCTCATGCTGACTTTAATAACTCCGTCAGTGTTAGCAAGGCTGCTACGTAAGATAAGCCCGTTATCCTAAAAACAAAAGCCCACTGCTCTGAAAATGCACACCCTGGAGTTGGAGCTACTCCTCTAATGTGCCCGATAACAGTTCACGTTAGCGTGTGTTAGCATGACAGCCTTAGCCAACACTAGTCGGGATCACTTCACCGGCTGTGTCTCAAATACTTGCTGCCTTGATGACCTTGAGAACCCAGCTGCACCCGGACCAGAGTGTGAATGAGAGTTCTTGAATGTTGAAACTGCTTAAAACGCTCATCCCTACTAGCAGCCCAGATAAATTAGTTAAGTTAAGCTAACTTTAGCTTTTTAGCTCAGTGTTTACCTGTTCAGGAGAAAATTAGCCAACTCAGCATCCGTCTTATCATGTATTCTGAACATACGTTCATCTTTCAAATGCATCACTAATATTTACTTGTGTTTTACTCTCTGCTCATGGCACGTTGGCTTGGATGCCAAGGCTTTTTAGGTCAGGTAAAATCTATCATTATTTCTGTTGATGCAGTTCGTTTGCTTGCTTCCAGCACGTTTCATATCTGGCAACCTGAACAGTACTGGGAAATGGGCAGTGGGCGGGATCACGGGCAGAACAGAAATTTTAAAGGAGAACATACTGACTGTAGCATTGTTATCAGAGAAGCCAGTATTTCAACATGTTTCCTTAATCTCTGATTTCCTGATTGTCTCTGATGATCATGGTCATTTTATGATTTGGTACAGTAAAAATATTACATATTGTTTCTTTAAGTGCCTTTTATACTGCAATAAAGCATGTACAGTATATGCTGACACTGTTGGACTGGATAGAAATATGTGGGATGAATTTCATACAATGATGTCTTTTTATTTGAGAGTAAATATGTGTGTTATTGTTATTTCAAAACAGTTGTGTAACAGAAATATGAACTTCCTGTTAGTAACCCACAGTTTTGTGTTTGTGCAGAGTTTTTATGTCAAAACACGTCCCAGAGACTTCAGATGTACAGGAAGAGTGCAGGTCATTAAATTTCCAGAAACAGTTTTCATGCAGTGTGGACATTAAGTTAGTTTAAAGTCCGAAATGTGTTTTGATCTTTGACTTTGAATGATCCATATAGGAGTGAATAAGGAGGAGTGATACTGTATCAGTATCTGCTGATAGAACTCCTCTGAGCCAATCGCATTGCAAGGTGAGAACTAACAGTAATATAAGACTGTAAAATAGCTTTCTGTTTAGAAGGCATCTCAAACTTCACTTCACTCCACTTGCCGTTTACAGTGATTTAGGACCTCACTAGATTCCCACACTGTCTGTATTCATGTGTTAGTAAAAAGTCATGACACTTTGATCTGGCTATTACTAACTTAATACAGAAACAACATCCATAAAAGGAGAAAAAATAAGAGAAAGAATTGTTGCTTTTTTGCCAGACGAATTGACCACTGAATTTATTCTGGCTCGAACTGCCAAAAGAGAAACAACAGCAGCTTTCGCTTTACATCCCACTGCAGTCACACTTTTGAAGGGAAAGATGCCGAAAGCACCAACCTTTCAACTCAGTGGTTTCTGAGGTTTTAAAGAACCTTTCACTCTAAGGTTCTTTGGGGAACCAAAAGAGGTTCTTCTGTTGCTCCACTCCAGAGAAGCTCTTTGTGGCACCCTTATATTAAAGCAGCGGAAGAGCTAAGACCAGCGTGTCAAACAGCGTGAAGCAGTCAGAATGGCTTACGGCTCTGAAAGTTGCTTCTCTGATAAGATCAATGGGGACAAAAACATCAGAGAGAAAGAACAAGGCTATTAAAGTGTGTCATGAAACCAGACTGACAGTAAAAAATAAATTGACTGCAGATCTGTGTAGAGATAAGCTGTGTGGCTTTTGCTATGATAACCTGGAGGTCTCAGTCCAAGACATGCTCTCTGACGCCGTGTAGAGTCCTTTGCATGCCATTTCACTGAACTGCAGTAGTTCAGTAGTTAGATTTAACGCAGACTAAAGCACTTCAGTGACCGAGTGAGACCAGCTGCAAAGAAAATCAGGTCACTTTTCTGAAAAGCATCGCAAACTCTTATCAAGATCGCTGTAAATTCACCAAGTGAGCATCACAAACCTTTTTCAACATCACCTCAACCTGACAGTACTTTACAGAAACTGGTGCAGAGCAGAAAAAGATAAGAGCTGCTTGTTTTTCTCTCTTTTTTTTTCATGTTGATAACATTTAAAAGGTTTCAGACCCGTTGATTTTGCTAATAGCACATCAGGTTCTGGGCGTGCTCACAGGAGGATGTGGTTTCATGCTGAGCGTTTGATTTGGTGAATGTAGCCTCTCTTCAAGACAGAACCTTGACAGGCTTCCTTACGATTTTTTCAGTCACTGAGTCTGAGTTACTGCAGCTACCACATCACCTCAGTTATGCAGCCCAAAGTTTGGGGAGCCTGTGGCTTCTTCTGAAATTATAATTAAAGTAATATTTGATTTTCCATTACTTTTCAGTGAAGTTAGGTTAACGTAAACAGCTTTTTGGTAATACTTTACGTATATTTCGCAACACTAAGAGTTGGATTAGCCTAAACTATAATTTGGGCAAACTTTCAGCCCAGAGGTGTTTAAACAGCTGAAAGGTTTGAGTGCTGATGAGAGCTAACATTGCAACAAGTAGGCAAAATGCCTGGGTTTTGGGTTTATTGGGGTATATCATCTCTGTCCAAAAAAATTGTACCTCCAAAATTGCAACTTTACAGGAGAATGCACTAATGTTCTTTAATGTACAATCATAATTCCAGAAAAGCTGGGACAGCAGGCAAAGTGCTTATAAAACACAAAGCAGGGGTTTGCAAATCCTTTTTGACCTGTATTTAACAGAAAACAAAGATATTTACGTTTCAGCTAATAAACTTTTACATATATGCTGATGCCCCAAAGCTGTGAGAGGGGCAAGTTTACCACACATTACCTTTAGTAGTCAGTGATCGTTTGGGAACTGAGGTCACCAGTTGTTGATTTTTTTCCATTCTTACTTGATAACAGATGCTGTTCAGCTGCTCAGCAGTGCATTGTTATACTGCTCTTCATAATGTGCTGCACATTTCAGTGACAGACAGGACTATGAAGCCATGCTGTTGTAACACGTGCAGAATGTGGAATGTTAAACTGCCCTGTACCGGCCTTTTCCGAAAGTGTTTCGGGCATCAAAATAGCCCTGCTCGTTCACTTATACGATATAAGTGGTGTTTCAGCTTGGAGTGCTTTTTGAATGAGGCACAATACACAGCAGCCAATCAGAACAGAGTTCATTTACGTATATTGGTCTTAAAGCTACAAGGACAAAAACATCCTGTGTCATTTTAAGAGAAACGATCATGTAAAAATAAATTGTGATTACTTCAGTATATAAAACCACACTAACATTATCAGTGGACCTCAGGGGGAAAATATGAAATGGCAGAAATCGTAGGATGTTAGATATGGGATGGTTGAGATGTAAACAAAGTGATTCAGAGTGGTTTGATGTGAGCAGCTGCGTTCTAGAAAAACTCACAGACAGTAGTGGTGATAAGAACCAGGCGTCATGATGACTACAACTCAAATATTGACATGCTATTTACCATCCAAAACCATAAACGAACGTACACGAGTCAGCTGACTTTTACATGTAATGTTGATGATGGTAAAATAGTTGGACATCTGAAAAAAAAACATGTTCTTTGGGGACTGTTTTGCCTTATAACACCCTGTGTGTACCTCTCCGCCATGAATAAATTAAAAATATATGCTTTAGACCAAAATCTCAACCCAGAACAATGTAAAACAGTGTCTCAGACATTAGCAGCATATTCATAAACATTTCATGTAACTTTCTGTGACGAAGGTTTTAGAGGTGTTAAACTCCTCCAATGCCTGGATCCTATAAATGCCCATAAATACCACTAGGACACTGCCAATGGTACCGTGCTGTTTCCTTATGGTAGCAAAGCCAACTATCACCGTAAAGAGGAACTCCACCCATCTTTACAAATTTCTGCATTATTACAGGCTTGAGTTGTAAACATAGTCGTTCAGAGTGGTTTGATGTGAAATACTTAGTTCTAGAGAAACTTACTCAGCAAAGATTGTTCACAGTTGTGCTTATTAAGACGTCAGAAAGGTTCAACACCTCTAAAACCTCCATCACAGAAAGTTACATGAAATGGTCTTGAATATGCTGCTAATGTCTGAGACACTGTTTTGCATTGTTCTGAGTTGAGATTTTGGTCTAAAGCATATGTTGTTAATATATTCATGGCGGAGAGGTACACACAGGGTGTTATAAGGCAAAGTAGTCCCCTTTGCTTAATGGGCAAAGACTCAGAACTTCATTTCCCACAGCACCTTCCCTCTGGGGAGACGTTCGTGAGCAGTGTTCGTGTTCGTTTAGTGTTCGTGTAACTAAGTAAAGATGCCTCGGTGAGATAGCTCACTTTCCTTCCGCATATTAATGATGTCTCAAGAGTGTTCACTTTTCATCAGCCACTTCCCTACTGTGTTTTCAGCAGTAGTTGATGTGTGACAGGCATGTTTTGGGTCGTTGTGACTGGTAAAGCATAATACTAGAAACCACATGTGAACCACACTGACTGAGTTATGTCAGCATGTGGCTCGTGAGCCACGGTGCTGTAGTTAAAGTCTGTGAACACTGACACTGAGAAGTGTACAGTTTAGGGTGGCAGTAACTTCTGTGGCAGGAGCTCTTCTCACGTCATTGCACTCAGGTTTACTTGATATGGGCAGCTGTAGCGAGCTGTCTGGAACCACAAGCAAAACAGCCTCGTGCTGCACACGTGAGCCGGAGGGAAAAAAACAGAATGGCGCTTAGCGCTTTATCGTGAGGCCGAATTGTTTGATTTTCCATGTAAAGTGTATGCAAAACACTGGCTGGCGTATGTTTGGCTATTGATTCATGCAGCACATCTTTAAATTATTCATCCCACATTTCTATTGCATGATGCAGGGGCAGCACACAGGGAACACCCATACCTGTTCAAAGGAACACATCTAAACCACTAATGTGCCAACATTAATAACAGAACAGAACAGAAGGTACAGTTAGCATAGTTCAGTTTGTGTAACCAGACATGAGAAAAGCTGCCTCAACGCTTTCTTAAGTAAACGAGTTGTTATTTCAGTGACACGGTGGCTGAAGTATAAGTAAAAGTGGCCTAGAAAAACACAGCTTGAGCTTTTTAGGACTGCTCTGGTTTTTACATTTAAGCATTACAGAAGAAATCGGAGCAAAGAAAAGTAGAGTATTTCATTTACAAACATGAGTAAAGGTAAATACAAACAGCATATATACACAATCATTGGAGGATTCCTAGCTTTAATGCAAATTAACTTTTTATAATGCTAATACGCTTTCAAATTTTTGGAAAGCTATTAATATTCCAATGATCGTGCATATATTTTATGCTATAAAATGATGAAACTGTGGATTTCACCCCTATTTTTGTCCTATTTCTATCTTAATGTGCATAGTTTTTATATGCAGTCTTTGTTGTGTAAATCATTGCCAAATTATTTCAATAAGTTACAGTTGCACTTGCAAACACATGGAAACACTACAGAACACCTGGCTGTGTTCTGGTGGTTTTTATGGGCGAAGATTCAGAACCTCATCACTTATCTGCATCTCAAATGCAGCTCTTAACTGCACCTCTCATCTGGGGAGAGGCTTGTGTTTGCATTTTGGAGTGAAGCTTGAGAAAAGATGCCACAGAGAGATAGCTCAATTTCCTTCCTCAAATTAATCATGTCTCAAGAGTGCTCACTTTTCATCCACCATTTCTGTTGTGTGGAAATAATGTGACAAAAAAGTCTAATAGAAATGTTCCAAAGTTACTGTTCTATAGGAATAGTTTGGCAAAAAAAAAGATATATTTAATTTTCCACTTAAACCAGCTGGAGTCAATCAGTTACGACATGTTTAATGTCCAAATTCCGCTTCCTTAGTTCAGTGCTGGAACTACAAGGCTAACATTGCTAACAAACAGTAGAAGTCAATAGTCACTGAAATCTTTTCTGTAAATCCATCCCCAAAACTGCCAACAGCTCATTCAAACCACATCCAGGCCTTCACTGATGTCACACACTCCTACTGCTGTGGTTTAGGACACGGTGTGACGAAAGGCCTGTTTACAGTGAATTTGACAGACAGAAAAACGCTTGGCAACTTTTGAAAATGAACCTATATTAATGGTGATTTTCACATAAAGTTTGACAGACTGCGATGCTGCATACGTACATTATTTAATCAGAGTCAGCTGGATTTCCTGCGTTTAAAACTCAGGCTGACCTACAAGAGCTCCGTTGTCATGGCTACAGCCAAAACAAATGTGCATCTTGCTTGTAGCAACAAAAGCTTGTACGACAAGCAATACGCTGACTATAAAAATGCAGTGATTAAAGAAAACTCATGTCAGACCAGCTGAAGGGCTGGAGAATGATGATGAGCATGCTGCAGTGACTGTATATAGTCTTATTTCAGTTTGCATCTTATTCTTTACATGACCACAAATAAGCAGCAGCCGAGCCCCAAATTCCCCACTGACCTATGAAAAGACTCGCTCATTATAGGCGGTTCTCCTTGTCTTGTGTTCCTGTAAAACATGCTGTATCCAGTGTGTCCATCGTTTAGTTGCAGTCTTTAAAAGAAAAAAGGATTCTTCAGTTTTCTTCCTGCGCTTTCAGAGTGTTTAGACAAAATATCTAGGACCTGGTGTAAAAGTCCCTGTATGTTAAAAATTACATCTGTTTGTCTGTCCAAACTTGTACTTGGTGTTAAATGGCCTTTATTGTGAACAATAAACATTGACAAAACTTCAGCATGTAGCCGAAAGCAGTGGGCAGTCATATTAGACTAATACAATTAGTATTACTCATCAACACTTTCCCCTTAAAATTCAAAGCTCTGTCTCTGAAAAGTTTGGTTTTCTTTGTTTCTTTGGTCTTGGTTTTTGGCAGCCAGCCAGAGCTTGACGTGATGTGGGTCTTTAATATGTATGACCTCATTACATGTTGATTTTGATTGATAATACCGCGTTGAAAGACACTATTGTGCTAATCAACACCACTTTGACTTTATCAGTAGCTCTTATTTACTGTAACAGAGGTTTTGCATGACTGTGCTCTCTGTCTGTTTTATCAGTTTAATCAATCTGGCCCTCCAGGAATTCTCAGTCTGTTCCATATCAAGGCTCACCTATTTATCCTTAGAAAACGTGAAGGTCCACAGGAAAGCAAAAGGGTTTTTTTTTTCATTTTAGGAAAAGTTTGGGTTAATGTGGCTTTTAACTTTCATCAAAGTTAGAAATGTTTTTTCCTTCTGTATTTTTACCATTTTGGAGATATGAGGTTTTGTTCTGACTAAATGTAAGTGAGTAAAAGTTTCCTCTGTGTGTATGTCTATCTACCCTGTACTAACTGATTCATTGCTGGCCATATTTGCATTTTTAGCTGGCGTTTTCCTTCTTGCCAATTTCACCTCATCTCCAAATATAGGTCTGTGGAAAGGTAATGGCCCTCGGAGTTTGAGTCTCGCACTGATCCGTAACACTGAATGCAGTTCATCAGAAATCGAAGGCAATTTTCATTACGAGGAAGTGGTGATTTGATATTTACTAGATGGACGATGTTTCTTTAGCCTGTGACAGTGTGCATGTTCACGCTGTGGATGGGAACGCTTCAGAACAGAGAGGAGTGTTTGTTTTGGCAAGTGAATAAAGATGCTTGGCGTCTGCTGGAACAGCAGTTCTTGGCCTCCTCTTCATCGTGAACAGCTTCGGCACGTTCGCCTGCTGTTTGTCGTCATTGCAGGGAAAATATATATGACAACAAACAAACACTCTGCGTGAAACTGACGATGTACAGAGATGTACTGAAATCCAGAGAAAGATGATTAATGAGAAGCAGTGCTCTTTTGCTTTGTATACTGGGCCTGAAGAGTGAAACCTGGGTGTGATCTTAGACTCTGAGCTCTGTTTTATCTGCATGTAAACACAGTCACTAAAGCAGCTTTTATTATCTGAGAAAATCACTGAAGTTCTGCCTTTTCTCTCTCAGAGCGACGCAGAGAAACTCGTTCCTGCATTTGTTACAGCAGAGTTGATCACTGTAATGATCTTCTTACTGAACTTCCTAAGAAAACAAAACATCCTTTACAACACAGAGAGATCAGATCAGTCCTGCTTTAAAAGAGCTGCACTGACTGTCTGTATCGCTCAGGATAGAGTTTAAAGTTCTGCTGCTAGTTTTTAAAGCTCTAAATGACCTTAAAGCTCCGCTTACATCACAGACTGTCTGTCTGTTTATGATCTGAACTGACCTTCTACAAACACCTTCTGTAAAAGGTGTGTGTGTGTATGTGTGTGTGTGTGTGTGTGTGTGTGTGTGTGTGGCTCTTTCAATTCCACTTTTTATTAAACAGTCAAGCTCAGACCTCACCTTTAAGAAACATTTGAAATAATCTGTCTCTCTTTAATTTAGTGTTTAATTAAAATTATATGTTTGGTATTTATTTTTTAACATTTGATTATTGCTTTATGAGTTTTTAATTTAATACTTATTGTATTAAAATTTATTGACCCCGTCATCAACCCCGTTCTTGAAGCATCTGGACCCTTGCAGATGCTGCCGTATAGGGAGAGCAGGGGTGGAGTCTACTCCCTGGACAACTGGACCAAACAGGTGCATAGGTCGAGTCATTTTAAAGACGGTGGAGGCCAGTGATTGGACAGAGTAACGAGTGATGTAGCACTGTGGTGGACCTGGTAGAACCTGCGCTAAAGTCGTCATGTCTGAGTTTATTTTTCTCAGCTCTTGAGCACTTCATGAATCCCAAAGATGTCCATCTTAATCAGCTGCCCCTTGGATCTCCTCTGTTGATTGGAGCTCCTCTGTACACTGGAGATGAACCAACTGCTGCTGTGGTACGACTGTAACACCAACAGGGACTGAGACACAGACCCACCGGATCAAGACCTGGTCGTGTCTTCATACCAGACTGAAGAGTGGGTTGTGACCCACTGTTTCTCTTTTCCTCATTTATTATGTTTTGTCAGTATTTTAAAAATACATACTAGCAGAATGAGCCCCCCCCCCAACACACACACACAACCCCCCTAAACAGACAAACATCCCTTGACATTACAGTGGAAAAGACACTTAACAGGACAAACCATCATAACAGCAAACACACATTGGCATCAACTGTCATTTGCTACCTCAGTTAACCCTTTACTTCTGGGCTGCTCTTTACTTTTGTACCCTTTAGTTTGGGTCCTGCTGTTTTTAGAAGAGCCCACCATTTTCTGTATTTGGTCTCTTCAGAACAGCCTGAACATCACTAAACCTTTTGTCCAGTTCAGAATCAGATCATTTTGGAGATGTCTGTTTCAAGATAGACACACAATGTTTAGCAACGTGTCCATCTTTGCCATAGGAATAACACACAGTGACCCCATCAGAACTGCAAAGTGGTGGTCTTTTTCCAGTGCCTTTAGCTGTATGACCCTTGCTTATCCAGGAAACTCCTTTGTGGCCAACAGTCTGATGTGGGATTTTGCTACTGATTTCTGCTATTGGATCATTTTAGTGATGATCTCTTCATAAACACACAGATGTGTTACATGCATTTCTAGTGCAGCACAAGCGAAACAACTCTTACCAAAGTAGCTGAAAGACACATGATCAAAACACCACAAGCGTCTGCGTTTGTTAGCCTCAGCACATGAACACAGTTTTTCAAATTAGCCAGAAACTCCAGGATCTCATTTTGAGGGGTCAGATTTCTCATTGCTCCTAATCAATGACTCTAACTGAGAAACCATCAACAATGGCTCATTTGCTCAATTCTCTTCCCTATCATGGTGAATCACAGTGGCAGCAGAGGTTATTTCAGGCTGTCAAACCTGAAATAATCATTTAAAAGTCAGAGGTACCGGGATGGATTTGGCAGGAGTTTTGCTTACCATGTAACAAGTAAATGGACTCAAATCATATGACTTGAACTTAGACTCTGACTCGGACTTAAGCATCATGACTTGGAAAGACTCGAGACCCAAAGTGGAAGACGCGTGGAGAGTCAGACTGCAGACGGGCCTGTACACAGTCGATTACTCTTCATGTGAATGGATTCATTTCCTGCCATGAATTGAATAAGCAGCAGCGTCAGACGTCTGTTACTGTTTTTATGTTCTGTTTATTTTATTTCAGATGACAAGTGAAACAGAAGAGCTCAAATTCGCCTCCATAAGCAGGAAACAAGCAAAGTGTCAACAGCACCAATGAGACCTCGCTCAGCACATAAACTCCATCTTACTGGAGAAACTCACCAGGAGAAACGACCGTTTTCCTCATGATAGCAGGACAGAGGAACTCAGCGCCACTCACCACGAGGCTGAGGCTGACTTGTTATTCACCAGCTTCATATTGGAGTTTTAGTTGGAAGTGTAAAAAAAAAATTAATAATAAAAAATACATACACTGCCATACACCACTAACGTGCTGTCATCAAAAGACTACAGTACTGTTACCGTTATTCAGTGTTATGGTATAATCAGCTGAAGAATGCAGACTGACCTGTTTAGGACTTGAAGATTAGGACTACTGACTTGGGACTCGACTTGAGACTCGCCTGTACTGACTCGGGACTTAAATCGAGACTCGACTGTCTTGACTCAGGACTTGAGTGTGAAGACTTGAGACTTGTTACTTGCGACTTAGTGACTCGTTCCCTCCTCTGCTATGTAATATATCTTTTTGTATTAATGTCAGATGCTCAGTCTCAAAAAAGAAGGTCCCAAAATGTTCTTCCACACATTGCGTACAATTACATATCTCCACCAGCGAGGTCTCCCAGGTCTTCCAACAACCATTTCTGCCTTGATCTGGTGCTGATGCTGTAATCTGATCTGCATTTACAGTAGAATCCACCAGCACTTTTCTTTCAGCTAAACTTGATAAATATGTATATACTTTTTAAACATAAACAGACGCTGCTCTCGCTTGCTGCAAGTCACTTGATAGACTTACAACAGATGATGTAAGCTTATGAATGTCAGTCTTAAGATCTGTGATCTCTTGTTTCAACTGCTCTGTTTCTTTCTTCAGAATAGCCTCACCTGCCTGCTAATTTCTTGGGTCATCATGCTTTTACTAGCCTGAAAGTGAAGTAACTTGTATTCTGTACTGCTGCCTCAGGTTCCACTTCCTTTAACCTCTTCCAAGAACTGCATGAAGCGCATAAGCAATTTTTCCTTCCTGATTTTGGGATCATTTTTAAATCGGGATGCAGTCCACTCACAAGGCTCCTTCACGGCATTCCCAATCCCATCAAAGTTTCCACATGCTATCTATGTTGCCTTTAAGGAATGACAGTTCAGATCTGATTGAAGAAAGGAATAAATGTTGACCTTTTGCTCTCTGATCTGGTTTCATGGTGTTTGGTCTGGTGCTTGGTTTGGCCTGTGGCTTATTATTTATGCATGACCTCTTTTAGAATCCCCTAGACATATGGGGTCGTAACATATGGGTGCTCGTCCGTTCCTGATTTTGTCTGGTTCATGTTGGTACTTTGATGAAATTGGTGGTGTCAGATTTGCTGTGTTTCCATCGAGTTTCACTTTTTAAGGAGTTCTATGTTTCAGAACTTTGTTCAAGAGCACGTCCAGCCTGCAGCCCTGGACACAGAGGAGGCTGGTGTTGCTTTGGGTCAGTCTGCTCTTCTTCCAGAGGCGGAGGCTGATGGCAATTAAGTGAACTGCCTGGTGCAAAGATCCTGTTCCTTCTCTGCTGGGGGCCTCCGCATGCAGCGGGGTTACGTCTAGCAGAAAGCCTTTAAGTGAGACCTTCAACTTATCTGTGCGGCAGCAGAAACCAGCAACTCAGCTGTTGTGTAATCGCACCCTGCTGTTGCTCTTGGCGTAAGAATTTGAGTGCGTGTGCTGCCATGCCTGCTTTGTTATCGGGCAAATAGCTGACCCACCTACCAGCCAAGGAACTCCCCCTGAGTGGCATGATGATCTTTTGCCAATGATTTGTTTTGAGTGAACATATTTATTGGTTGAGGGAACATCTGTGGTGCTGTAGCTGTTTTGTAACCTCGTGTCTGTGATTAGTATTTACAGCATGTTAACTTTTGAGCTTTAATGAAAACTGCCAGTCAAACCTTTGTGATTTGCAAAAACCCCAGCCTTACTTATGTGGAATTTACTAGAGAGAAAGCAGTGTTTTTCTTTAGTGACTTGCTGCTTGTAAAATCACCACATTTGATCAGTGTTGCTGTTGGAAAGGTTTAAGAGTAGCTTGCTAGAATTAACTATTGTACATTTAAATGAACGCAGTCACACTGTGCTGAAGTTTCCCTCTTGCTAGCTTTGACCCTGATCACACAGCCTGTGTGTTACTACTTTACTTTCTTAAAAATCCTTGTGTAGTCTGGTGCTATTGGTGTCTTTACTGCAGTAAAAGCAGTAGTGAAGTGCATGAAAACCCCTCTGGATTCAGCAGGATCGAACTGAACCCTAATCATCTCTAAAGTCCCTCAATATATGTACATTTAGAGGAAGTCAGTAATCTTAGTGTTAATAAGGGTTTGTCCACAATGCTTTCAGTTTACTGTCTCCTAGTCTCTGTCTCAATTAGTGAGATCCATTAGCTTCCTAATCGAAGTCTTTATAATTATAAAAAGGGAACCACTTGGGCTACAAGAGGTGCCACCATGACCTGGACCTTTGTTATGTTAATAATGCCACTGAGTGCAGCAGTTAAGCCCATCAGACAGGAATCCACATTTTGGTTGAACACTGTAATTCTTACAGCAGAAATAAAGTACATGTACTTACTGTAGTGTTTTTTAAGTATCTGTACTTTTACAAAGTATTTCCTTTTTTGAGATTTTTACTTTCACTCCCCTACATTTCACAGTAAAATATCCTCAGCCTGCTGTTTACCTTTTGTAAGATACTGTGAAGTAAAATCTACGGGTCTCATTTATAAAACATACTTAAACTTGTTCTTAACATTTTTTGGGATGTGTATTCTGACTAATTTTAATTTATTCGAATATCTGTAAGATCTCATGAATGGACAACTGGTTAACTGCAGGGACAGACAAAAAACACCAAAAACGAAAAATAAAAACTACATATTTTGGCCAAAAATGAATGTAGAGCTGCAGGTTTACCTTTTTAGGTGGCCACACTGGTGTTACACAAACATGTTTGGTTGTTTTATTTTTAAAAACAGCCAAAGGGACATCAGCAGGTTTCCATGTTGGATGAGTAACGAAGGTGCTTCACATGATCTAATGAGCTAACAGAGCTAACAAGTGTCTCAGACTGATTAGGATTCATCATCTTCTACACGAGGCAGTTTCTCCTGGAGTAGCTAGTATAGCTAATGATCCAGCCGCACTTCTCAGTCACATCCTTAACGAAGCATAATCAATACCCAAATAGTGATTACAGTATTTGAGTACTGGGACCTCTAACAGTTACCTGAGTACTCGAGTATCCGTGAACATCCACTCGAGTATCCGTGAACATCCCTAATCATTTTAAGACCAAATCTGTGCATATGAATGTTTTATAAATGAGACCCTGAATTTTCCATAAAATTCAAAAGAGTGTGATGCATTTTCACTAAATCCCTCCCCTAAATTCAGAATGTCTAATCATAGCCCAACACCTGTAACTAGGCCTCAGAAACCCTACTGAAATAAAAACTGGTCGGCCAGATTAGCTGGTTGAACAGCGCAGGATTTGCCTTTTGTTTGTGTTTGATGGTTAAGTTGTTTAACCAGCTTGACCAAGTTGGTTGACCAACATAATATACTTGATCAAGCTGGTTAACTAATATGGCCATGGTGGTTGACCAGCTTTATTCAGCTGGTCATGCTGGTAGACCAGCTAAACCATTTAGCTCTAATTAAAATATACCAATGCTGGTCAACTAGCTAAGTTGGTCTACCAGCTTGGCCAGCTGGTTGATCAGCATAAACCAGTCTAGCTGGTCTGAGATGGATTTATCAGCACTTTGACAAGTTTTCAGAATCAAAGGAAATGGTGTGATGCTGTAATGGGTATTGTTAAATCAGTTACCCCAGTAGTTTGGAAGAAGAGTGACATTTTACCCATTTTTAAACTTTTTAAAGTTAAAATGTAAGAATTTCTTACAGTACTTTACTTTTGATACTTTAGTATATTTAAAAGCAAGTATTTTTATACTTGATCTCAAGTAAAAAATATAAATAGAGCACTTAGCTGACTTTAGCAGGGGTCTCCATACTCCATACATCATGTACTTTGTCCACCAATTAAACTTTATATTCTGATTTGTTTATATAAAGTGACCAAAAAACATCATGAACTGCGTGACGCTCTAAACGTTTTGATGAATCAATCAGGAGCAGCTGGCACTGTGACTCATGCTGATTGGTCAAAGATGTCAACTGAAGAAAACAACCATACTAACCTCATGTTGGCACAAAACAAAATACCATTCACGGCTCAACTTAAGCACTTTGCTCAGCTTTGTGTGAGTTTTGTGTGAGACATGAAATGTTCATGGTATCGTTTGACGTGTCACTGTATGGGCGTCCGTTACCAAAACAAACCCAGCGTGATGAACAACAAATAGTTCATCACAAAACAGATACAATCAGATACATCAGCTTTCAGGATGCAGTTTGATTACAGAATTGACTTTCCTTACACCTGGTGATGGACCTGGAACCTCAGAGCTCTTAGCATCTTATCTCAGGTCGGTTTAATGGCCCAAAATCTCTGACCTTAACAGCTCACTTTCTTCAGTTTACCACCCATATTGAACGTCAGACCCCAAGCTGACTGACGTTTGCTTTCAGCCCACATGGAGAGTTGAAATGTGAGAAACCCAAATATTAAACTTAAACATTTGAAAACAAAACCTGGTCTCAGATCAGCCTTAGCAACGTCAGATTACACAGCGGGATGATTTACAGTCTGAATCACATGTTTCAACCTGTCACTTTGTCATTTGGGGTGTAAACTCTTCAACACACCCAGGTTTTTATGTACCTGTCATGTTGACACATCAAATACGCTGAGGTTTCTAAAAATGGACCCACTCTTTTTACGCTGGGCTAGTTTGGTCCATCGGCTCAGAAATAGAATAAAAAATGAATTGTTTGCTCTGAGCAAAATCAATATTTGAATAGTTCTGTATTTGTGTTCAGACCCCAACATTCCTAAAAAGCTTTGAAAAATGAAAGCATTCAGACACTTTGTTTTTGTTATTGATAAACTTCCAGCATATATCCACCTTAAATTAACACACAGAATGTCTTTAGTCTTTTTACCCATAATAATGAATAAAGATTAAAAAGCATAAGCATAAACAAAAATATTTTATAATAGAGAAACATGTATTCAGACACCACACATGAATAATACTAGTACTTGTTGAAAAGATGTGGTTGGCAATTATAGCCAAAAGACGAATTTATTTGTAGGATTGTGGTTAATTTTTTTTGGCTCATTCCTCTTATCAAACCATCTTCAATTCCCCAAAGTTATGAATGTCCATCTCATGTACTCACTAATTCAAAATCCTCCATAAATTTTCAATGGGATTAAAGTTAGGAGACTGGGCGTTAAAGCCTCGTCACCTTCCTTGTAGAAAAGTTATTTTGCTATCGTGTCTTGATGAAAAACCTCCCCATCTCCTCCCCAGACTCGGTTTCTTGGCTGATGAGATAAAATTTTCCCCACTATCTCCCGGTGCATCGCTCTGTTTATGTTTCCTGCAGTGCTGCTTGAGAGGTGCAGCCCCAAACCATGATGCTCCCTCTTCACTGTGGTTATGGTGCTATTGGGACTTTATGTGTAACCCTTCACTAAACGTGACATGATGTCATTCTGTCTCTAAACATGATATAACATCATTCTAAAAGAGTTCTGATTGATCTAAACACTTGTGTGCAAAGCAAAGACACAAAAGCCAAAACCTAATTTAGAAAGCAGCTAAAATCTGAATAAAGTGGAGTTTCTTAAAGTGTGACAAAATGCCTGGATCTACCCTAATTAATGGGGGGCAATCTAAACTAATTAATCAATTTCTGGGGGCAGTCGTGGGAGGTTAGGGAACCAGCCTTGTGACCAGAAGGTCGCCGGTTCGATCCCCTGAGTCAACAGTACATAACTTAAGTGCCTCTGAGCAAGACACCTAACCCCCAACTGCTCTCTGGGCACTGCGGATAGGGCTGCGGATAGGGCTGCCCCTGGGCAAGTGTGCTCACTGCCCCCTTGTGTGTATGTGGTGTTTCACTGCATGGATGGGTTAAATGCGGAGGTGAAATTTCCCTGTTGTGGGACTAATAAGAGTCTCTTAATCTAAACAGTAGGTTTTTAAAGCTATTAGACCTGTCAGTTGTGTAGATATTGATAAGGACTGAAATTTTATTATTTAAAGTCTGAAATTTTATTATTTGTGAAACAGTAAATGGCTAAAAATATGATATTACTTGATAGAATGGACAGCTTTAACTATGTAGTGCAGTGTAACATTAAACAGGCCTGTAATGGAGTGGCTCCTGGTCCTGCTCCCAGAAAACCCCTGAGTTTTCCCTGCAGTAAAGCAACTGATCCACCTAATGAGCTATTTAGCAAGTCCTTCCTGAAGTTAAGTGGATGTGTCAGAGTACTGAGAACACTACAGTCTTCACTGCTGGGGTATTTCAGACCCAGGTTTAGGAATGAATGCGGGACGGTATTTACTGAACAGTTTCACTTGTGCAGATTTGAAAGACATAATGCTTCAGCATGTATAATTCTGCATGCATTTTCTGTGCAGACAACTGAAATAACTCTCTGAAGATTTCTAGCTTATTACTACACTTCCTGTTTAAGACTTACAGTATCTGTTATCTGATCAGTGTGATAAGCACATTGTGAACCGCTGGTGCAAACAGCATCTTGTTCTCCCTTTTGCACTGTGGTGAAGACGGCAGATAACCCCCCCACCCCCTAGTTTCTCACTTAACCTTTGAGAGATAAAGAGTCATTACTTTTGTTTGCCGTTGTTATTCAATTGTAATTGCATAAATGTATTTCGCTGCTGTCGGAAGGAAACCTTGTATCTCCATTTTTGTTGATTTTCAGTTTTTGACATAATTTGAAAATACCTGTTACTTTTTAAATTGTGTGTAAATTTCATGATGAATGGACCAAAAGGAACGGCATAAAATGATTTGGAAAAAAGTCTGGTTCCATTGACTTACATTAAAAGTAGAGTAGTTTTTTTTCTTCTCCTGTAAAGTTACTGTTTTGGAGATACAATGTTTTCTTCTGACAACAGCGATTTGTAAGAATATAATAATGTATGCCAGATGATTTCTGATTTGAGAAATCTAAAATGTAATATCAGATTATGGCACATTTTTGTTTTTGTCAGCAACTTCTAAAGGTTAAACAGGAAGGAATAGAAGCAGACTCACATACACACAGAGATAAATACGCAGAGACACACTCAGATAAAACTCTGTTCACTTCAATTACACTCAGCACAGCATGGAAAAGTGCACGTTGCCCAAGGCAGAGGGGTCTGAAGTGATGTAAGCAGATGGGCGGGCTGGAAGCTCGATTATCCCTGATTCCATCACAGCCACAACTGAGTCATGAGCCAAAGACCATAAACAGAGAGAGAGGAGCACACTTTCCCTCACAACACTCACCACTCACTCACACTAGCCCCGTCTGATCAACACTGTTGTACTAAACTCAATTAGAAACTTAAGCAAGTTCCGTGCGAGGATCATTATAACCACCTGGAGAACCTTACAAGGTGAAGAACACCTTGCTGATCACTTAAGATAAGTAGAAGAACCTGGGAGGAGACTTAGCCACACTACAACAACACACATGGGAACCATTACCATAAACAGAGTCTTCACCCTCCTGCCGAGGTAAGTAGTTCAGAGTTTTTTGAATGTGTAAGTTTGTTCAAATTCAAAGATCATTTACTGCTGTGTCTCAGTTTCATCCTTCATCTTAGATCATCTGCTTCTTTGTTCACTGACTTCATTTTGTGTTGTGGCACAAGAGTCGCATGGCTTTGGGAGGAAAGTTTATTAGACCTTCAAAGCGATTTCTACTTGGGAAGTTCAGTCATAAATTTTCTGTTGTCTTTAAAATTAAAAGTGCCAAAAGGTTTCTTTGGAGCAAACGCAAAGACGAACCTCTTCTGCTTCCCTAAAGAACCTTAAAATGGAAGTTTCTTTTGATAAAAACTCAAAGGAAACCATCTGACATGTTCTTTAATGATGGTCTACAGTGCTACTTGAAAGAACCCTTTCAGCATGTTTAAGAGTGCCCAGGTAGATTCAGCTAACGCTATGGGATCCTGAATGAACTCATTCATGATTTATCTTAAGTTGACACAACCATGTTTTGCCTTCTTTCTTTACAGGAAGTCCAAAGGAGTGACGGTGAGCTGGCCAGACCCTCACAGCATCATTCGCCACTTTGTCCTGCTGAAGTACCTTCAGGCGATGGCCTTGCCCCTGATGAATAGGCCGCTGTCGGGCATCGGGGCCTTGGCCAGTCTCTACACAGCCCTGCTCCTCAACTCTCGACGTGCTTCGCGCAAGGCTTCCAGCGTACTGCTGGGCCAGCTGGCCCAGGCCGACAGCCTGCTGCTGCTGCACTGGGGCCTGGGGGCTGTGAGACCTGCCCTGGGAGTCCCCCAGGACGCCCTAGAGGGGCTGGAGCATGGCCTTCTGGCCTCCCACCGTCTGGCCAGCCTGCTGCTGCTGGGCTGCGTGAGTCTAGAAGCTCTGCTGGTCTGCAGGAGGCCCACTGAGACGCGCAGCCTGAGGACAGTGTACTGCGCGAGGCTAGTGAGCACTGTAGTCTGGGCAGCTGTGGCCTTAGAGTTTGCAGTCCTGCGGACCTCGGAGTACGAATCTGCGCTGAGAGATCGAGGAGGTTTTATCTCACTCCTCGCGCTGGCCTGCACTTTACTAGCTCCTTTTATTCAAACCGTCTCCTTCTGTGTTACGCTAATGCTTTGGTTGGCTAACATGTGGACATGCTACACAATATTCTGCTACAAACCTCAGAGACAAAACAGCTGCTATCACTGACACAAAGAGTGGGAGAACATTTTAAATACCTGAAGCTGACCTCACAATGACTCTTCACTCTAACCGCTTTACCACATCTGTGCTGTACAGTCGTTTATCACAGACAACATACTTAGAACAGAAAATATGGTTACCTGAAGATAAACTTATAATAGGCAAAGGGAAGGTTCTTCTGTTATAGTTTGCTAGTTTATAAGTTATGTAAAAAAAATTCCGTTCTTTTTCTAAGTACAGAGAACATGTCAGTGGTAATCAATTCCAGATAAAGATAAATTGGTAAAATGCTGGGGTATTGTTTTTTTTTATCATGTCTTATTTAAGGGACTGTATTTATTTTTAATATTTACACTGTGAACGAATGCGTGGCTTTAAACAAAGGCACAGAAACTACATTGTATTATAGTCTGTTTCTCATGAACAGGGTGGAGATGGTGATGTCATTAATATGGAATTCATGAATCATCAACTCATAACACAACACAACTCAGAGTCATCAGTTATCATGTATTGCTACACAATAAAAGCCAATGTTTGGGAAACTTGTAACAGTGTTCATCTGTGATTTTAGCATAAGAATACCATCAGTCCAAGAAGGAACACCTATTTCATTTTAAAGGAAAGCCTGAATTACTAAGTCTGTATTTCTCTGGCGCTAAGGAACAGCGTCAAAGCTAATACACTGTGATATTGTTTCATGACTCCATTTGTGGACAGGATGCACTGGTTTAAAGGCTCAACACAATAATCAGCCGTAATTTAAGGGCCCAACTTAACCATAAACTGTAACAGAACTACAACTATTTGTACAGTCATACACAAAAGTTTGTGCGCCCCGGTCAAGTTACATGTCTTGTTGACGTTCTAAATGAAAATGAGTTCACATCCTCCACAGAGCACAGACGTCTGCATGTTTGAATGCACTGTTTGTTTGCTGAACATATTTGGAAAAAAAAAGAAACATAAAATGTGGCCTGTGCAAATATCATGGACAGTTTATATTTTTCCAGTATGTTAAACAAATAAATAAAGCAAATAAATTAAAATTGTGCACTAAAATTTGCAGAAAAAAAAAAACTGTTCCCTGTAGATGTTAACTTATTTTCACGTCAAAGTCAATAAAACATATACATTGTCCAGTTTGTAAGAAAGATATTAAGAATGTGTAAAAGTAAAACGTGAGAATAACCATAACTGCAACCACAGGACTTTGGCTGTTAGCTTGCCTAAATGAGAGAATATGGCAACATGCTAGCTTGTATTATCTAAAGCACCACTGAGCTCATTTTTGAGCTTTTAGTGTAAAAACTCCTGAAATATTTGTGTCAAAGTGATAAGATAATAAGATTCTGCAGAGAACTGTTCATTATCAAAAACTACTACTAAACCACTTCATGAGAAACATTAGTGGAAAACAGACACGTTAATGACATTCGGTCTCAAGAGCTGGCAGGAAATATTATACAGGCCTTTCTTAGCAGCGGATGCTAATCATCTGAAGCTTAATAGCCTCATTAATCACAAAGAGACAAATCCACCACCGCAGTGTCGAGTGTGCTGTTTGGTATCCTTGTTATTTAGTGGAAAATATACATTTTGTATATGGATACCAAGTTTCTGGGAAATGTAGACAACAGCCTACTCAGGTTATATATGGAGAGAAACACAGACACAAATATAAAGGTAGGCCCGGCACAATCCACACTTCAGGTCCCCCTGGTCTAAGCTGGTCTAGTCCTGCTCTGGTGTTGGTTTAGCTGGTCACCCTGCATGGCCATATGGTTGGCAACATACCAGCATCTAACACCACACAACTATACTGGTTTTGCTAATGACCAGCTATGCTGTTTTTTCTGGCAGGACCTTCTCCTACAGACAGAGGTCGACAGGGTCCATGAATCAGTTTCCATATGGTTCCATGCTAAATACTGACCTGGTCAGTGTGTATGGTCACTAAGCACATTTCTAATCACCTCTAATTACTAAGCATAATTCTGTTTGTAGACTTCAGCTCAGTATTCAGCAGGATAGTGCTGGCCAAACTATCCCAGCTGTCTGTGCCAGATCCCATCTGCTGGTGGACCATGGAGTTCCTGACAAACAGGAGACGGCAGGTACAGCTAGGAAAATACACATCCGACTGCCGGACCCTCAGAACTGGAGTACCTCAAGGCTGTGGGCTCTCACTCCTTCTCTTCAGTCTCTATACCAACGCCTTTATGTATAGTACATAAGGTTCTTTGGCTTGTGACAATAGTGGAAACCCTTTTTGGTACTATTTAGAACCCTTTTCCCTTCCCACCGCCCCCTCACATCAGCAACTCTGTGGTTTCCACTGTGGAGTCACTCAAGTTCCTGGACACCACCATATCCAGGGAACTAAAGTAGGAGAAGAACATACTCTTCATAGCCGAGAGAGCTCAGCAGAGAATGTTCTTCCTGAGAGAGCTGAAAAAATTCAACCTGCAGGGACTGATGATCCAGTTCTACACCACGATCATCAAGCACCTCATCCACAACCTCTCATCACATCTCACATCATCCATAACCATCTGGTTTAGTTCCTTCACCTCACAATCACAAGCTAAACACCGTTTCTGTGTAACTGTACATGGATGTTGAAAACTCATTCCGTTTACTTTTGTATTCAATTTGGCCAGATCTGTCTCTGACCACCTCTGAATGTTGTTTAAGTGGCCTGACTTTAAGTGGTCTGACTGTAGTCCAATCACAATGCGTCATGTGGCTGTTTACACCTGGCTTTTCTTGCAGTCAGATGAACTCTAAAGTGACCTGATCACCAAAAAGCATGTAAACAGGCTCACAGATCTGGTGTGAACTAGTAATCAAGTTAAAAATAAAGAAATGAGAACATGTTCCCTGATACAGGAGGATAGTGGACCACTGTCGGCCCGCTGATGGCAAAGCTGGTGGTCCACTGGTGTTTTGCTCAGCGTTTTCTGGGCTGCCCACCGGTGGTTAATCATAGTATTAGACTAAATTCCACTTATCACTCTTTTTCTACTCATTGTCCAATTTACTTAACCAGATTTCTTTAGTTATACAATGTAAATTAGTTCAGTAAACAGGGTCAGCAACATTTTCTATAAAATCATTTCACATCAGGCCTTGTCTTTATTTTTTTTCTCTTAGTTGTTTGTAAGATTTGTCTTAGTGTATGTATCTAAAATGAAAAGCTCTGTGAATTTAAAACCTGTTTGAGGAGATTAAACAGTAGTTAGAGCTTGTATGCAGGACAGTAATCTGGATGGTCTGAGGGTGGACCAGCAGTGGCAAATAGCCGGCAGGATGCCGACCTTATCAAGCCAGTGTACCGATATATTCTTGCTGTCTGGGTTAGCATAACTTCAAAATGTATAATAGTCCCACTAAAATAACAATCTCTTTATTATTATAGACTATTTGATTATAGTGGTTATAAATGATAGTTATACTTGTGTCACAACAGATTCTGATGCCTTTAAGGTCAGACACCCATTTTTGGCCCCATGGCCATTAAAGAGAGTCTGTTTCCAATTTAAAATAACTTTTTTTGTTTCTTAAAGGGGGATTTCACAGATTTTTAGCATAATTAAAGGGTTAAGATGTAAACAAACCCATTGATAGTGGTTCAATGTGAAATGCTTTTTCAAACTTTGTTGTAAAGAAATATGCAGAGAACTGTTCATAGTGGTGGTGATATGAACCTGAGACCGAGGAGTTTAATGCCCTGAAAGTTATTACATGAAATGGTTATGAATATGTAGCCTGAGGTCTGGAATTGTTATTGTTCTATTGTTTATTAATGGCAGAGAGATACACATAGGGCATAATAGTCCCCAAAAAAAACATATTGTTTCAGATTTATCACGGTTAGACCATCATCATCCTTACATATAAAAATCACTGGTGGTTTTGGACAGTAAATAAAATGGCTAAATTTGCACTGTAGACATAGTGACCCCTGGTTCCCATCACTACCACTGTAAAGAAATCTGAGTAAGTAACCATTTCACATTAAAGCTCTCTGAATGACTTTACATCTCAACAACTAAATTATGTTGAAATGTTGGAGAAATTCCCCTTTAAACACACAGATCAGCAGTTAAGACCTGCAGCATCGGTTAATGGTCACTTTTTGTAGCCTTTAAAGAGACCTTTGGCTTCCACAAGTAAACATTTTGATGCCATACTGTGCCTCATTATGCAATAATGACCAATAGGCAACACGTCACTCTGTCTGAAGTATGGCTCTACAGAGAATTTGGCTATTCGGCTAAAATCTAAAGAAAATGATGGTAAAAAAGAAAAGTTCCTACCACACAAAACAAAACAGCCATGGAAACACAAACAAACAAACAAACAAACAAACAAAATAAATAAATAAAGAAAGAAAACAAAACAGACTGTCTTGGTTCACAAATGCCCTCCAGGTCTTTCAATCCATTCACTGCTTATAAAGTTTAAGCAATTATCGAGTTGGGAAAGCGCCCAGACGGCAGACGGAGCAAAACCAGACCTTATTAAACACATTTAGTGACAGCAGCTTCTGACTCATCCAGGCCAAGTCTGTCGGCAGCCGCCACCTTCACGAGCAACCTTAATGTTTCCTTAGGTTCCTTCTTCGTCTTTGAGGAAACAGACGAGCTGCTCATCAGAGTCTGGATGACACCAGAGGATTCTCTGTAATGCATTAACTGAAATGTTTATCATTCATGGAGATCAGTTCTCACTTCGTGGGTCAATGAGATCAAGGTCATTTTGCACTGCTGATGAGCTTGGAAGAACCATCAGGGCTGCAGACCTATTAGCTGTCATTAGCGACACACACCCACAAGTCACCCAATTACGCCAACATACACAGGCTGGATGTTGGAAGCAGAGCAAAAATGGACGAGGGCTAAAATGCTTTTTAGCACTTTCTTGGCCAGATAAATTGCCCAGGATGAGGTTTTAGGTTTTATGGCTGGGCTGTTACTGAAACATCTTCAGACTTTAATACACCGCCATCTAATGCAGGAGGCTTTTCAACACTGTAGTCCATTATTAACATAACTGCAGGTTGATGGTTGTTCATTCTGTCCCCTTGTACACGAAGTCATCTGCACATGCATGCAGTACAACTTGAGGGGAAATTCCACCTCACATTGCATAATTCAGTTGTTCAGATGTGAACAAAGTCATTCAGGGTGGTTTGATGTGAAATGGTTCACTGTAAAGAGACGAAGGTGAAAAAACTGGTCACAATGTCCACAAGGCAAATGTAGCCAAATGTATTTACTATCCGAAACACCCTTTAAACGTATCTTCCTTTTTATATGTAATATTGATCGGAAAAATATTGGTAAAACTGGATGTACCTCTGCATGTATCTCTCTGTCATGAATTCATTTAATGTATATATATATACACACACACATATATATATATATATATATATATATATATATATATATATATTATATATATATATATATATATATATATATATATATATATATATATATATAAATATACAGTCGAGTCCGAACATCTAAGACTACACGTTTCTATTTTGCGTTTTTTTGTAATTTATTACAAAGTTATACATGACAAATTATATCATAAACCATCCAACCTTTAGCATGAATGTAAAGTTCTTCATATTTGGTTTGTCCCCTTCTTTCTTTGATCACACTGTGCACTTTGAAAAGCCTCTGATCAGTTGATCAGTTGATCTGATCAGTCGTCTGAATGTGAGCTTCAGTGGAGTAAGACTTTGAAATAGTTCAAAATCTTTAATATCGCTTCTTCTTTAGTTCCTTGTTTTAAAATTTTCTATTACTTACTGTTATTTTTTGTCAAGTTTAAATTAAAACAATCCAACCTTCTCAACGTGGTCTCAGACTTTTGGACCCCACTGCATGTTTTAGGTCAAAACCTAAACCAAATCATAAAACAAAGCCTCAGGCAAAACATTTGTTTCTGTTTCCTGCAATGATACATTGTGATGTATACCTTAACCCTGACCCTAGAGGTATTCTGTGATTCAGACGTCTGGTTCCTATCACAGTGTGAGCAATTCGGCCTTAGGTACATTTCTCTAAAATAGGGCATTTCACATCAAACCACTCTGAATGAGTCTGTTTGCATTTCAACCATTTAGTTATGTAGAAATTCTGAAAAAACTCCTCTTACATGACCAAGAAATACTTCGCCAAATATGTTCATGAATATCAGTAAAGATCAGTATATAAGATTATAAAATAGCACTCCCTGTTATTTTTGGCTCTTCTTTATCCACATATGGGAGTATTTCAGTGAAGCGTTCCTTTAATCTGAGTTTCTAGCTTTGGTTACTCTTTACCGAGTAGTTTTCTGGCTGAATAGTCTCTCAACTAAACACTGAAGCTGCTTCTCTCATTTGAATTTGAACACATGCCAATGCGAACACACCAAAGGCAAATGTCTCTCAACAGTTTCTACAAAGACAGAAACACATGTTGCCAGTCATGCTGTCAGAACATGTTGTCTTACTCTAAAAGTACTGGGCCTCAGGTTGGAGGAAAGTGCGCCGCCACTGAATTCATGAAATCCCATGTTTGCTCTGCCCTCTGTTGGACAACAGAGGAACATCATCATTACTGGACATAAAAATGATGAACTTTGAATCAGATGGTCCACTGTTTCTAACTCAGCCTCATTTATTTACAGTGTTACAACTAAACTAACTCTGTATGCGCACATCCACACAATATGTCCAAAAGTTTGTAGACAGCTGTCCATCCAGTGTTTTTTCTGAAATCATGGTTATTGATTATTGTTAAGTGTCAGTTGGTTATTAACACTTTCACTGTGCACTTTACACTGTAATATTGATGCAACTCTGAGTTAGTTATGCCTATAATCATTGTGCTTTAGTTTACCTCATAACACTCAGTGCCTGCTCTCATGTAAATAAAACAAGTCTGTCTCATATGCCATGTAAATATGCAAATAGATATACTTTATTTCTACTCTTAGCTTATGTCTAGTTTATTTTTCTATTTCGTATTTTCAGCATAGCATATGTACGTTTTTTTTGTGAAATTTAATGTGTTGCTACTGAAATACAGCAATTTCCCTTCAGGATCAATAAAGTATGTATGTATGTATGTATCTATCTATCTATCTATTGATAGGGACTGTGTTCTCTCTTTACTGCAGTAGCAGCCTCTACTCTTCTGTGAAGGCTTTATGTTAGATACTGAAACACTGCTGTGAGAATTTGAGTACATTCAGCTATGAGAGCATTAGTCAGGCCAGCTAGTGAAGTTAGATGATTAGTTCTGGATCACAAACTCCACTCCAACTCAACCCAAAGGTCCTGGAGCTCCATCACTCCAGAGAATGCAGTTCCAATGCTCCACTGTTAAAAAGGTGGGAGCTGTAAACCCTTAACCAGTGTTTGGCTTTGTGGAAGGTGACGTTAGGCTCATGTGCAGCTGCTCCAGAGCATCCTATTCTATTAACAGTGCTTTTCTGTGGAGACTTCAGAAGCAGCTGATGGCCTGTGTCAGCAAAGAGTGACCTTAAATTCACTAATTAGAAGGGGTGTCTGGATGCATCTGGACATACAGTGTCCTTTGGACAGAATTATTCAGTGACCTTTGAATTGAATTGGCTCTGATTTGACAGGGAGCAAAGCCAGGAAGTCAGAAAATAAAAAAGTGCTGTGCTTTGCTGTGGCCTTGATGACCTCACACACGTCAGCCACATTTACGCTCCCAGTTCTCTCAGAGTTCTCTCTGAGCCCCCCCACCCCCTCCACCCGCAGTCTGACTTAGAGCAGTCCTTCAGGGATGCTGTAAAGGAGAGATGCCAAGAGGAAAAGTAGAGCCCAGAGATGATCTAAAAACAGGAAGCCAGGGTCGCTTATGATGACCCAGGGGAGGAGAGACAGATGAAGGAGACGGAAGGAAGATGACAGAGGGAGGAATGTTGTGACAGAAAGAGTAAAGATATGACACGCAAGTGAGCAGCGGTGCTAAGTTTCAGGGAGAGGGACTTCAGATGACACGGTCTGGTGGACAGACCTGGACTTCAGTGCAGCAAAGACGTTCTGTTTGGTTTGCAGTCCTATCAACACGGTCTACAGTCACGTTACGTCTGTATTTGTCTAAACTTTGACTTTCAATTTATGATATTTACTGTAACGTACAATCACCAGACGTGTTTGGAAGACATGCAATAAAGCTTTTGTTGCACATTCGCAAAGCATCATCAGGGCAGACAGACAAGCTCAAGAAGACGGCAGGCAAATGAACCACCAGTGAATCGGTCACTCTAGTAGAGGCAGTGAGATCAGTACACAGGAACACAAAAACAAGGAAGAGTCAGTCCACGTCCTCCATAGTTTCCATTACATTTTGTTCAGATTTTTGTGCAAAACAGCAATGAGAATTAAAGGCCCATCACACTGAACTTGTGATGAAGGGGAATATGACGGGGTGGACTGGCTGAACTGGCTGGCATGTTGCCTGTTATCATGCTCATAACATCAGTTTTTTTTTCTATTTTTTGTGTGACAGGGTGGACTTTTTGTTTGACTCATAAATTATCAATAAATTACTAATTACTAATAAATTATCAGTGCTGAATAAGCACAAAAACTACATGCTGTGGAGGATGAACTCTTAAAGGATGATGTCTTGATGTCACTTGTTATGAAAGTACATTATTTTTCATGGTTTAATAAGTTGGTACGTACAGGTGAAAAGCAAACTCTAGGACACAGATAAATGACATTTCACTGTAAAATTGTTTTTATGTTAAATTCATATATTGTCACTGTTCAGAGAAAAACAAGCATCTCCAGAATATTAGTTTAACAGAAGGCAAAAACATTCTTCACTTTTAATGTAAGTTAACGTAAAAAGGTTTCATTCCAAATTGTTTTGTATACACTACAATACATAATGTAAAGCACAGCTGTCGGTTCAAATAATGAAGAAACATTAAAATGGGCAAAAGAGATTCATTGGTTTTTGTTGTTTTTTTTTTTGGACAGCAACAATATGTACTGCTAATGTATAAATAAATAATTTGAGCATGCAAAGAGTGACTTTTATTTAATAATATTTAAGATGGAACTTCAGTGACTTCCTGTGTGACACTTGCTTTTTTTTGAAAGCATTGGAAAAAAAAGTAAGGTTACATCTTCAGATAACACGTTTTAATGCACGATAGCTGTTTATTTGCTGTGATATTTTATGTTTATGTTAAATTCAGCAAATAGATAGAATAAACAGAAGCTGTGTACTAACATTTGCAGAAAAAAACACCATATTTAAGTTTGTTCCATGTAAAATATGCGAGATGTTAACTTACGTTTCACTTAGAAAATTAACAACAGAATATGTTTGCTTACAACTGTTAACTTAAACCTGAAAAACATTTTTTAGCAAACTTCTGTCTCTATTTTAAGGAATTGGGTGTTGTGGAGTCAAATGACCTGGACCCAAAGAACATTCAAAGGAAGAAAATGCTGAGACTAACAAGACTAAAAACACACAGAGACTCTGAGACTCAGTTCATCTACCAGTTTATTACAAATACCTACCTTTCACAATTAGAGACTGTAGCCCATCTGCTGAAGCACAATTTGTATTAGCGACTCTCTCGTCCTTCCTCGATCAGGCCCTGAGGCAGCAAAGCATCCCAACACCATCACACTACCACCACCATGTTTGACTGTTGGTCTGTTGTTCTTATTGTAGAACTCTGTTCCACTTTTGACTCAGTCCGAAAGGCCTGTATGTGTGTTAGCAGTGGTCCCTGCCTTGCATCTCTTCCATGGATCCCACAGTCATCGCTGTGCTCTTGGAGGAATTGTGGTTGGCTGACCACTTTAAGGAAGACTCAGCCCTGTTCTCTGTGTTAGGATATAATGGCTCTCACTGTGGTTCGCTGAAGCACCAGAGCCTTCCAGACTGATATGGTTCAATAACTTTCTTTCTCATCTCCTCCAGAATTTCTTTTGTGCTGCTTGTTGAGATCTGTTAGCTCACTTCACATCGCTGGAAAGGTTCTAGTTAAGTGATGCTTAGTTTCAACAGGGCTTAAACAAGCCTGCGTGTCTAGTTTAATTTATCCCAGTTTTTCTTCAGTAGATGAAACATTCCTTTAAAAACTGTATTTTGTGTTTACTCCGGTTGTCTTTGTCTTATATTAAACTTAGTTTGAAGATTGGAGATAAATATGCAAAAATAGAAGAAATCAGGATGTACACCTGTGTACAAAGAACACAGAACCATTTGAATGTGTGAATGGTTCTTTGTGTGGCTAAATGGTTCATGTCTATGATGGAAAACCTGCTGTATGTGTTTTGTTAAAGAACCATTTAAAACACTGTGAGCACCAAGGGTCCCATAATAGAACACAACTTTTTGGGATTATATGGAACCCTTTCTGTGAAGACTGTAGAACATGGTCACCAACGCTGCTCCTGGAAATCCACCTTCCTGCAGACCTCAGCTCAACCCTAATAGACCCCACCTGATCAATCTAATTACTTTCTTCAGATGCCTCCTTTATTAGCTGAAGGAGGTGTGTTAGAAATTGATCGGAGGTAAAACCTCCATGTCCAGGAGGAGAGTTGGTGCCCACTGGTGTAGAAGGTGGCTGACAAACTGTACATGGCAACAGATGCTAGACTCAGTGACTATAAAGCAGGTAGAGCTCATGAAGTGGCGAGAGAGTGGAAGTACAAGGTAATGAAGCAGATGGTGAATGTATATGTACACAGAAGGTGAATGACATGTAACACAGACAGTTGGTAAACAGGTGGTGAGGACGGTGAAGCTGTGGTTTGTCTCAGACACAACATCACTGTAAACGGTTCATGCGTAAAGTTGTCTCACTTCACTTTATGACAGTGTGTTTGATGTGTGGGTGTGTGGGCAATTTCAATTTCAATATGGTTGGGTGGGGACCGATGTGCTGGCGTGTGGGTTTTCAGAGGAAAACAGTCACCTGCTGAACCCGAAAGGGCACAGTTTGCGGGCCTGCACAGCTGTGGTGACTCAGGTAACAGTAATCTGAGTAAAAGTAATCTGCAGGGCACCATCACAAAATCCCCTATTAGTCACACAAGCTACACGTGACAACTCAAGTTTACATGCACACCAAGCATTTGTGATCAGTCTACCTAAGATATGACGAGCAGGGTTTGACCCTCGTGGTCTGATCGATGTCTTAGTCGACATAAGCGCAGCATGATCAAAAGAAGTGGTCCAGCCTAACATTGGCTGGAATATTCAAGATATATTTGGACATGTAAACACTTTAACTGGCACCAGAAAACTGGAAGTGTGCTTATTGGTCATCTGTCCAATACTGAGGGTCCAGTTTTATGGTTTTTGGTATTTGCTCAGCACTGGAAACAACAGGAACTAATGGTCCTCAAAGGTGTTCTCCTCTGGTAACACTTACAGCTGATTAGCAAATTCTTTACTATCCCGTGTGAATCGCTATTACGTGACTGATAAGTGGACCAGATCTTAAATTCAGATGTTGATTTTTTTTTTCAGGATGATTCCTTTGTGAAGAGTTTGTTGAAGTGAAACTAAGCTAGGAAACTAATGCCAATGTTATTAGCATTTATGCTAGCTTAGAGCAAGTGTTTTTGCTCATATTTTCACACTCGACAGATAACAATGTAAACTGTTCTTTATCTGCACATGATTACGTGTAAACATGTAGACGTCTGTGAGTGTGAACGCTGAAAACCACAGTTCCATTTCATGTTAGTGCAAATAATGCTAAGCTAAGAAAGCTCAAAAATAGCTAATGCTTCACATTCTCAAGAGAAAAGCCTGAGTTTTGCTGGAGTCTGTGAAAATGTAGACTTTCATACTTTTATAGACCGAAAACTTTTCGCGCATGTAAACGTAGCACTTAATCTACGCAGAACATCACAGCTGCTACGCTACGAGCAGCACAAAGCACCATTTGGTATTTTCTCTCATTGCTCATGGACAGTAATACAAACACTCAGCACGTAACAGGTTTCACTTGGCCTCTCTTGTATGATCAAGGATGAAAGTCATTTATCTGAACAAGCACAGCAGTATAATCCTCAAGTGGCCGTTCAGGTTCTGTGGGTGAATGAAAGCAAAGCTGGATCCCTTCTGTAGAATCCAGCCCTGTAAAGCTATGAGTATCTCTACAGGCTCTTCCTCGGTCAGTTCAGAAACACATTACCTTTTTATGCAAAGACAAATGCCTCCACTAACCGCCTCGAGGAGCTACAGCGCTGAGGAGTCAGTGTACTTCTCCATTCAGCTCTTGCTGCTAGGCTACCGTGCCAATTAGCATGGCCACCACAGAGCAGGAATTGTTCAGGAGTTCCTGGAACAAATCAATTAAAGCGAGGGCTTTGGTGGGGGAGGGTCCTGGGCAGAACACTGCTTCCCCTTTATGCTCTTATAGTACAATAGCAGCTTAAGTAGTGGTGCTTTAATGGCTTAAGTAGCACAAACCCTGAAAACGTCTCCTGCTGGACGGATCTGACCGATCAGACGTTATAACACGGCGTAGAAGTGAATTTCCTTTTTGGTTCACACCTTTTCAACAAAAGGGGAAATGATGTTAAAGTTCAGTAACGGATTAGTAAGCAGCACTAGTAAAAAATAGACGTTCTCTGACTGGCATTAATGAACATCACCCTGGTAAAGCCGAGCGATACAGGCTATGAAAAAATGTTCTTGTGTTTATCACCTTAATCTCAGACTGAAATCTACTCACTATCAGTGAGGCAAAACTATCAAGGGAAAAAAATCTACAGGGAGTGGCTAATTTTCATCATTCAGAGTTCAAATAGTTTCTGACTAAAGAAAGAAAAACAACATTTCTGGTTATGACTCAAAACAGCTCTTTTGCTACACAGGATGACAGCATCATCTGTTTTGTTCATCCTGCATGCAAAAGCCTCACTAACAACAACCGGTCGGTTTGCACATCTGGTCAGGGAGCGTGATTTACAGCTGTTAGTCACGGTGCTGGAGATCCATTATGTTTTTCCTGCTCCATCACATCTAACGCAGCTCAGGAGAGGCTTGATAATTACCAGAGAGTCGGAAATACAAAAAACGCGCTGTATATGTCGCGGATTGGGAACCAAAGCATTACAGCTTTAACAGGGTTGAATAACGTATCAGTGGTTATAGTGTCATCAGAGGTTTTTGGTAAGAGGGCTAAGGACATGAAAGATTAAACAACAATCCTAAATCAGCTGTAATCTTAAACCTTGGAAAATACAAAAAACAGCCAAACTGGCAGTTCATTTTCTGATCATTTATTCATTGGTATAAAGCATGTATTTATTTTAATAATAATAATAATAGTAATAATAATAATAATAATAATAATTAAGTATTGCTCATGAAAAATTATTAATACATAATTACTCGTATGCATTGGATAAGGTTCTTGTCAGATTCTCCTGCAGTGAGCTTACCTGCCTTGTTGATTTTCTTAGTAAAAATAAGTTAACATATCATCTATAAATAATACACTTATGCACATTTTAATGAAAAACAACTGTTCATTTACTAAATTTAATGTATTAGGAAAGTGCAAAGGTTATGGCATATTTTGTATTTTAGGTTTTGTTTTTTTCCAATAAGTTAAACCCAGTAAGTAAGTAGAAAGTGTACCATATTTAAGTTTAATGCCGTTTTTAAGTTTGTTCCCTACAGACTTAGAAAATCAACAAAAACATGATTTTACCAGGGTTATTTTCTACTGTTTTGCTAGTTTGCTAGTCGGCTTATACCCCTTTTTCACTGAAACAACAATATTTACTTTTACTATAAAGTATTTGCCCAAGTTCTGCAACATTGTGCCATGTGTGGTCTTACATTTCCTGCTGTGACAGTGGGAGGGCGCTACAGAGCTAGTGCACATAGAAGAAAGAGGAAAAGTTACACTCTGCATCCATTAGGGCAGGCCGCTAAGTTTCCTCATGTTACTCATATCCTTTTCTCTAAATACAGTCCTGTTATGACTACATGCGGCAGGGACATCTCCTTTTAGAGCAGCATATATATAGACTTTCAGTAACTGGCTCATGACAGTAGATCTGTGGGCAGGACTTCAGACCAGAGGACCTGTTACCAAATAGGCACAATTACATAAGAGTAACAGGTCATATAAAGCCTCGCTGAACACGCTCTGAGGCCGAGTGGCAATGCCTTTGTACTGCATGGCATTGTGAATTGTTTTCAGACAGTTGGTCGCCCTTGAGCGGGTCAGAGAGCACGCCTGAATGACAGGAAGAGGGAGAACCTCCCTGAACACTGGGGAGCACACGGGATGGGCTGCAGCAGCCACTGGTTAAAAATACATGTTCTAGCCTAGTCATGCAGACAGAGCAGAGAGGAAACGGTAAACTGGGAAAGTATCAGTCAGGACTGCTGCACTGCTCTGTTTAAAGCATGAGGTCATAGCGTATCTCATCTCCACCTAAAGGTCACCTGTGCCGAGAACTCGGAGGAAATTAGTTTCAGTTTGTTGATAAGGAATAGAGTCTGTTGTTTAACATGACTTACTTCACTGTTCTGCCCTAATCCTGTTGCTGTTGCTGCTAGATTGTATTCTAGAGATCTAACCAATCGGGGAAAAGATTTAAAAATCAGTTTACTTTCATAAGACACTGGTTGCTTCTCAATATCCTCCATTTCACCCTCTCTAACCTCGGTTTAGCTCCTTTCACATTCCTCATTACATTACTCTACTTGCTCAGGCAGCAGACCAGTGGTTCTCAAACTGCTCCTCAGGGTTCTCCAGATGGTTCTCTCTCTATGTGTTGGAGTTGGGATTGAGCTATAATGGAGGACCCTGAGGACTTGTTTGAGAATCACAGCCCTGCACCATGACCAGCTGTCTGACTGAATGTTCAGTCTTAAAGTTACACTATCTGTGTTTTGGGATTTGGAGACCTCTCAGGTGGAAACATGTATTTGCATGCAACATGTGGAAGAACATTTTGTAATGACCGCTGTGCTGTGGACCTCTTCCCTCAGCGTATGAATATTCAAAGAGAATTCAGCCAAAACCTGATGAAGGATGTGTCATTAGAGGACTTAAGTCTCTACCATTGTCATCATAGTTTCATCAGTATAAAGTCGATGTTGATATGAGACCTAAACATCGAGCCAGACCTTCTTTTAGAGCCTGTGTGTGTGATAAGATAAGATGAGATAAGATAATCCTTTATTAGTCCCACAGCGGGAAATTCTCAGTGTTACAGCAGCAAAGGGAGAGCAAGGCACTGAAGAAAAAGAAAAGAAGAAACAAGAAGAGAATGAACGAACAAGTAATTAACTTTATTAATTACTTAACAAAGTTTTCAGTTTGTTACTTGTTACTTTATAGACAATATATATAATACTAAAAGTAAAAAAAATGATAAAAATGTAAACTCTATCCTTCACAAAGATGAACAATATAAAGGATTATAAATAAATAAAAGCTGAAGTATTTACACTGTACGGATATTTTACCCAAATTGCACATGAGGTACTGATTTATGTTACACATGTGATGGTGAGGAGTTACAATATAAACACCATAAATAGAAAAGCAAAAACTCTTTACACTACAGAGCTATTTTAAAAATATTGATTATGCTGTATTGATTATATTCACACAGGAAATGGTGATGAATTCCACAGTTTATGAGCAGTGTATGTGCTGTAGGTGTGGGTGTGTTTGTAGGTCTAATGGGGGGTGGAGGAGGTTCTACTGGGAGCCGTGCTTGTACAGTCTAACAGTAGTGGGAAGTAAGGACCTGCGATAGCCTCCTTCACACACTTGGGGTGAATCATCCTTCTGTCTCCCACCGCCTGCACTGGGTCTAGGGGGCTTCCCAGGACAGAGCTGGCCCTGTTAATGAGCCTGCTCTAGTCTCTTCCTGTCCGCAGTTGAGATGCTGCTATCCCAGCAGACCACTCCATAAAGATGGCTGATGCCACGACGGTGTCGAAGATGTTAATGTGTAAACATGTATAGTGTGGTCAGAAAAACTCCCAGGACAGGATGACAGGGTGACCTGCAGCAGTGTGTTTTCTTTTCCTCAGTAATGCTACTTTTTCAGTTTTATGGAAAACTTCATAGCGTCAAGGCAGCGCTTTGCTCAGACACCTAATTTACTATTTCACCCCAGGTTTAGGTGATCAGCCAAGACTGGTTCATTGTCCAAAGTCTGATTCTTTGGTTTAGCACTGGACCTTCAAGGCTACTGACACCAGAAAATGGACAAATGCTACTTGTATTTTTAGCTATGTGCCATATTTTCATCCATTTCAAAACTTAAATTTGTACATATACCATGAAACCATGTAAGCAGTTCTATATGAATTCTATACAAATTAATTTGTTCATCAGAATTATTTTTTACATGATAATTTACAAACTTCTCTTTATCACTTACAAATAAACATCTAGTTATATTACTCTGTCCTTAGACTGATATTTGTAAATGAGCTCTGTCCTGATTGGCTGTCCTGTATTGTGCCTCATTCAAAAAGCAGTCCAGGTCAAAACACCCCTCATAACTTCAACATGGGCGGGGCTAAACCGTTGAAGGCTGAACAGCTGAAAATATGTAAATGTATTTGTTTTTTGTGAGGTCACAAAAACAATAAATTCCAAAGAAGATATGTTTACAGCTTAGTTTCACAAATATGGACCGTATGGACCGAGGAGTGAACCGTACATTCTGAAACTCTATGTTTAAATGCAGTTTGCATGATGCTAAATGGATGGTTATTAACTTCTATTACTTGCTAATGTCATTAGCCTCGTTTCATCAGTGCAAAACTAAAGTCTCGGCTGACTGAATACATTTGTATGAGTTAGATTTTTGGCTTTAACCATGTTCCAGTTACATACATTGTGAGAACTGAAACAAGAAAAAAAAAATTATTCTGATCCTCTCCTTTGATCTTCATGGAACAAAGGCTTTTTTTCAGAGTGGTAAATTCCTCTTTCTCAGACGGAAGGTTCTCGACTATGACCAGCTGGCTGATTAGGTCTGCTTTAAGCTGAGTGTTGGTCCTGGGGTCCTGCTCAGGCCAAACTGAGACTGGAATTAGCAGTTGTGTGGTATAAACAGTAGGAGACCAGGCTGGGGAACATCAGCGGTAGGGACTGGGCCACGGGCCAGCGTTGACCATTGTGGGAGGCCTCTGAAAGGACACCATAATTGAATGACCTCACATGACTAAGTAGGCGGCAACACCTAAAACTAACAAAACACTGCCAAATCTGCTGATTCAGGTGGAGGGGTGGAACAAGCAAGGGCTGAGGGAGGGGAGCTATTTTTAAAGATGGGTTGACTGTCACGTTTAGCTAAGAACTGCAACATCTATTAATGTACGTACTATCTATAGGTGTTATGATGCACTTTAATGTTAATGTTAATGTATAATTTTTTTATTTAGATCTGAGATTGAAGGACAATACATGCTATAAATGAATTTAATTACACTTTATGTTAGAAAATACATTGACATAAATTACAGTGGTTTCCACTGTTCTATTTCAGAACACCATAATTCTATGAGGCAACTGTAAAAGTAAGAAAGGAAACTCTCTGCACTGAATGCACTGCACAAATGAAGCCATTTTCACTCAGTGTATTTAATCTGTCTGCAAATCACTTATTAAAGGAAAAATCTACTTCACACAATTTTCCACTTACCTTAGATGTAGTTAATCAGCCAAGACATGTTTGGTGTCCACATTTGGCTTCTTTGTGTTAGCACTGGAGCTATGACGCTAAAGTTGCTAACAAACACTAAAAGTCAACAGACACTAAAGTCTTTTCTGTAAACAGAAACCGGCTCGAACTGCATCCAGCTCTTCATTAAGGTTTTGAAGACTTGTCAATGTTGTTGGACAGAATATGACTTACTGTGAACTATACAGATAAAATAAACTTGGCTGTGAAGCTGAAACACCTGCTGTCTGAAATGTCTGACTGCAGTGAAGTTTTGTGCGATTTTATAGGCCACACTAAGTCATACCTAAACCACAGTTACCTGGATGTGTTTTGAGTAGGTTGAGAGAAGTTTTAAGGGTGTTTTTACAGAAAAATATTTGGGTGACTATTGACCTCTAGTGTTTGTTAGCAACGTTAGCTTTGTATCTCCAGCACTAAACTAAACTAAACATCGTGGCTGATCACCTACATCTGGGGTCATTTATCATGTTTTCAGCTGCTGCACTCTTATGTTGGTACACTAACATTACAGTATAACTACTAAAAGTCGGAGGCAGGGTGTCCGATTTCATCCCCGAAGGGTCAGTGTGGCTGCAGGTTTTCATTCCAACAAAGCAGGAGCACATGTGACCAGCTAAAGACTGAAACCAACAGAGTTAATGAGGAAATTCAGATGTGCTTCTGTTTGTTCGAAACGAAAACCAGGTCCGGTTAAGATTAGACACCCCTGGCCGGAGGGCTGGGCTCCTGAGCGGCGCGGCCGTCTAAGCGTTGGCCGTATCGTCGAAAGATTGCAAAGTCGATCCCCGGCGATGCCACAGCAAGACAAAATAACTCGCTCTCTCTGGATGGGCAGGATAGCTGTCCTGCTTCCCTCATCACTCAGAGCGATTCTAGCCAATGTGGGTGTCTGTTAGCCGACGTGACAGAATCGCTAGTTAGCGTCCTCCTCTAAGTTCAATGTCTCAGAGGGAGCACATGCTACCTTCATCCTCCCGGCGCGAGAGCACTGTGTGACTGGGGAGACCCAGCTAGCAGGTGGAATTAGCAAAAGGACCAAAGTGGGGATAAAGCTGAGTAAAACATCCTTAATAAACTAAGGTCTGAGCAGTTCAGTCACTCAGAAATGAACCGTTTAGATTTAGTTTTCTTCAAAACATCCTCAGTGTGCTTAAACACTGGATGAGTCCCTGGATGGAGACTCACACATTGAGCTGAAACAAACACAAATGGTACTGTAAGCTTTTACTGCACTTTCACAAATGCGCTCTGAGTACTGACTCGATGGTAAATGCTTGAGCTGCTCATTCACATATAATGTCCGACTCTGTGGAGGTTTTTTATAAACTAAATATTGACACTAAGGGAGTGAGGAGCACAACAAACAGTCTGTTTTAAACTAAACATTTTTTTAAATATTTGAGCAAGGTAAATATATTTTAATGCTACCAAACTACACATCTTTGACACTAATTAAAACATTCTAAGGAAAAATGCAGGGTTTGTTAACTGCACACTTAAATATGACATTTTTCCACAAATTTTAGTGCACAATTTTAAACATACTAGAAAAAAAGTTAAACATACAAGAAAAACAAACACAAAATATAGAATGTGCCATAACTTTTGTACATTTAATTTTTTTTCCAATATCTTAAATTCAGTAAATAAACACTGTATTATAATGTGCAGAAGTGTGTCTCTGTAGAAGACGTGTTAACTTATTTTCACTTATAAAATAAAAAAAAAAAAATGTAATTTGACCAGGGGTGCACATTTTTATTTTTGGTCATGAAGTAGAAAAGCAAATATCAGCATAATAAAATGAAAATATATTTTAGTTATAATCTACGACAAGTTTTCAATGAAACTGTAAATAAAAGTTCCAAAAAATGGACTGTTGTGAATTTATATTGGGGTCATACAGACCCTCATTGTTTACTGCGGGCGGTTCAGTCATAACCACATTAAAGCCAACCCGCTGTGTGGAGGATGTACTTTAACCTAGATAACTCTCACTGTGAGTTGTTTATCTGCTGGCTGTTAAAAATGATGCCATATTACAGCCACTACGAAAGTTAGTAAATATTATAGGTGATTTATACACACAGCTTCGTAATCAAAAACACTTACGATGAAAAAAAAGATGAAGAAAAAAAGATTTTGAGAAGAAAAGCTTTACCCCATGTTGGATTGTGCTCCACATACCCCATTAACCTCCATTAGACTGAAGGATTAGTCATAAACTAGTTAAGCACAAGCTTATTATTCAGATATTGATCTTAAAGGGGAATTCCACCAATTTTACAAAATGTCTGCATAATTCAGTGTTTAAGATGGAAACAAAGTCATTCAGAGCAGTTTGATGTGAAATGGTTTGTAGAGAAACTCAGATTTCAGATTTTTTATTGTACAGACTCTTTTCATTGGTGGTGACAGAAACCAGGGATTGCAACAACACAATTATAACAATTTTTTTAATATCCAAACCCGCCACAGAACCTACACGTCTCCTGTGTTTTTATATTTAATGTTGATCTTAGTGAAGTGGTGGTGAGTCAGAAAAAACTGTTTTCTTTGGTGACTGTTTTTAGGCCAAAATCGTGTGTTAAACACTTTCGTGAAACAATCTCTCAGACATCAGGGAGTGTGTTTATTACCATTTTTGTAATATCTTTCTGTGAGGAAGCTTTAAACTCTTCAGACGTCTGGTTCCTATCACCACCACTGTGAACAGTTCAGACTCTAGAAGCGAGAATGCAGTTTAGAGTGATCTGTGACCCTGAAAGTCTAAAATCCACTAATTAGCATGATACAAACTGTGAACCTAAATTGCTCAAATATGAAAGATCCAACAGACGTCAGAGATGCTGGAAGCAACACTGAGACGAAATAACTGGGATTAATATCTCAAAGCTGGAGCAGCTAAAAACTGAACACTGTTTAAACAATGAGAACAAAGGCTGTGTATTAGTGCTGCGTCACGTTTCCCCAACTGGGAGCGCCTGGCGGCAGTTTTAGCGTGGCCCGTGGAACGCTTCCTTTGGTCTCCCTGACCCCTGACCTTCGAGGCCGACTTGAGTGGCCCACATGACCAGTGTGTTGAAAGCAGTATTGAAGAGAACATCCCATGTAAGCTGTCACACTCACAACACCCCTGAATATCAGACGTGCATTTCCTCTCCCTGTGGATCTTTGGGAGTTTGGATACACACCCACACTCTCACTCTCTCTCTTTCTCACTCTCACTC
Organism: Colossoma macropomum; assembly: GCF_904425465.1. NCBI lineage: Eukaryota > Metazoa > Chordata > Actinopteri > Characiformes > Serrasalmidae > Colossoma > Colossoma macropomum. The sequence continues at coordinate 42,647,349 of NW_023494788.1, forward strand.
TCTCTCTCACTCTCTCAAACTCTCTCTCACTCTCTTTCTCACTCTCACTCTCTAACTCTCTCACTCTCTTTCTCTCACTCTCTCTAACTCTCTCTCTCTCACTCTCTCTCTCACTCTCTCTAACTCTCTCTCTCACTCTCTCTCACTCTCTAACTCTCTCTCTCACTCTCTCTCACTCTCTAACTCTCTCACTCTCTCTAACTCTCTCTCTCACTCTCTCTAACTCTCTCTCTCTCACTCTCTCTAACTCTCTCTAACTCTCTCTCTCTCTCTCTCTAACTCTCTCTCACTCTCTCTCTCACTCTCTCTAACTCTAACTCTAACTCTCTCACTCTCTCTCTCACTCTCTCTAACTCTAACTCTAACTCTCTCACTCTCACTCTCTCTCTCACTCTCTCTAACTCTCCTGCTTTCACACATCCCAGCAGTTTCCAGGATTTAAGAGGATATTGTATAAATCTGCAGCTGGTCCTTGTCCGGATTTGTTTACAGACTGTGTCAAGCCTCTGTAATTAATCTGAGCTGTAAACTGCTGTAACGTATCATGTCAGCAAGAGACACAGAGACTACCTCTCTCATTGTTTCTGCTTCCGAGATCTCTCCTCTATCAGGTCACTAATTCCCCCATAACACGCATGCACACACATCCCAACCACATCCCACAAAGTACACAGCAGCTGAGGAGGTCAAGCATCTCTGTCCCAAATCCCAATCAACCTCACAACATACACAAACATCCCTTGAAATTCACAAGGGCCACTCCGGGAAACTGTCGAGGCCTGCCTTTGGCCACACTCCCAGCTGTGGACTTTATCAGCCAGAAAAGAAGCTTATTGCTCAGACTATGGTGATTCTCACTGAGCCGCTGCTTCTAATAAGCTCTTCCTACAACGCTGAAGCTGTGGTTCAGCCAAAAATCAAACTTACACCACTTTCCTCTTACTCCAAATATAGTCGATCACCCAAGACACGGACAGTGGACGAAGTTTGCTTCTGGAACTATGATGCTGATGTAGCTAACCAGTAATCTGCATACCTAAATCATTACTACTAGCCTCAAAACTGTGTTTAGTTGTTATGAAACCTCAAACGTACTTTCTACTCTCAAAAGCAGCACCGTGTAAAAATATACTTATTTCATTTCTATTCAAAACAACCATTAAGTACAAATCATTCATTCTCATTTAGGAGATATCACTGAAAATATTAGATAAAAAATAATCCACTTGCATAAAAAGGTGGAGTTAAAAAAATACAAAAAGATGCATAAAATGGGACCACTCAAGACCTGGTAGACCACCAAATCTGTCACCATCAGATAAGCAATATTTAACACTTTCATCTTTGAGAGAGAGGAGAAAATCAAGCTGCTTCAGATCTGAAAACATCCACAGGTGTTTCTGTCCATCCTTCCACTGGGAGAAGACGACTCAGTGTCCAGCTGTCTAGAAGCTGGACATCTGAGATGGAGCAAAGTTTTATAGACTGAGTCTAAATTTGTAATTGCCATTATCTGAATTGCGGTGAAGGGTGGACGTACTACATACTGAAATATCCAGTATTAGATTTTGTTGTTGAGACATTTGTGTTCTGTTAATATGATGTCTGTTTCTTTTTCCTATGCTGAAAAATGAATGACATTACTTAATTTGTTCTTTCGCACAATACTAGCTAAAGGCAGCCATCTTGAAGCCTGAAGTCTGTACTTTTGTCCATTGTTATAATAACAGTGCGCTGTGCAGTGTTAAACACCGAATAAGCAAGTTTATTTCAGGTTACTTAACAACTCAACATGTTTTAGGGCAAGTGTGATAATTCAGACACAAAGTTTGCGTGACGCTGGTAACTGGTAAGGTATACGCTTCCGTCACAGCCTCGGAGCAGCGCAAAACTAAAGAAACGAACTTCGGACAGCAAACACACCTTGGCTGAATGACCACACTTGGGGTGAGGGGAAAATCGTGTTATTTCTGGCCAAATCATTGTTTTAAGCAAATCAGCCTGAAGTAAGAGCACTGGCTAATGACAAGTCCCTCCGCTGAATCACCTTAGCTAACCTCCAAATGCCAGCCTTTACAAGTTTAAGGGGTCAGCTGAAGCTCTGCTTTTACAGACGTTGTCAAGATGAAACTATGCATGCGATTGTATGCTGCTTAGCGCTGCTGGCAGCGGTGGCCAGCGGTGAGGAGAGTGGAGTCCAAGCAGTAGCTCAGATACAGTCATGGATACTGTATCTCCGCCCCCAGACGGGACTGAGAGAGGGAGAGCTTTGTGGTCTTTGTGGGCAGAAAGAGCTGAGGGCAAACAGAGAGTCCTCTACACCCAGCCGGCTACAAGGAAGGCCTCTGTACTCAGGGAAATGTTAATGCATGCTCCATTAATGCATTTCAGTGACCATAATTTACAATTCAGGTCATCATTTCTGACTGACAGTCACACAGAGGCACGAACACAACTCCTCCTTTAACTAGAATGAGATTTCACACTTCTACTCCAGAATCTACACTCCATGGTTTGAATTGTTGCAGTAAACAAACTAAAGCAGCTAAACATAGAAACCCGAACCTCAAGACAGCACGTGATAAACAAAGCAGGAGAGTTCAGCTGGGATGCTGGTAAAGTTGGATGTTATTCTCAAATGTCTTTTCCAAAGAAATCCCCTGGCTGATCTCAAGCCTTAATATATGTATAAATTATCAAAATAAATTCCTCTCTATGGACTGGAATATAGAATAAACTGCAAACAACAAAACAATCCTCTATATGCAGTATATATGCACTAATATAAGAACACCAACACTGTTTGCTGGGGACGTTTTTCCATTTATTATGGAAATCTGTGCTGCCTCACAACAATGGACCTATTCTTTGTGCAGAGGTTTGCAAATAAGTGGCCGTTGTTATTGTTCATAATCCATTAAATCCCATTAATTCAAACAGTTGAACTATGGTTGTGTTTCTGTAAACTGGTCACTGGGAGGGAGAAAGAGGACACAAGGGTTTGCATTACGAAACAAGGCTTAGCTAATGCAGCCACAGCCAAAGTTATTGAAGTTTAATTGACACTTCTGATATGTTCACCCTGACAGACCTTGCATGTTCCTCTCTCTCCTTCAGTCACAGCAAAGGATAGGAATTCCTGTCTTTCAGGAAAGGGGGTAAGGGCCGAGTTTGAAAAGGATTAGCTTCTTAAAGCCGGCGTTTTGTGACCTAACAAAAAAAAGATTCCCAAGGGTAATTTATAAAGTGTTTTAACACCCACGGCTGAGCTCGCAATGGAACAGCAGAGCAGGCCTTTGGGCTCTCCTCGCTGTGGGCCCTTCTATTAGGAATTCCAAGAGCAACTCCCTCAGAACTTCTACGGAAAAAAACAGAGCAATAAACAAACTGGGCTGTCACTGCTTGCTTTGAATCCTGATATCAATCTTATGGCATCTGGGGCCTCTCAGGACCACCTCAGACAGCTTACTCAAGGTTGTCTTCAGAGAGCGGGCGTTTACTTCTGAGGAAATAAAAACATGCTTTTTGTGAGTAGATGGAAAGATGGAAAGTCCAGCTTCTTTCCTATAAAATAAAACTGTAACTAATTGGGAGAATGTGACACCTGACCAAAATGCTCCTACTCTGCGTTCTCACGTTACCAGGGTTAATCTGGTCCAAGCTACATTCTTGAAGGCTGAGGAAGGATTTGAGCACGTGTCACTGAGCTGACCGCACCAAGTTCTGCTGATATCGATCTGTAAAGGGCCAGAGCCTCTGGAACCACCCAGCCAAATACCATCACTCCAAACATGGTCACACAGAGGTGCATGGTCACTGTCATTATAAGTGTCTGTAGTACCTTCGTTAAAACTGGCTGAAGATTTCTTCCTTAGGAAAAGAACAGGATAGTGGTCATTTAAACAGCAGTGGACAATAATCACATGTACATCATTACTGAACTTGAATAGTTTTTTAAGCACCCGTTCTTTAAAAAAAGTACTTCTAATTTTTGAGACTTCTACTTTCACTCCACTACATTCAACAGGAAGGCCCAGTCCCATTTCTTCTTTTTACCCCTACCCCTTGTTTTCAAGTGTCACCCTACTTTTTTCCAGTTCCACCTTAAATGGTGCAGCAGTTACATTCTGGCGCTTCAGGTGTCAGAACTGCTGGACAATTTAAGGTGGAACAGGAAAGTTAGCTAGCTAGCTACCGAAACATTAGCATGCTATTAGCGATTTTTTATGCTTGCTATGAAGAAAACGACCATAATACACTGAAACTACATTAAACTAAGATAAAACAGTGGTTATCGTAATTTTTTTAACAGAGAAAATTCTCACATCTCTGGTCTCTCATCTTGCCGGTTTTTCTTTTTTTCTCATAACTCTCTGTTTGGAGTCTCTGAAAAACCTCCGTTTGGAGGGTCATGTAGCCCCAACACTTTGCCCTCCCCCTCTATCTCAAAACGGGACACCCTAACCCTAGACGTGAACGCGCAAAACAGAGGGCTAAGGGCTAAGTGGTAGGGGCGAGGGGTGAAATGGGACTGGGCCTAAGATTTCCTTCCTTTTCCTCCACTAATTTCTGCCCAGTAGAGTGAAGTACAAACTAGATTTTCCATAATATACACTACATGGTCAAAAGTATGTGGACACCTGACCATTACACCTATATAAGCACAAATGAGCATTTGTGAAGTCAAACGCTGATGTTCGACGAGAAGTTGACCTGCTTGTTCATCCTAAAAGTTTTCAATATGGTTAAGGTTACCAAACTTGCTGATCCATGTCTTTATGGACCCCACTATGTGCTCAGGGGCTCAGTCATGCTGGAACAGGAAAAAACCTTCTCCAAACTGTTCCCACAAAGCTGGAAGCATATAATTGTCTAAAATGTCCTTGTGCTGTAGCATTAACATCACCCATCTCTGGAACTAAGGGGCCCAAACCCTAAAAAACAGCCCGAGCCCATCATCCCTCCTCCACCAAACTCTACTGCTGGCACTCTGCATTCCTGCTTCTCCTGGCATCCACCAATCTCACTTCCAGAGAGTGAAGCATGATTCGTGACTCCAGAAAACACATTTCCAGCACTCCAGAGTGCAGTGATGGCAGGTTTTACACCACTCCAGCTGAAGCCTGGCATTGCACATGCTGATCTTAGGCTTGTGTGCAGCTGCTCAGCCACAGAAACCAATTTCATGAAGTACCTGGTTCACAGTTCTTGTGCTGTTGTTGCTCCCAGTTTGGAGCTCTGTAGTGAGTGACACAACAGAGCACAGGCAATTTTTATGTGTTTCGCGCTTTTTATGTGCTACACTTTGTGGCTGAGCTGTTGCTGTGTAACCATTCAGCAGAATCCAGACGCGTGCGGATAAAACTGACAAGATGGGTTTTATTAACACTAGGCAAAAACGTAGTCAAAACACAGGCGTGGGTCAAAACCAAGAAGTTCAAAAAGATCATGAAAGTGATCATATCACGAGGCGAACAAAACAATAGGGCAAGACAAAAGACGAGGTCAAAAAGGCAGGCAAAAATAGTCAAAACACAGATCCAAAATGCCAGGCAGCAATACGAAAGGGAACAGGCAAAAGGCAGAGTCAAAAAGGAAGCAAAGGTCAAAAACAGACTCATACAATCAGAAATAACGCTCAGCATGTTCTCAGGGAAACAATACCTCACACTGGTACTAGCTAAAGCCCGGGCTTATATACTGCTCTAGCTAAACACATGATTTAGGCACACAGGTGGCTCCAGTTCATACTCAGGAGACTGAGATCTCTGAGAGGTGTGTGGGAATGTGTCGGGAGTCACATGACCCCCATGTATCTCTTGGGTAATGGAGTCCACGTCGGACTCCGATTCCGAAGGGAAGTTCCTAGTCACGTGATCTCCCAAGGGAGCTTGGGAAATGAAGTCCATTTCAGTCTGTGAGTTCGTACAAGGCGTGACATGCATATATACAGTTTACAGTAATAGCACTTATTAGTCTATTATTAGACTTGTGGCAGATGTGCTCTTATATAAGTGCAGCGTTTAAAGTCACTGAGCTCTTAAGTAAGACCCATTCTACTGCCGATGTATAGAGACTTCATGGCTATGTACTTGATTTTATACACCTGTTATCAGTGAGTGTGGTTGAAACACCTGAACTCAATAATTAGGAGGAGTGTCCATATACAGTAAGTTAAGTAACACAGTGTCACGCAAAAGTTTTAGTCATCTAAACACATTATTTAAAGCCATAGTCCTCTGAAGGTGTGTGTTCTTTTGTAGTTGGTGTTATATCCATATTAGGAACTCTGGGTTTAGGCTGGATTTCTCTCAAGGATTTTCAAAAATCTATCACATCCATGGTACAAAAAAGGGCTCAAACCCTAAATATGCTGTCCTGCGTACATTTTCCCATAGAATGTCACTGGATCCTCTGATTTATGAGGTAGTTAAAGAGTCGAAATATGAACATTGCTACACCCATGCTAATAGCAAGATAACACTCTGCATAAATGGCGTCACATGAAAGAAAGTCTACATAAACTTGAACACTATTATTTAATCACACTATTATTTAATAATACCAGCTACTCCTACTGCCAAACATCCCAACTACCACACTGACAAAGCTCACTGTCTGTCTTATGATGTCAGCTCAGTACACAGCAGTTACAGCTCACACACAAAACTCCAACCACTGCATGCGTTGTTAAATTCCATCACCAGAACACCTGATTTAACTGAAAAAAGTAATGATTCGAAGTATTGAATGATGATTACAAATAGTCCTGGGCTGCCATGAGGAAATAGGTAAACAAATATACTGACAGGCATAAAATAACTACTAACTGTATTAATGTTATTTGTATTTATTCTAATTTTAGTGGATTTTAGAGCAAATAAACACTTAATGCCAAATCAAACAGCCATTTTGATCTGATTTTCTCAGGTGTCCAAAACCTTTGTTCTCTTTTTAACATTGTAAAGAGTCTCTCAGTCAGAAGACACTCTTGGCTCTTGGCGGTGTTATAGCTAAAACACAAGCAGTTCCTCACTTTCCGGCCTACGCTAGACTGTGTGAAGCTTGTGTGTGTGCAGGGCTGGATTACGCGGTGGGGTTCTGGAGATATCGGAAATGCCCCGAGAGTGAAGTGATTCATGACAGGGTGATAAGATCCTTCCTCGCTGTAGATACATTTGTACAGTCTCATGCTGGAGCTGTGTGGTGGGGGTCTTATGGTGTGTGCTAGAGTGTCTGTATGAAGTGCCGGCTCAAGTCACTAAGAATCAACAACAAACAGTAAAGCAAACCTATTTTAATGGGACTGTTTAACCTCAGGTATACACTGGTATGTAGGGAAAGGATGTACGTGACACTTTCATGTTATGAAATATGGTTAAAAATGTTTAGAATCTTACTGTGAAATATCATGTGTAATGATAAAGAAGGGTGATGGAAATGGCTGTAATGGCATCACTTTGGACTAAGCTTTTTTTGGAAAAAGGATTGTTTTTTGCTGCATTGCTTTGTACAGCTTGATTTCACAAAATCATAATAGCAAAAAGGTTCATGCACACATCTCATTTACAGGAATGATTCATTATGTACATTCGGTTTTTTAGTGATTCAACAGTGGTTATGGTTTTGTTCCAACCCTGCAAATTAATAAATTAATGCCCAACTATGTGGCACAAAGAGAAAATAAGGCACGTATTGATTTATTCAACACTTTAACCCATTAATATCCCAGACTTAGTACTTACTAAAGATTATTATTCAGTAACTACAGGGACTTTGATACAAACTTACTCTTAGGTTGCAGAAGTGTATCATGCCCACTGGTGGGCTCTGGCCATTTAAGGGTTAAAGGCTGCACACTGTAAGCGTCATGTTGGGTTACACAGCATCCAAAAATGAGAAACCATTGTTTTTAATGAAAGGTGCTCCGGTGCCGACATTCTTCCAGCACTGCTCAACTGCTCTGTGCACCACTCAGCGTTTTGCCATTACTGCCTTTATTTAAACCCACAGAAAGAACAAAAAGCTGTAGCAGACGACGTGGCTTAACATTTACGCAGAGAAAGTCTGTCACTCCAAAGTCCTTTAGAAACAGACAGATGCTAATAGAATGCTACTTTAGCTAATGTTGCTTGAATAATCTTTTTCATTTCATAAACTCATAAATTATGTTACATTTTTCATGTCCTCATATTTATAAGAGTGTAAAATGAGCTTCAGTGTTCTCACTGCAGTGTATTCTATGTGGTATAGCACTTTGTCCTGTATCGGCTATGTGACGCTATGTGACATGCCTGCTGTGTGGCGGCCTTAATTTTGGATCAGCCACTTTAAGGTGACACCTGAATGTTAGGTTTGAATGTTTGCTGTCTATTAATTTGGACAGATGTGAAGTTGATGACAAAATGACAGCCCTGACTGGTCAAACCATTTCTTATAAGCTAAATGGGTAATTCTGAAAGTTACAACAGCCCAGGGCGTACGCCGCTGTCTGGCTCAGCTAAACAGGCTAATTTCCCAAGTAAAGCGATAACACATAATGACCATTACACAAACCTTCTTACACAAGAGGCCATAATCCTGACTGTTTCAGTGTGCACTGCTGAGACATGCAGTGTACAACATTCAGTGCACAAAGGAGACCATTGATAAGACATGAAGTGGTGGATATGGATGTAATTGTAATGTAAATCATGTAACCTTCTATCCTCTATGAAACATACAAACTTCTAAAAAACTGCTGGTCATGAGAAGAAATGATAAAAACAGTTCCATAGCAACACGGAATGAAAATGAAGGATAAATCAAGCATAATTAAATAGTGTTCTCTATAATCCAGGCTGTAAAATGTATTTGCTTTCCTTCCTGATTTATTCTGTTTTTGCATATTTGTCACACTAAATGGTTTTAGATCCTCATATGAAATGTAACATAAAACCAGGAGAACACGCAGAAACACAAAACACAGTTTTTAAATGATCATTTCATTTGACTTGTCTAGTCCTGCCCTTAACCTCACTGCGATGGGCCAAACTTTCACCACAGCGATGTGAAGGACTGATCCACAGTTATAGGAAGCATTTGGTTGCCGCTGTTGCTAAACGTCGCACGACCAGCTTACTTTTTCACATGGGTGATATTTAAGTTGTAAAAGTTTCTTTCCTTTAATCAATGAAACAATCATTTAAAAATGGTGTTTAGTGTTTACTCAGCTCACCTCTGTCTTATATAAAATGTTAAAAAATAAAAGTCACACATCCACTCAGACTAGGAGATGCACACAGCAGTGTCTGTAATACAGACAGGCCATTATTTCAGAGTAAGAATGGTTGATAAGGGAATGAGTCCATAGTAAGTGGCTGCATGTGATGGGGCTCCAGGATGGAGTGGCTGTTGCTTGAAGCACGAGGAATCAGGACAGCAGTGACGGAAGGCTCTGTTTTCAGAACAAGCTGGAGGTGCATGGAGTGCAGGATGTCCTGTGCACTCCAGCACCATTGTGCGCTGCTCTGCCTGCCTGGGACCTGGGCCCAAGGACAACATCCCCTCTGTCACCGAGCCCCTTACAGAGCACACACACACACACACACACACACATACACACACACAGACTGATGCATGTGCGCACACACATATACAAACCCATGCTGGCTGTCATACAATGGGAATGTCTCCAAAAACACCCTGTGGCAAGCTATATATAGAGCACTCAGACAGCTTAGTGCAGTAATTGTACGATGTGAGTTAATGTGACTTTGATCAGATATTCCAGGACAGTTTGTCAGAGCTAATGAGACTCGCCTTACGCTCAAAATAACTTTCGATGAGTTTTATATGGGTGGGTGCAGAACTAAGCTGAGCCTAGGAAACACAAACCTGACTGTTTTATGATAATAATCAAGAAGACCATTGTAGTTTATAAGAATAGATATATTGTTCTTAAATAACATCAATACTTCAGTGGAATGATTTAAAATAGATATAAATAAAATAAAAGTACACACTAATAAGATACTACCGAGTTCCCCACGTCATTTCTTAGAATGTCAAAAACCTATGTCAACATCGGAACTGAAGTATCTCTCTTTTTGGGTTCCTTTTGATCTAAACTGAAATGTTTAGTCAACAAAAACCAGAGCTGAGAGCAACAGTGAGCAGTCCAACAGTGCTACACAGAACAGAAATGAAATCAGCACATTAAAGTCTATATCTAAATTTATGCTTTTCTATATGTTTTCTCAGCTTGCCTGAGCACAAATCTTCTATTTTCTGCTTTTGTTTTCTCATAATTGATTGAACCATATGGCTAAAAACAGAAAATCCCAATTTGATTGGTAAAAAAACTGTGAAAACTATATGTAATAAAATAAATAAATAAGTAATAAAAACAGGTAATTATAGGTAATTAGTCATATTACGATAATAATACAAAGTTATCACTTAAAGAGTGATAATTCCGTGATAATTCCATCCTCAGTTGTACAAATTGTAACCACAGCATCACTTACCACGGCTACTTCCTGCACTTATATGTAAATAATACTGTATTTTGCACTTCTGGTTAAATGCTAACCGCATTTCATTGGCTCTGTGCTTGTTCACTGCACAATGACTATAAAGTTGAATCTAATCTAATCTAATCTAATCTAATCTGATCTAAAGAGGAACACCACGGATTTTCATAAAATAAAATAATTAAATAGTTGCGATGTAAACAAAGTTATTCAGGGTGGTTTGGTGTGCAATGCTGTTTTAGAGAAACTTTGAGTTGGAATGGTTCCCAGTGGTGGTGATAGGAACCAGACGTCTGAAGAGTTTAATGCCTCTGAAAGCTCCTCATAGAAAGTTAGTGTATGGTTATAAACGCTGTCTGATGTGTGACACAGTGTTTTATGATAGTTGTTTGTATATAAAGACAGACAGATAATGACAGATAGATTTTTATGATAAAATTTTGGCTTAAAATGCATCCATTCGTGGTGGCGGGGTGCATGCAGGGCTCTGTGAGGTAAAACTTTTTTTTTGTCTATTTTTCCACGTTACATTTAAACTCAGAAGACTCGTGTAGGTTCACTGGTGGTTCTGGATAGTAAATAAAATGTCTACATTTGTGTTGTAGTCATGGCGACCCCTGGTTCCTATCACCACCTCTGTAGAGAAAGCAGAGTCTAAGTTCTCTACAATAAATCACTTCACATCAAACCCCTGAATGTGACTGCATGACTGAAGTATACAGATTTTTTTAAAATAGGTGGACTAATCAGAACAAGTTCTGTGGCTTTTCTCCTCATCATTGCTAAACAGTAATGGGTCAATCACAGATTTAGGACCTACACGTGGCTTTTTTCGCCCAAAATGAAGTGAAAACACTGTCAATGCTCACAAAGTGTAAATCCCCCAAACTGTAAAGTGAACATGTAGCTGAGAATCTGTAGGTTTCACCGCTGTCGACCTCAGACAGACACTCATTTTAAGGAGTGACACCATTTTGAACCCTGTATTTTCCCAGCCGGTCCTCTTCTACGCCCCCTGGCGCCCCTCCTCTCCGACCACCACCGTCCCATTGTCTCGTCTCCCTCGGCGGCTCTCGAGCTCCGTTATGCTCCTCAGACTAACGGCTTCCCTTCATCCCTCTGTCAGTTTCAGGGTCACTTCTCGCCCCGCGTGAGAGGCAGGATCTCTCCGTCTGACTTCGCGCGACCGCGTCGTTATTTGTGTGGAGATTTGAAGTCAGACTGTTCTTTTCTCAAGAGTTCACATTTTCCCAGCACCTCGAGGGAACGAGAAGAGCCTCGGGCAGAGACGCGGCTCGGCTCGGCTCGGCTCGGCTCGGTCAGCCGCGCGGCTGCGACCGGGAACGGACCATGAAACGCTGAGCGGAGCGGAGCTGAGGAGGCGACACTATCCAGACTGAAGCTATTCGACAAACTGGATTTCAGAATGACCGAGTGACCCTTTGTGTCCAGGTTTGACCAGTTTAAACTCTTTTTTCATGGGTTTCTGAAGCACAACTTTGTAGAATGTTCAGTCCATCACTTATCAGCCTGAGTAACTGGCACTTTATCACTGAACAGACATTTCTCTGAAAAGTGTTTCTCTCTGCCAGAATGCCTGAATCTGTGTAACATAAATACGACTTTACATAGGATGGAAATACTAATGCGTAGTTTGTAGACTTTCCCATATTCATTATGGAATCTGTTTCACAAAGGCGAGTAACGCTGTGAAGAAGTAAAGCTGATCACATTGTAACTTACTTTTTACTGACAGGGTTTACTGCTCATATATGAGTAAAGCAAACTCGTACTTGGCCAGATTGAAGTGACACAGCCTGTAGTAGCCAAAGAACCAAAGTGAAAGAAGATGGGAATATGATTAGGGATGTGCCGGTATGGGAATTGTGGGCAGATCTGATTTTTCAATTATAAATCTGCCAATGACGACACTGCAGATACATAAACATTATAAAATGTAGAAATTGAGACTACATCTATCGAAAATGATAAAAATTGTTTCTACAGGGTTACAAAAGCAGTAAAATGAATAAAATGCATACATTTTATCACAGTAGCCCATCATCGCCTAAGTTTTCTACTCTTCTGGAGTAAAATAAATTGGCCAAGTCTAAACAATAACACAAGTAAACTGTCCAGCGTGGTTCTGATATCTCTGTGTATCTCTAGTTATGATTCTAAGAGAAAGTAATATCAGCAACCTGTTTACGTAGCCCTCAATTTAGCAATGTTGGTTTTTAAATCAATTATCTAGAATTCCAAGCACCGCAGAAGAGCTCGTCCTCACAGTCATGTGTAAAGGCTGAGGCCATATTTTGAGGTAAAAAAACATTTTTCTGCAATTTTAACTGCAATAATCTATACATGACTATGGAGTATATGAATTAAATGATTAAGAAAACAAATGGCAAATAAATATTATAGAATATATAATGAAACCAGGAGTCGTGTCACTGGTGTTACAGCGTAACAAAAAATCTCTTATTTTGATAAAAAAGTCACACTAATGACATCACTTGACTTCATTTTACCTTTTTTCTGAGGATCTCCAGTGAAAGATTTAGTGAAAAATAACTCAGATAGCTACCAGAGTCTCCTGAGTCTCAGTATAATGACACTGTTTTTCCAGCTGACTTCATTGCTATGACCTGTTGCTTCTTGTTCTCTGTTCCATGCCAACATGAGTACAAACAGAATGACACAGGACTCTCTGTGAAAACCTTTCCGGGCTGTGGAAGCTACACAGTCAGGTGAACGGTGTGAAGGGATGACCAACTGTGCACGTCTAATTCACATCAGAACTGCAAATACTGTAGCAATGGAACTGTTATTAAAGGCTCTCATGTTGTGTTTACAACACGTCATGTAGTCATTTTAGACAAGACTTACTTCATGAGAGAGCAAACCCTCTAACCTTGAGAGCCGGGAGCCGGCAGTGACAGGCCCAGCGACTGACCGGAGCAGAGACAGTTAGTGAAGGGCTGCCCCAGCACACTGGCCGTATTGTGAGCGTGCCATATAGGAGCGCTCGGTACAGTACGGGCTTTGTGAGGGGCGTGTGAAAACCCAGTAAAGATGTCACATTGCAGCTGGCTCCTGTGGAGCGTGATGGACTGCTGGAACATGCTGGAGAACAGAGTGGTTGAAAATGGGCAGCGCTTCCCTGCTGGAGAAGGGGCTTTCCTCTGTGCCCACCAAAAATAGGCTGAGTAAGAAAAGCATAGTTGCCAGTAAGACAGTCAGCGATTTGATGAGGTGGTCTGTGAAACAGCGCACTGTTAGTGTCTTATCCAGTCCTTGTTTTCCTGTTGCGGTTCAGTAAGTCTGTATGAGCTGTGTTTGCATGTGCTAGTAAGTCTTTGTTTGACAGGTTAGGGCTATGGAGGCAGACCACCATGGAAGTAGCTGCGCAGAGCCAAATAAAGCCTGAGACGAGGGATTTCCATACGCACGGATATGAAAAAATCCTGGTCAATCCTGATAATCAATATAGGCTCGGTGTCCAAAAGTATAGAGGCAGCCCTTCCCTTCTAATTGGTCAGTTCAGCTATTTTAAGGTGCACGTGTTCAATTGTGCACATACAGTTTGTATAATTTCTATAAGTAAGCAATGCCAATAAAGAGCAGCCATACATGAGCCTAAGGTCACCATGCTGAATGTTAAGCATTAGCGAGAGGTAGGATTGAAAAATGAATTATTTTATATTGAAATCACAATTTGAAAGAACACAATTTTCTAATTGAAAGAGCGGCAGTGTTTTAATTACAGCCTACAACTTTTGTGGGAAAGATGTTTACAATACACAGGGAGATTTTGAACTGCCTGTAGATTAGTTTGACCAATCAGAAGCAGCTAAACATGCACATGATGTATACATGACAACACAGCCCCATCAAACTGGCCGTCAGGCACCCTGTGTTCAGACTGAAGTGGATATTCTGGTCCTCTTGGCCAAAAAACAGGTCTGGACCTTAATTTATAAAGAATAATAACACTTTAAATCACAGTTACAATATTGTTTGTTGCAACTGGATATTTTCCCCAATCTGTTCAGCCCTAAGTAGGATTCAACCCTTTGGCATTGGGCTGTGGAACAATGGAACTGTATTCTCTGGAGTGTGAATCCAATAACTATGGGATGAGTTGGAATGGCTTTTGTGACCCAGAATTATCCAGAATCAGTACCTGCTCAACATCATCACTAATGCGCTTGTGACTGAGTAGAATGACTGAATCTAAGAGTAGTAATCCAACATGTCGTGTAAAACATTCCCAGAAGGGTATAGGCTGTTACTGCATCAACTCCTTATCAATACACCTGATTTCATGATAAATAGTGCATGAGCAGGTGCCCCCAGTCTTATGGACACGGTCTATCTACAACTGAATTTGTTAGTGCCAGTGCTGATACAGAAATTCTGGGTTTATTAAATGAAGCAAATTCATTAGATTTATAAAGAAAATCAACTTTATGTTTAGCTTGGGTTTAAATGGTGCTGCAAAGAGCCACATGCCTTTCTGCTCATTTCAAACATCATTTATCAATCAAAAAACAATGCTGTACCAATATAATTGTAAAGTTTATAGATTGAAGATTATTTCTCCACAATGTTGGACAAAGCACTTAGACAAAGCAGCTGGATTTCAAGAAACATATCATTGCATTCGGCCATTAATATGTACATAACAGCAATATCGATTTATACAGAGGAACCAATTGAATCTGCACAGAAATAGCAGAGGAGTGCATCAGATGGTCAGTGAATGGGTCAGCTGAGGATGAGACGTCCTCTTGGCCCTCCTCACTTGACTCATCTATCAAGATGCCACACAGCCTTGAGGACTGTATTATGTGCATTTGTGCCCTGGCAGGAGGGCATTATGAGGGAGACAAAGATTTAGGCTGGTTAAGACCAAATCTGCTTATCTCAGCATTCACAGGTCATTAGCAAAGCAATTAGCAGTGTTATTAAATATAACCTTTATATTACAAAACATGTTAAATCTTCACAAAAGAACTCGCGAAAATACATTTTCATCAGTTAGATGAGGTTGTTAGATCTGTACCCCTCACCTACACGGTGATTCAGCCTACTTTCCATAGCTTCAGGGTGAGGAAGTCCCACCATTAATTGCTAATGACTTAATTATATACCAAGTGTACATTATAACCTTTTCCTATGGGAAAGAGACTTTATGGGAATTCTGAGGTATGGTTTCCATTCACTACATTTTAAAAGGTAGAAGGATTCTAGTGAATAAAGGTCCACAAACAATACAGAATCATCATGTACATTTTCCTGTAGTGGCTGGTGGCAGAAAGCAATATGAAACTAAACTTCATGGGAACTGCCTGTACTTGCCAAGCACACCAGATAGATCGATGAACACAGTAGAGTTTGAATGCGTCTCTTTGTATCGACTCTGCTTATCTGTTTAACAGGCCCGTAGTTAATCTATATAAAGTGCAGGAGCCCAAAGGACAAACCAGTGGAGCAGAGATTCCAGGTGAAGGGTAGCACGAGTCCTAGTTGGGAGCAAGGCAGACAAATCAGAATCCTGCCAAAGGTGCTCCATATTCAGCTAACTTGCTAAATCTGTCCCTTTGTTCTCTCTCCCTTTTACAGGAAACAGAAATTGGCAGGGTCTACGTGCTAAAGATGAGAGCTGCGCCTGCTTTTACAGAAGAGGCCAGAAGCTTTTGGAGTGAAGGTCGATGATGGGCCAGGAGATACACAGCAACCAGCGCTCTTTTTGACAGCTGGGAATTTGAAAGAAGCAGGAATTCCCCGCTCTCTGGTGGTGTCGCCATGGCGAGTCTGGTGCTCAATGACACTGGGCTAGAGGACTGCGGCATTGATGACTCCTTCAAGTACAACCTGTACGGCGTCGTGTACAGTATTGCCTTTGTGCTGGGCCTCGTCACGAACTGCGCCTCGCTCTTCGTCTTCTGCTGTCGCATGAAAGTGCGCAACGAGACCACTCTCTTCATGACGAACCTGGCATTATCTGACTTAATATTTGTTTTCACTCTGCCATTCAAGATCTACTACAATGTCAGACGCCACTGGCCGTTTGGCGATGGTCTTTGCAAGATCTCTGGAGGAGCTTTCATCACAAACATCTATGGCAGCATGCTGTTCCTCACCTGCATCAGCGTGGACCGCTTCCTGGCCATTGTTTATCCCTTCCGCTCGCGCACCATACGCACCCGCCGCAATGCTGGCATTGTATGCGCTCTGATCTGGTTGCTTATCTTGGGTGGAGGCATGTCAGTGACTTTTTTCTCTGCCACCAACCGCGCCAAAGCAAGCACTACTTGCTTCGAGGGCTTTTCCCAGAAAACATGGAAGACATACCTGTCCAAGATCACCATCTTCATCGAGGTGGTGGGCTTCCTTATCCCTTTGCTCATTAACCTGGCCTGCTCTTCCATGGTGCTACGAACACTACGCAAGCCTGCCACGCTCTGTCAAATCGGCACCAACAAAGAACGCGTGCTACGCATGATAGTGGTGCACCTGGCCATTTTCATTGTCTGCTTCGTGCCATATAACTCTGTTCTTTTTGTCTATGCCATGGTGCGCACTCAGGCCCTGGCTAGCTGTTGGCTTGAAAGACTAGCACGAACTCTCTACCCTATAACGCTCTGTGTGGCGACTTTGAACTGCTGCTTCGACCCAGTGGTGTACTACTTCACTTCTGAGTCCTTTCAGAAGTCACTGACCACTGGAAAGTGTCAAACTAAGCAGGAAAATGCGCTGCGCAGTGAAGCACCTGTTTCTAGCAAGGAGAATACCAATACAGAAACAGTCGAAACTAATGCACTATCCAGCAATGGGAAAGAACAGATTACAGAGACTCAGTTTTGAGACCACACCTTGAATAACAACAGCTCCAGTATGAATCTCCAGGCAAGTTTCTACAATCAAAATAATTTGTCTTTATGTTAAAAAAATTCAACTCCTTAGCTTTTCTTAACTTAACTTATAGAAATGTACATGTGTAAAATTTGCCACTGAACTACGTTAACCGCTTAAATGTCTTGGTGTGCGTACACACATCCAAATGCACTGAACTGCAGCATTGTTTGTTTTTTATATTACGATAAATGTGCTTGAAAGTGCCAGGTTTGAAGAACCATCAGCTCCTTAGTAAACAGCACTTTTATATGTTGTCTATCTTTTACTGTAGACTTGAAATGATAGGCAATTAAAACGCTTATGACTGAGTCGTCTTCTCTCTCCTTTCTTTACTGTAGCCGAAGTTGTAATACATTCGTTGGCTGCGATTTAAAATCCCTGATTGTAGAGCAGATGAACTGTGATTTAACACAGCAGCTGTAAAAGGGGCCCACAGATCACCAGTCATCAGTATTCAAGCTGGTCACAGCCTTAGGCACCCCCATCTGTGCTCAAGCCACAGCCAGGCGAAAACATACCAGTTTAAGGGTTCAGAAGGGGGCCTCAGTGGAGTGATGGTGAAATCACTCCACTGAGTCTAACAGACTCATAGGAGATTGTACTTAGGATATGAGAAACTAGGCCCTGTGCAGTTGAGAGAAAAATGCCAAAGTCCAGTGTTTCCTTGGCCAAGTGCTTATTAGGACTATAGCAATGGGTCATTGTCTCCTTCTGAAAGAGGGGGTTCTCGCTTAATCGTGTTCAGGTCTCAGGAGCTGCCTTAATTCTCTTAAATATGCTATTATGGGCCCTTTCTGGCACGTAACCCCCATTAGATTAGTGAGCAAACTCCAAACCTGTTGTTTTTCAGCCAGAGCCCTGGAGCCACAAGCGAGGCACCGAGACGGCTGGTGAACCGGCAGTTAATGTCCGCTTTATGTACACAGTTGTGTTGTGAAGACAGAGAAAGTGTAGCATTTATTGGAGATAATTGCGCTACAGCGCTGCGCTTATAGCAGAGGTTAGATAACAATGGTGGGCAGCACATTCCACTCAGTGCTCTGGTGGTCACTGTTTACACAGTAACCTAATAGCAGTTTCTCATGTTTGAGTGGCACTGGCACCTGCATGGAGTCTGCACATCATAACTGAACTGAATTACAGAATTATTGGACCGTACGGCACAAGCTAGAGTGGAAATATGAGCTTATGGGGGGGATCTCACAGCTGCTGTACAGGGGGCTTCAGGGCAGTCAGTGTGACATCAGAGGAGCAGCAGTAGTTCTGGGGTCCTGAGAATGTGGACAGACAGGAAGAGGAAGCCTGAGGATCAGAGGCCAGAGGAAGCGCACAGGGGACTGGGTGACCCAGGCTTAGCTAGAGGGCCTATGAGGGGCAAGGGTGGAATGAATCGATCACAAGGAGATATGTGGGCTCAGTCTGTCCCTTGTGTCCTGTTAGTAAGACTGGAGCTCCTGGGCTGATATTGGTAATCATTAAACACAGCTGTAGTTGGCATGAACCGATATGGGGCTTGTGGGCCGATGCAGAAATACGATATTTTTATGTGCACATCTGCTGATGCCGATACATAAACATCTATAGAAAATGTAGCAATTGGATTAGTGTTATGGAGAAATATACCATTTATTTATATGAAGTTATCTGTTCACACATGGTACATAAATACATCATCAAATATCGGTTTGAAACATCCATTAAATCTAAATGTGTCTGATGCTGAACACTTTTTTATAAGCAGTTATCTGCTGATACCAATACCATCCACTCCCCAGCTGTTACCAGTATCAACCACTGTAATCATGTATGCACGGCTGTGAGTGTAAGACAGGTTAAAACTGGATTGTTATTACATTACCTGCTAAATAAGACACTGCAATTATTGCAAACATTGACATTATTTCTGTACATATTTACATTATTAACAGAAGCTTTTATCCAGAGGCCCCTACAGCAGTAGCTAAACAATAATGTTGGGAATAATGGTGGGCAGTATAGCCAGTCTCACTATGTGTATGTTTGTATATAGCAGAGCGATTTTTATAGATTAACAGTGGTGTGTTGTTCTGTGTTGACCTTTCACTGTTTAATAAGAGCCATAAAAACCAAAGTAAACTTGAAATATTTTTACTGTGCCATATAGTAACAAAAAGACTGACCAATATAGATAAGCTAATGTCAGTGTTGCTTTATGGTGCTATGGTGCTGAATGTTTTGTCATGTCTGAATTTCTACAAAGCTGAAATTGGCTTTTTATTTGGCAGCTTCTTTCCATTCCATGGAATTTTCCATTAAATGGTGCAACAGGTACATTCAGAAATCTGCACATTTAAGGTGGAATAAGAAATTCAAGTAAGAATCGAAATTTAGCTTTGTGGAATTTCTCAAATCATTTTTCTGAACACATGCATTCCGTCCAATAGAGCCTCTGACAGACACTGCTGGACTCATACTACTAAACCCATAATGGAGTTTATGAATATTCATGTTGGTTTCTGATTAGTATATTTAGGGAAAAGTGGACAGGAACTCAAGTGAACATATAGGTAATGTGTCAAAATCTTACTTGGTTAAAAGTGGAAGAATGGAGCCCAAAAATATGTATATAATATGTAAACATCAAAAGTTATCATTTAATTTTACAGTTGTATGCAAATGTTTGAACACCCCACATCAAACGAAAATAAGTTAGCAAACTTAAATATGAAAATGTAAATATTAAAATATGTTCTGCTTATTTTAGAACACAATTTCTATTTATTTGCTGAATTTAACATATTGAAAAAAAAAAAAACATTTTATGCCAATAATTGCACACGAATCTGTGCAGACGTGTCTCTGTAGAGGACGTTTCATCTTATTTTCACTTAGAAAATCAACAAAACGTGGAATTTGGCCAGGGGTGCCAAAACTTTGCATACGACTGTACTCTGGTAAATAAACGATTTAACAAATAAATGAATAATTGCCCTGTTTGGTGGTGAGTGATGCAGAGACTAATCACACAAACTGTGTGGGCAGTTTCATTTTACATGGATAAGAATTTGATTGTTTTAATTTGGAAAAAACTGAGAAGTTCTGATCTCACAGTCTTTCTCTCATGGAGATTTACTTCATACTTTGAAGGTCTAAATGAAAATGTAAGGAGTAAAAAAAAAATATGAACATGTATTTTTATATATTTGAAACATAAGTCAAACAGACATCAAACTCACTGCAGTCAATGCTGAAGAACACTCCAAACACTAAAATGTATTTCAGAATATATCACCATATTAACCAAATATATTTTTAAATGCATTTACTTTAAAATGTATGGGGAAATATTACACACAGACAAATATAAATGTGTGTAAATGTGTTTATCAAATCCATTTGAAAATGTATGAAAATATCCAGAATCCTGTCTGATGCTCTTCACTGTCTGATACCTTTAGAAATGAATTTGTGTTCCAGTATCTTCATTTTAAATCTGATCTAATGATCCTTTAACAGGACAGAGGCGAGTGTTGTGGGTATTGATACTCTGTGAAAATGCAGTTATGATCTGATATCTTGTTTATGTGAAATACATTGTGTGTGAGAGTCTGACTGCAGACGTACATGGTTAATGTAAAGTACAGTGCAGATCACAGAAGAACGTTTAGTTACATCTGGAACCTTCATTACACACAACTGAACAGAGGTAATAACACATACTGACAAATGTGTTTTAAATATCTTTTAAACAAATACATGTTTGAACACATTTGGAATTTTATTTTTTCCATATGGGGAGTACAAGAATTTAATTTCAATATTACTAGAATAAAGAACAAATCTTCTGAAATTATGCTTAAGTACAGTTACGTAAGTATCCTCCACACCTGAGCAGGTACCATCTGTAATTATCCAGTGGAAAACTGTCTAAGGTACAATGTGAGGGATGCTTCATGTGCTCTG
This sequence comes from Colossoma macropomum, assembly GCF_904425465.1. Classification (NCBI taxonomy): domain Eukaryota; kingdom Metazoa; phylum Chordata; class Actinopteri; order Characiformes; family Serrasalmidae; genus Colossoma; species Colossoma macropomum. The sequence goes on from NW_023494788.1 coordinate 42,668,729, forward strand.
ATGAGGTATCTAATCACAAGCACAGCTTTCCAGGAATGATTTGTTGAGCAGTGTAAAAGTCAGATTACATGTTTGTTAACACATCATTTTCACTGAGACCTCAACAAAACCCAGGGTGGCCACACTTCTGCGTATGACTGTTTTCTGTCTTTGGTATGTTCTGAAGCTGGAACCCTGTAAAATAGTGCATGCACAATCGCTATGAGTCACTTTGTCTGAGTCACTGAATTGAACAGCCTTTCTGGTTAAACCAGTGTCTAAAGCTAAAATCTCTCATCTCTGCTTAACAAAACTATTTAAAGATTCACACTAAGCTTAGCAGGAACTCGTCTATCAGTTCACGCCAATCATTTCTATGCCAGCTAAGTTACTCCCTGCAGGACTACCCGCTGGCTATCCTCAGTTCCACTTAATGCTGGATGTAAGCCACGCCCATTCCACTTAGAATTTCAGTAGATAGAATCTGCCTTTGAACCCTGTGCAGCTCTTGATTGCCCTCTAGTGCTGAGACACTGACATCACTATTTACTCAGAGAAAAGGTAACACCCACCGATCACCAGTAGGTGGTGTTGCATACCAGCAGCAACTGCTCCTCTTTGCTTATTTAGATTATCACAGAAATACAAGTGCAGAACCTTCTCGTTCTCCAGTCTTGTGTTCTGTCCACACCATATAGAGCTTCTCATGTCTGTCTATATTTGATCTGGCTGGCTGAGTAAAAAAGTGACTATACATAAAGAAAGTGGACATTGAGGTATTTACAGTGAACCTGGTTCTGGACACAGCTGAACAGACATCAAAGGCCGGCTTTCTGGCTTCTTTCTGAGGTTAGACTCAGCTGTACAAACACACAGGACACTTCTGAACACCTTGTGCACATAAAGACAACATGCTGTGTACGGCTGTGTATGGGTCACCCTACTGACTGTGGTCCCACAGAAAAATAAATAAATAAATAACATAAAAAATAGTTAAGTATTCAGACCTTTGATATTTACAAGGATTCTGCTGTGGTTTATTTGAGCCTTAACTGAGATAATATATACAACATTTTTTATCATTTATAGGGCACTTTCTTTTCCAATGTGGCTGTCCCGAACCTTCACTCCTAAATTTCAACTTCAACAAAATAAAATAATAATAAAATAATTTCTTTGGTAAGATCTTATTGATTTCTTTTAAAGGTCAAAGACTTTGATTTATCAGAAGGTTAATTTTTATTAAAAAAAAAAAAAGCAGTCCGAATTTTGAACATTTAAAACATTTAAAAACATTTAGCAAAGGTTCAGAAGAGTTATGGTCTTTTTGGTAGTGACAAAATGGAATGTTCAATCAATTATTTATTAAACACATTAGTTGGTCTAAGTGTAAATCAGTTAAGGTCCAAAATGTGTTTTTAACTCTGAACCGATTCGAGCAAATGATCCATATGAAGAGCTGCAGTTTGTAGATTTTGAAGTATGTGCACTAATGCATGATTAATAATGCTCACCAACGTTACAACATCATGTCCATCGAAATACAAACTTGCTGTATATGTTTGCAGTTGAATGATAGGAGGAGAAAAAAAAAAAACAACAACAGTGAAAACTGGAACAAGTGCCTACGTCAGCAGTGCAGCCTTCTGTGGTCAGTTTCCATGTCAGCAAACACCGACAAGTGATTTTAAAATAGTGGCATCAGCCTTGTAGGTGTTCTGTTAGGATTTGTTCATCCAAAATACTAATTTACAAGCACCTTTTTTCCCCTTAAGTACATCTGGAAAAAAAAAAGTGAGCTAACTTGGCTATTTTAATGTGCATCTCTACTGCAGACTGAGCTGCACAGCCGGTTCATTTACTCTCTTTGTTTTTAGTGACTGAGTAGGAGGAGAAACACTGATCTGTAGTACGAGGCTATTCCAGGACAGCTTCTCCCTGCAACAACACAGTGAAGCCCAATATTAACCAGTGGTTTAACTGAATCTCTCTCGGTAGTTCCTCCTTAGGAAGGTCACATGACAGCAACTGCTGCTCTGCTACAGATATGAAACATTTACTTTCACACAGGCTTTTGCAAAGTTGTAAGTTTTTGTTCTCCAGTAAGAAAAATTAAAACTACATCAGACAACAATTTTTGTATGGCCACTATACGCCAGTTTAGCTTAAAGGTAAAGTCTTCCTTGGGCACTCTCAGAAATAAAGGTGTTAAACTGTCTCTGGGTCAGTTCCCCTCTTATCACTGGGGTGGAACCCTCAGGGGTCCATCTCAGTACCTTCAGTCAGGGAACATAACTGAACCATAATCCACTGAAATGATATGTTCTAAGCTGTACTGACTCCACACACCCCGTCTCGTCTCCAGGCTTTTATTTTACTGTTCTGTTTAAAACATTTGGTTATGAAAAGGTACAAATATAAACTTTTCACCTGGAAAACGCTTCTCCTGTCATTTATGAATTTTGCAGCTGGAATTATTTTGGTGTCAGTAACCAAACATGTAGGTGTTTATAGCAAACTACAACCTATAACCCCCACAGTCTAGCTTTTACGAGGGATTCCATTATCTGAAAATGCAGCTCTCAAAAACCTGTAATCCTGGGATGCCATACTCAATAACAGAGAACAGAATGTTTTACAGTTTTATAAAATCACATAAGCAAGTTTGTTTGAAATTTACTTAAACTTAAAACAGTTTATGACAAGTGTGTGATGATGTATGTGGTATGCTAACTGGTGGGCTATAAACTTCCATTACTGTTAAGCTACATTAGCCGTGCAGCTCCAGTGCAACATTAAAGATAAACTTCAAACATTAAACCTGTCTTGGCTAATTTACCACACTTGGGGTAACGGAAACGTGTGTCAAAGAGGGTAATGAGGAAAACTGGGAGACTTCCTGGTGGGCTGGTAGTGTGTTGGGCCAGTTAGTGTGAGCTAATGTATAAACTCACACACACACACGAGAATATCCAGACAGACTGTAAATGCTACATCCAGGTGTGTATCTGTTGTGATTAAGGCTCCCACTTTAACTGGTACAGCGTCTGTCAGTTAGCATTTTATCACTAGTTAGCCACCTTTGTTATCCCAGTGTAGCATATAAATTGAAGTAAGAAATAAAGAGAAATAAAGAGAAATAAAGCTGAGTGTCAGAATAAATACAGTTTGAAGGGGCTGGTCTAAAAAACAGGCTCCACTCTGGACCTGCACTGTGTAAATGCACCATGTGCTGTGTTGTTAGATAAACATGCTTATTAACATTAGAATTAGAAAGACGTGCGATGTAGAAGAATTTGAGCGGTGCAGATGTGGTGGTGGTTAAGTGTCTTAGAAACAGTTGCCATTTTGGAATCTTTATGCACTAAACTCTCTCTCTTCAGCCACCAACCTAAGAATGTGAGGGCTAACATGCTAACATCCTCCAAGACATGTGTGTTATAGCCAAACCATGTAACCAATCACTAAGAAGCAGATTTATGCAAAGAGGCGCTAATTACAGACAGTTTGTGCTGACCAATCTAGCAGAGAACTGTAAATGACCACAGGCATAGCTTTATAATTAACATATGACCAACAGGATGTGTTGTTCTGCATTTCAAACAGATCTGCTCCTGTGGTTTTCGACTGTGTAACATCCTCATTCTACGCTCTCTGTGAAAACACTGAAAGTACATATTTAAAATTTGACATTTACCTATTTTGTGGTTGTGAAGTGCAAAAAGAGAAGAAGGATGGAGAAAAAATCTCTTACATACAATAAAAGGCCTGGTCCATCTGTCCGTTTTCTCTTGTTGTGACATAAACATATATTAATGTATTAATATGATTATAATCTATTTTTTATCTCCTATTTTCTTTTTTTTGTTTCTTTTTTCTTCACCACTTATTATTTCTTATTGTCACTTGGATGGGTAGGGAGTGTTTTGTTTTGGGGAGAAAACTATAAACTGTGAATTGAATGACATTAACAATACAATAAAAGAAAATGAGCTATTGTCCCAAAAAAGAGGGGAAATAAAATACTACTATTACTACTAATAATAAAAAGACACTGTATAAATTACTGTTCACTTTACAAAAGTACTAAAGTACAAAGCTCAGGTTTCAGGATGGCTGCTGTTACATCTTTAGGTATGTAACAATCTGTTGTTTATTTATATTGATAATTACATAAATGATAACTGAGAACTATAATGTCTGACATTATAGATGTTATGCAGCGTCAGAAGTTAAGACTTAATCTGACACAGATTAAAGCAAGTGTGTGATGATAAGGCAAGTAATTTGCATAACCCTAACTGAAAAGCTATAAGATGTATTTACTTGTTACTTGTTAACTTGTGACCTGTAGTTGTTTAATAAGACCTGTTTCATAAGAAATTCTCTCACAAACAGCAACAGTGACTGTTTTTTAGGTTTGTACTTCAGAGTTTGCTGAAGTTCATATCTTGATGATAAGGCGTGGTCTCTTACACTGAGCTAATTAGTTAATGGTCAGTGCAGATCATTATAAAACATAAAGAGCGATATGAAACCCTGCTTTTACCAAGAAGCAACTTGTTTTCACCTGGTTTAAAAATGCCAAAATAAACACAAGCTTTTCACAGGTGTTAAACAGCATCATATTTACTATAATAAAATCGGCATCTAATATCAGGTTTGGTAATTCAGAACAGCTGCTTCATTATAATAACCTCTTCCCAGTAATTTGCCCTTTGAGAGGGAAACTTCCGTAAGTGCACACTGTCACTCTCCAAAAGAGAAACAGAAAACAACAACAACAACAACAACAACAACAATAATAATAATAATGCCTGTATCTCTTTTTTTGGCTGATTTTTATTTTTCTACATCACTTAAATACGGTGGCTGTCCATTACATTGCGTGACAAGTTTATGATGGATGCCAGAAATGCCCCAATATTACTTGGAATTAAGTTGCTTTTAAATCAACCTACATTAAAAGTTAGGAACATTTTTGCCTTCTCCTGTAATGTTATTATTCTGAAGACACGTGTTTTTCTTTGGAAAGTGACGATATACAATGATCCAAAAGTGCTGGACAGCATTTGATCATCTTATGGGTGATGAAGATGCTGCGCCTGTATAGTAACTCACTACAGTCACTTAACACCACAGTAAGGTTTGGGATGGTATAAACAGTAGTAGATCATGGCTCATGGCTGTGGATGCTGTGCTATTCTGGGGAACTGAACGGCAGTAGGGCGGAGCCTTCCTCACTGATTGCGTCACTCTAGAAATTACAGAGAATAATGCAATGAACAAAACACACTGATCAGCAGTTTTATGGGTGAAAATGTTGAGGGAAGTCAGAAGAAAACGGCCTGATTTGTTCAGGGTAACAGACTTTACAGCGATGTGAGCAGAAGAGAATCTCTGTACTTACAAATCTTGCAGTGGATGGGCTGCATCAGCTTGGGAAAAGTTATTTTCATGTACAGGCAGAAACATCCCAGAGCATATCTTGGTCCGCTGACCTTACACCACTGCTGGCCCACCCTCAGACCACCCAGATTACTGTCCTGCATATGAGGTCTAAATACTTTTTAATCTCCCCAAACAGATTTTAAATTCACACTGCCTTTTATGTTGGAAAAAAAAATAGGCAAAATATGAAAAAATAACTGAGAGAAAAAATGACTAGGCCTGACACTGTGCTAAATTAAAATTCGTCACCAAACTAATTTACAGTGGATAATGAAAGAAAGAAATGAAGAAAAAATAAGTGAATGGACTGTGACTGGAAAATGAGTGATGAATAATTGCTGGTCGTCCGCTCAGAAAACGCTAAGCAGCAAGCCAGTGGTCTGCCAGCTCTGCCTGCTGTCCTCTTACAATGAGACGACACTGTAAACAATTACTCTGTAAATTTACAGTAAAATACTTTCAGCAGAGTTGCCAGGCAGTTACTCTCATACATATTTACAGCACTGAAACTGTACTGTTTGTTAACAGTAATATTGTACAGTATTTATGCAGAACAAAACTTTACAAGACTATATATTGACAGCAGTATATTACTGTGCTCAACGCTCAACAGTATCCTCTTTTATATATATATATATATATATATATATATATATATATATATATATATATATATATGCAAATACACATTAGGAAATCAATGAATGAATGAACTGTATCAGAGGAGGCTGCTGGCTTTCGAAAGAACAGCTGTTTTGTATTTAAAAACTGATTCTTTTGTCAGGTACAAACAGCTGTTCTTTCGAAAGCTAAGAGGCTAACAGGCGCCTCTGATTCTCCCTGTTTGGCTTTAATTTTTTATTACAGGATTCACTGAAAAACTGCAATACATGCAGTAAAACGTGAAAACATGCTTTACTAAAAGTCAGTGTTAAAGCTAGGACTTAGCATTACATTTAATGTGGGAAAGTGAATGCACACCATTAGCATGGCGCTAACACTACACTGCAAATCACAGAGAAAATCTCTTAGCTAGCTGAAATTAGCATTATCAAAGCAGTCGTAATCAGATAATTACAAAGAACAACCGTACTTACAAAGTGAATGTTTCTAGAGGTCTGTTTTTGAATAACATATGACCAAAAAAAGTCCATGAACTCACGTCATCAGTATCTCATGCTTTCTCTTGGTACAGGTTGTGCTAGGTAAGCTAGCATATTATAAGATTATTAGCTAGCTAGGCTAATGTTAAGTAACTATACCACTAAATAAGTATAAACTTGTTGGATTTACACTGATTCACAAATACTAACGCAGCTCATTTTGCACTTTAAACATTCAAATAATGGAAAACTGAGCAAAGTTAAATGGCAGTGAACGCGATGATCCTTTGGTACTTCAGAAAAATACTTATGGCGGCTACTTTTACAATAAAGCTGATGATACAGTATATTTTGATGTATTATTGTTGTATTGTCACAGTAGCCATACAAAAAGGGCTTTGGTACAGGATAATCTGTCTGTACCGTAAATGTTTTCCCAGATGTAAACATAGGACACTGTATAAAACTGCAAAACACATTTAAAGTGTCATACAGGCTCACACACAGAACACTACTGTAGAAATGACAGAAATTCTTTATAGTGCATAAATGATCTTTAAAGATGGATGATGAAATGATGAGTAGTGTTGTAGTTAAGACCGCTAGAGCTGAGTCAGAGTGAAAACAGAGACCGGGACACATCGAGTTTGAGTCAAACCAAGACTTTTAGTAGTCCAGTCTGAGTCAAGGCTGAGTCCAGGAGTGCCTGAGACCAAGACAAGACCAAGAGCATGTTAAGATTTTTTTACAGAATATAAAAATAAACCAATTATAAATAATATAAAGCCTAAGACACTATTAACCTCTTTAATGGCCAGGGCTCACCAGCTGAGTTTTATTACACACTTTTACAACCTGAGAACAGCTCAGCCAGTTTACACTGAGGTCCCTGTAGTTACTGAATAATACAGGGTTACTTAGTATTTTATTATAGTCTTAGTCAAACTTTGCATTGTAACTGTAACAAATGAACAAACTAAACTACATCTGTTTTTATTATTAAATGCAAGCATATTAATGATGACATTCTGATCTGCTCTCAGATGATATTTGAACTTTGGAATCAATGAACAACAACAAATAAATAATTCTCAGCTAAGACATCATAGAAATAATCAATTAGATCCTCAACCAACAGATTTAATTTAAACATATACGTCAGCTCCCCCTCCCTTATCTGAGGATCCCATGCATAGTTACAGTTTCTAGGCTATGAAGGACCAACTGAGTGAACCAGTCTGCTACAGCGCCACCCTGAGGCAGAGCACAGCTGCCGCTCTAGTTAGTTAAAAATACAAAAGAGATCAGCTGGTTGTGGGTGAAGCAGATAAACAATGATCTATCTCTGAATTTCTATTTAAGTGTCTATTTTTCTTTAATAGACAGCAACAGCACATTAAGTTTATAAAAAAAAAGCTAATTAGGTCACCTGGAACCCCACAGGATCTCCTGCATTTCACACTTTGGACGGTCAAGGTCAAGGCTGAAGGGAGATAGAGACAGCTAGTTTGTGGTCTCGGGACCGAGACCGGACTTGAGTACTACGGCATCACTGATGAATCTTGTTTTCTGTAGTGATAAGCAGACATGATAGAACTTATTAAAATTTAGAATAGGCATGAAACTCAGATGGTCAGGAGTTTAACGGTGCTACTGCAGGACATTCACCTTTGCATCCATCTAACAGTGCTCTGCTGAAAGATGAACTTTTTTCCAAGCTTCAGTTTCATTTCCCATAAACCCCACAGCATGACACACCCACTGTACTTCACAATGAGTGTGGGCAGTTTTAGCATGTACAACGATCTGAATTCTCAACAGAAAGTTCTACTTTGGTCTCCTTCTGAATCGGTAGATTCAAAGTGTCGGCTTGGTTTTGTTTGTTGTTGTCTGGCTGTGACGCGTTTTAAAGGCCCAAAGGTCCCCATTCCCCTCTCACCCCTACCACTGAGCCCTGCCCCTTTAGGGTAGGGTGAAGTGTTGGGGCTACATGACCCTCCAAACGGAGGTTTTTCAGAGACTACAAACAGAGTGATATGAGAAAAAGAATAACCGGCAAGATGGAGAACAAGAGACCAAAGACACCCACAGATGTGAGAATTTTCTCTGTTTAAAAATTATGATAACCATTTTATTATCTAGCTTAATGTCGTTTTAGTGTATTATGGTCCTTTTCCTCATAACAAGCAAAAAAAAAATTGCTAGCAGTGCTGATGTCTCAGTAGCTAGTTAGCTAAATTTCCCATTCCACCTTAAATGGTGCAGCATTTATTATTTAAGGTGGAACAGAAAAATTTGGAGGCAGTCGTGGGCTGGAGGTTAGGGAACCAGCCCTGTGACCGGAAGGTCACCGGTTTGATCCCCTGAAGTGCCCTTCAGTCCTTCAGCAAAATGCCTAACCCCCAACTGCTCCCCGGGTGCTGTGGATAGGGCTGCCCACCGCTCTGGGCAAGTTTGCTCACTGCCCCCTAGTGTGTGTGTTCACTAGTGTATATGTGGTGTTTCAATGCACAGATGGGTTAAATTGCAGAGGTGAAATTTCCCTGTTGTGGGGTGGATGATAATAAATAATCCCCCCCCTCTTTGAAGGCATATGATGCTCTAAATGTAACTAAAGCCCAGCAGTGAGGAGCTGAACTTTACCCTCCTCTGCTGTCACTGCAGACTGGCAGGGTCTCCTACAGAGCAGCGCTGGTAGCTGTTAATGAAGTGATGCTCTTTTTATTTGAGGGTCCCATTTCAGAGGGAAGACTTCAACTACTAACCCTAATAACTCCGTTCCAGGGAGCAAGGTGACACTCAAAACCAGGGTTAAGAAATGGGACTGGGCCTAAGAGTGGGCTTTTGTAGACAGTTTCTGTGTGATGTGATGTAGCTTCCTCATGTACATCTACTGCACATCCTGCGGGAGACAGTATTACAGTAGCTTAAACAATGGATATGAGTGGGAGATGATTATGTGGGAGATGATTATGTCGTTAAAAATGTAAAGCTTTTAAAACAATTTTAATGCACTTCAAGGCACAGAACTAAACTATAACTCCTGCTTGTATTTTAGCGACACGCCCCCAAAGCAAGAGAAGCGATTCACTTCACCCCCTCAGTACCCCCCTCCACTTCCTGTGCCCCTGATTAAGAGTTAAGAGGCAATGTGTCCTCGTAAAGGAGCATTTTCAGTTGTGTAAGCTTAGAACATACAGAGAACAGTGAGTCCAATACTTATTCAAGCAGCTTATTTTAGTTTTTCATATCTTTTAAGTAACTGCAGACAAGTGACTCATTCTGGCTGTGGATGGATAATATATATATATATATATATATATATATATATATACATATTTTATATATGTATCTACATATATATATATATATATATATATATATATATATATATATACACACACACACACACACACACACACAAATTTATTCTGGAAACCACTGACACCTTTCCAGATGGCTGAATACTGAATACTCGCATAAATATGTGACTCCACAATAGTTCTTTAAATCTTCATTATGTAAGTTTTGGAGACGTCTCTGGAGGAAATGTGTAATTTGCACATAACATGCAGAAATATATTTTGGATCATCTGCTGTCTATGGACACCTGTTTCCTAAAGGGATCAATCTGGTGACAGCAACAACACAAAGAGCATCTGAGGAGAACTCATGTCAAAAGTTGGTGAAGGACATGTCTTCTGAAGATGTACCTAAATGATCATTTACTGTTTAGCACACTATTTAGCATTTTGCAGTAGTTGACTGTCATGGTCATCTATCATGTGAGACCTAATTATTGGGCCGGACCTTTTTGAGCCTGTGTGTGGCATTAACACGTAAAGACGTATGATGTGGTCTGAAAAACTCCCACGAAATCCGTCAGTACGCCCCTTATTTCAGGCTTTACAGTGTGACTCGCAGCAGCGCACGCTCACCATATTCATATTCATCTGATTTTTGTGGATTAATTGTGGACTAATCCTAGTCACCATCACAGCTTTTATTCTGTAACCGTGGATCAGGCAGCATGTTTTACATGTCATTTCATAAAGGTAGAGCTGCTTTGTCTGACTGTGTTAGACAGAGACTCAAAGTCTCCCCACACTGTTGCTCAATGACCTCAATGATCTGTAATCTGTCAAATTACAGTCATTTAATTTCTTAGAAATACTGCCTTTTACTGTAATTCAACAGTTTCAGTAGTTCAACCAGTTATTCTGATATTTTACCATTTTAATAATTACAGTAACAACCATTAAACTAAACCAAATGTCTGTGAATTGAAGATCATTTGTTTTTGTAAATTTGCAACATTGGAATGCTTGCAAAATGTAAATAAAAACAGAGTGCAAATCATTTAAACCCTATATTTAATTGCAAATAGTACAACCCCATTTCCAAAAAAGTTGGGATGCTGTGCAAAATGTAAATAAAAACAAAATGCAATGATGTGCAAATCATTTAAACTCTATATTTCATTGAAAATGCTTCAAAAACAACATATCAAATGTTGAAACTGAGAAACTGTGTTGTTTTTTGAAAAATATATGTTGATTTTGAATTTGATGCCAACAGCATGTTCCAATAAAGTTGGACGGGGGCCTGTTTACCGCTGTGTTTCATCACCTCTTCTTTTAATAACACTCTGTAAGTGTTTGGGAACTGAGGAGACACTGCTGTAGTTTAGAAAGTGAAATGTTTTCCATTCTTGTTTGATACAGGATTTCAGCTGCTCAGTAGTTCGGGGTCTCCTATGTCATATTTTCGTTTCATTATTGTGCCAAATATTTTCAATGGTTGACAGGTCTGGACTGCAGGTGGGCCGGTTTAGCACCTGGACTTTGGGCACTCAAAATGAATATTTTTCAAAAAACAATACAATTTCTCAGTTTAAAAATTTAGTATGTTGTATTTATACTACTTTGAATTAATTATCAGGTTTAAACTATTTGCACATCATTGCATTCTGTATTAATTCATTTACATTTTGCACAGCGTCCCAACTTTTTTGGAAACTTTTCTTTGGAAACAGAACTCAGCAAGATAAAAATACACTGAACAGTTTGACCTTTGGAACATTGATTTCATCTGCATTTGGCGGCTGTTTCTCTCAGGTCTGCGACAGCCTACTGAGAAAAAACCCACACCTAAGTAGCACAACCACACACAGGTGCAAACCACTACTAATTACCTTCTTGTTCACCCAGCCTGTCTTTCTGTCTTCGAGGTGACTCTCGAACACACCCCTGCAATATCCTTCTTTATTTCACTTCAGTGCTGTTGTAAAGCTGGACATATGAATCACCCTCAGTGATTATCTTTATTATGGTTCTTCAGTTTGTCAGGCCGATATCAGCAGAATAGACTGAACATTGGAGCCAAAAAAAGAACAAATTCTATCTAATCTGTAACGTATATACCACAGGCGCAGATCGTGAGATTCATTGCTAGCTGTGTAGTACTTCCTGTGGGGTAGTAGTGTTTATGTAGTGTGAGCATGACAGCCTACTTTTAGATGCTCAGCTTAAATTAAGCGCTTCACCTGGAAATAGTTTATTTTAAAGCTCAGATGTTTTTGAAGAAGAATAATTGGATCGTTATCGGTGTTGGAGAAAAAAGCATGGATCAAAGACCTGATCCAAAGTGACGACCTGAGAGATCTGGTGGACAAGAGGCTCCTAACTATGTAATAAAGTGACTAGTGAATGTACAATAGAGTCAGAACAGCTTCTTATTTTGGTTCCTTTCACATGGAGCAGAAGTTCAGTGGAGCTCAGTGTTTAAATGCTCAGACTTAACACCACAGAAAAGCCTCCAGTTCTGCAAGGCTAACCACAGCATGCTCTACAGAAAACAATACTGCCTTAAGCTTGCCTGATCATTTCATCGCATATCAATGCAATTATTGCAGAAAGAGAAAACTGGTGATATTTTATTCAAGTGGAAATTATATAAATTCAACACAGTTTCTTCACCGAAGGCCTGCAGTGAGCAAAGTTATGCATGTTGAAAACAGATCTTGATCACCATACGTGCTAGAACAAGGCCTGCAAAGAAAAACAACTGCTTTTTTTGGCATAACCCACTGTAAATGGAGGGTGATGAGTATACACTACTTGTGCTCTAAGGTAGGTCAGTGAGGCGGCCTGGAAATGATGTGAAAAAGCCTGAGACTGGGATGTTACCACAAATGTTCCTGTGAAAGAGCCCAAGGAAATTCAGCAGGCCAAGTTCAACAGTTAAAGACTTGTTTAGAGCACATTTAAAGTAAACAACTCAAAAACAGCTGCTGGTAGAGTACAAAATCTAGAAGTTGCACCAAAGGAACAACATTAAATACAACATGTTACAGAATTCATAACTTTGTGAAAATCACCCTCCAGTGAGAACCGTAAAGCCATCAGACTTCCTCTCTGTGCATGAAGGCGAAAATTCCAATTGTAAAAATAGGAAATTAAAGGGAGTCTGACGCAGCGTGATTCACCGCTTAACTCTTAGAACCTGCAACAATAACAAAAGCGTATCGCCATGAGAATTAATTAATTTTTTGCATTCATAGACAAAAGTGTGAATTCAAAACTTTGGGGTTTTTTTTTTCTTCCAAAACTCCGGGTTACGTCTGTTGGGTATGTCCGTGGTGCTTCTTTAGTGACTGTCTCAATAACAAATCAGCCAGTCAGTTACTTTTCAGATAATAACTAACCAATTAGAACAGAGTCGGTTAAACAGCTTCTTATCAGGCCGTGGCTCAGAGCCACTGACAGGAATGAGTCAGTAAACTTCCACGAAATATAGGCTTTTTTCTGACTGGAAAGATTCTCAGCTAACTTTAGCTCACTATAAAGTTTGTTCTCAGTGTCTTAGTGGAGGATCACTAGTATGTGTAGCTCATTATATGACATTTGTGGATGTTTAGAGCTGAATATTAGATCATTTTTAGCAGACATTAAAACGAGAGTAATAATTTTATGCTGGGTAATGTTAGCCTTTTAGCTGAGTTACACAACTAACCCAGGCTGGGCCTCCCAAAAGAAACATCTTTGTACTAAGATGCATTCGGGAAGCCGAGCCCTTTAGTTCACCCAGCAAACCTGGTTAGACTAGAGCTTATTTTACCACTCGCATCAAACTTACATTGGATGTTGTATTAAAAAGACTTTTTAACTGAACAGTCTGTTATTATTGAGCATGTAACAAAATCTTAGACAGTAACTCAACAAAAGATTAAAAACAACCCAGTGTAAGTGATCATATATGAGGGTGTCTTATGACCCTGACTGTTGGGTTATTACTATAACACAGTGATGCTGGGTCAGATTAATCCAGCATATGTTCTCTTGTTTAGTGAGTGTTTGGTTATGAACAAGATTCTAGTTGTGTTGTTTTTAACTCGGCACTTTTTAAATGTCACATTAGCATTTTGTCAGTGTGATAAACACTAAGCTACAAAGTCAGTTCTAACATGCTTCATTTCACCCATAAAACTGTCACAAAAACCTTCTGACCAAACTCCTGACCTGACTCCTGACCTGTTACGTCAGCTTGATCTCACAGTTGGAAAAAGCAGCTTTTAAGACAGACGACCCCTTTATAAATGATTATGTCAGTTGCCATGGCAAGCTTATGTATGTGTTATGTAAACACTGCCCTACATAAAAGTGTAACCAAAACTTTCAACGGATACCCCAGATGTTTTCAGAAACACAAGAGGGGACATTTTATACTGATTTGAATTCGGTGAAAAGGGTTGTTGTGTAGACAGTCTTATACTGAGAAAAGCAACATCACGTGTTTGTCATTTTGACATTAAAACAACTGGATTAAACTCAGAAAGTCAGATTCAAACCTGTCTAACTCGTGACTGGTAGGGATTAAAGAGGATTGGACCTCATGCAAACAAACATCTGCTTGCCTGCATAACTGACTGAATGTTGTAAGTCGTTCTGACCACCCGATCCTCATACTGCATGTTGAATTTTGCAACTAACAGCGCTGACATCCTGTTATAACAAGACCAGCAGATCTTATCAGTTTCTTTGGATTCTACTGAACTGTGTGTATGAGGGATGATAACACGTTTCGTCCTGCTTTTATCACCTTTTCATTTATAGAACTAAGCCATCCAGGTTCTAGGAATAGGAAAGTCACAGCTATATATACCCCTTCTTGGGCTTGGATCTAGTGTTACAGAACAGCCCCAGCCAGATAAGGACACGACAACGACAATGTGCAGCATGAATATAAACAAACTAGCAACCAGTTCTACAATACAGAAGCACGTCACAAAGCCAGGCATTGAAGAACCACTGAAGAACATGCGCCAAAACCCCCTGGAGGAGGTACAGACTGAAAAGGCATTTGTATGGCCTGAAGGTTTGTGCAGTCATGCAGTTTCTCTGTAGTATCATTTCTGGTGTGATTGAGGACAAATACATGTGCTCAGTTGGGTTCTCATACACTGTTCCACTGAGCTACGGTTTCAGTCTCATTCTGAGCTTTTCACTGCTAGGACTCCAGTGCGAGGAGCATAACACTGCATCAAACAGCGAGACACGCTCAGTTCTGATAAGGGGCTACTTCCTTCTTGCACAGAAAGGAGGGGAGAACACGGTGGCACATCAGAGACGACAGCTCAGCGTTTGACACCGCCAGCACTGGAAGCCACTCAACAGACACCTGCAGACTCCAGGTAGGGGTTTCCACAGAACATGAAAGGAAAAGCCAAAAGCAAAAGGAACATCTGTTTGTCTGCTCTTTGTGTGTCGTGGGTAGCTGAAGAGACAACTCAGGGTGGCAACCTTGACAAAAGCTTGCTTAGGGTACGAGTAGTTGGACTGTTATTTTGACGTTGTTGGAGGTACAGGCGAAAGGTATATGAGTGCAAAAGTTAGTGTGAATGTATCTGCTTATAGGAAAAGTCATCATATTTGCTGCAGCAGGCCTGTTTTTCTTTGATAGAGACTTCAAATGGTGCAGATAAAGTACATCAGTGATCAAAGTAGAACATCTTTTTAATGTGTAAGCAGTCTTCATATATGCTGTTTGAAGCATACCAGCCAGAGGTGCTCATCTGTGCTGCAGTGCTGATAATACACCTGTATTAATCTAACTATACTGTAGGAATCATGAGCTTCTGTTAAAGTGAACACAACGTAACTGTATGCTGGTACCGATCCTGCGGAAGCCAGCGTTGGAGGGAATAATGTGCAGTCTGCTTTTGAGCAATAACATAATCAGAGAGGATGTTGCATCAGAAGCAAAAATATAACTAACCCATATGGTGTTTGCACAGTTGTGAAAATCTGTGGGTGCATTCGTGCAGAGCTTCTCAGCTTTGGGTATATTAGATTAGCCAAAATGTTCAATGTACCATTTGCAAGCTGGAACCAAAATACGAGAAACGTATGTCACAGCCTAGTAGAGTAACAGAAAATAGAGCACAGATAACGTTCACTGTTGCTTTGGCCTTGATTGAAAACAAGCGTGTTCCATGGAGGAAGCAGCCGTCACTGTCAGGGCATCTTCCCAACAGTATATTTCCCACACCTGTCTGCTCTCTCAGGCTTTTCTCTCTCCTGCTCTTTTACTAACCACAAAAACACTTCCCCCCTCCTCTCCGAGAGCAGCGCAGGAAGGGAGTTGGCACTTGTGAAAGATGTCTAGGGCTTGAGCTGAATGGCAGGAACACTGGTTCCCCCATGGTACTGTAGATAAGAGAACTGCTTTGTTGATTCCCAACCACATCCTGTTGTCATTACTGAAGCAATTAGTTTAAGTAAATCTGACAGATTGACCAGCATAAATGATTCACAACTGCGCAGATAACTTAATAATTAGTCTATTCAATCTGCTTTAACTGGCTTTTTTCCTTAATTTATGTAGTTTAACTGATACATATTTGTAAATATTTGAAGATGTATGCATAAATATGTGCGAGATGAGGGTGGGGTCTACAGTCATGACCGTACAGTATGGTCATCTAGCACAGCAGTCCAGAAAGTTTTTCACCCTATTGCTAATGTATAAAAACTATAACTTCTACCTTTGGTATCATTTTTATAATCATTTTTACTATTAAAAATATAAATAACACATTGTTATAACATATAATATGGTTATAACAGCTACATATCACCATAAGTATTGTTAATATAAATAACACATTAGAAGAAGGTTAAATATTACTGTGACTACTATTAACGAGGACAATTTGTAAGAATTACAAATAAACAAATTCATAAATAATAAGCAGCTCATATACAGACAAATCAGACATTTAGATAAACAATCCATAAACAAGGCCTGAACACTTGCAGATGAATTTCTGCTGTAACTAAGCAACTAAGTACGTAAACAACTTTATAGCAGAGAGTTCCATTTCCTGCTGACTAACCAAAGCTGAAAAGAGAATTTAAGCGTGAAGGTGGGCCGGCAGACCAGCGACTGAGTCAAATACTGAGGAGCCAGATCATGTAAAGTAGTTGTGGTGAGAACGTGACCACAGATACCAACAAGATTCTCATGCTTTTCAAAAGTGCGTCATGAGTAGTGTGTGGCGTCAAGTTTTGTATTTCTATCACACAAGAGATAAAAAACAGCGTAACGAGGCCTCTGTAACACGACACACTTCAAATACTCAAAGTTTATCACATACAGTTTCATTCATTAATTAGTTTCCAATAATGGCATCAAGTATTATTCTCAAAGGGAAAGTGACATTTAGCCTAACACAAGCTCAGTGTTCAGATAGCAGACTATGTATATACACACAGCACAAAGACCCCTGCCCTTCATTTATTTCCAGTCAGAATGGTCATTAACTACAAGTTATTCATTTTCAATGTTTGTAAAAGGCAGATATTTTAGAGAAAATTACAGCGAAGCCTCAACAATTAAATATAATATCTTTTTTCAGTATTTAGTGAAAAGAATATCTTTTTAAAGGACTTGCTTTAGGCTCACACCTCTAAAGTTCAGTCTTAGAAGTTGGTTGTAGTTTCTGCTTCTCATGATGGAAGTAATCCCAAACTCATTCAGTGATATTAAATTCTGGACTTTGGGGAGGTCAATTCATCGTTCTGAGAGCACCAGCAGCTTCTTTGTTTGATTTGCAAGTTGCTTTTCTCAGTAATGACTTCTTAACACCTGCACATTCTTTCACATTCATAACATAAGAATTGTCTCCTCACAGAAGGACGGTCAGAAACACCTGCGGATGTGTTCCAATATGAAGCGAGAAGTGGAGCTTAATGATCAGAGATACATGCTTGTTTTGCTTGTCTACCAGGTCTTGCGTGGCTATTGGGATCCTATTCTCTCTATATCTTATAATAATTTTTAAACTCCAGTTTTGGATTCTGTTATATGTAATATCTTCATAAAAATCTTCAGACAACGAATAACTTGTACTTAAGGCCACTTTGACTGTAAATGAAAAATGAAGGGTGGCCTCGTTTGCACAGCGCTGTATGTCACTGCAACAGCTGAAATGTTCAGACCTTTTCAATATTTTAAAGGTGTGAACCTCAATAAAGTGACTCAAACTGACAAATAACCCAGAATGTTCACTCTTAAAGAAGACGGCTCTTCGAGGGTTCTTTAGTAAAGACAACAGCTCTGCCTGGAACCATGAACACTCAAAAAGGGTTCTTCTGCTGAAACAAGCTTGATATCATAACAACCCCTGTCTTCACTAAAGAACCTTTAAAGAGGTATTTTTGAAAATGCACGACTGCAGATGTAAAACGGCGCTGCTAGTATTATAATGCACTGATGAGATGGTCTGGGTTTGCTTTATAACAGCAGCTACAGTTTCCTTCCTGACTTTCCACACTGAGAGAGTTTGTATTAGTGTGTAGTAGTTTGTAGTCTCACAGCTGACATTTGACGTAAAAGGCCTTGCACCTTCACTGATGTGGTTTTATTGGCTTCTTTGAGCACCTGTCAATCAATGCATGGGCTGGATTTGGTGGTAAACTGTTCCCCGGCTGTTGTGTTTGTAGATAATCTGTTAAACTGACTTAAATATCTCTTTAAATTGCTTCCTTCCAGACACGTAAGTTCCAGCTCTGGCATTTGAGGGTTCTGCTGACTTTCATTACTGACCTTTGTCCCTAGTTCCCCATTTCATTTGCTATTCATTTAGATCACGTTTCATGCAGGTGATGCAAACCACAATCAGCCTGGAAGGTGATAAATGTGTTTACAGCGGAGTTGGGATTTTATATCTGTTAACATGAGAAAAGATGTTAGATTTAACATTAGAAATGACTAAATCAGCAGTGGTTGGAGTAAACAGCGTGTGACAAAAGAAAGATAAAGATCTAATTTCTGAGAACGAGATCACCTGATCAAACGCTCTTCAGTTTGTTTATCGTCTCTATCAGAACAAAAACTCATATCTCTAAAATGGCAATTTTACAGGAGAAGGACAAAACAATTCTAAATTTTAACAGAGGTTTTAACAAGATGTATGCCAAGAAATGTTTGTCCATTCATTATGAAATGTTTACACAGCACAGAGGTAACTGGAGATAAACTGGAGATTATGCAAAACAAAAAAGGGGAATATAACGTTTTTATGCAACATCAACTACATGAATGTCAAAACCTACACGTTTTAGTGCACAAAAAAGCCTCAGAGGGTCGACAAACAGAGTAAAGGTTTCAAAGCAATATCAAAATTCCATTCAAGCATTTTCATTTCATTTCATACATTTGAGTGAATCTTAAACTATAAATTTGTTATTAATGCATATGGAAACAGTATTAAATATTACAGTCATTCAGTATTATCATCACCTCCTCACAGCTATTCAGAAGTATAGAGCTTACTTTTCTACATCATTTGAGCTCGGCAGCTGCTCTTTATGTTGAGTGGAAATTTCATAATTACTGGACCAATAAAAATCTCTTTACATTAATTAGCATTGAAAGTTCAGAAATTGTTTACCTTCTCCTGTAAAGTTTATATATATATATATATATATATATATATATATATATATATATATATATGGGGGTGGGGGGCAGTGACAGTATTTAATGGTTTAGCTTGGTGCAGCGCATTCATTCTAAGACATCAGACCCCATTGCTGATTGGATCTGTGCCAGTGCTACATCTCTGCACATACGCACTGCATGAGAAAACCACACTTACAACAACTACTGAAAGTATTTTGACAGGAAGTAAAAAATGTTATATTGTATATTCAAAAATGGAGATTATACTGTGTACTCATTCATCAGACTAGACAAAAACAATGATATGCAAATCATTTGAACCTTGTGTTTTCTTGAAAATAGTACAAAAACAGCATAGCAAATATTAAAACTGAGAAATTATATTGTTTTTTGAAAAATATATGCCTTTTTTAAATTTGCTGCAAGCAACATGAACAAAAAAAGTTGGGACGGGGGCCTGTTTACCACTGTGTTTCATTACCTCTTCTTTTAACAACACTCTGTAAGCGTTGGTGAACTGAGGAGACACTGCTGTAGTTTAGAAAGTGAAAAGTTTTCCTGTTCTTGCTTGATACAGGATTTCAGCTGCTCAACAGTTCAGGGTCGTATGAGTAGGTCTGCACTGCAGGCAGGTCAGTTTAGCACCCAGACTCTTCTAACATGGAGCAATGCTGCTGTAATACATGCAGAATGTGGTTTTACATTGTCTTGCTGAAATAATCAAGGCCTTCCCTGAAAAAGACGTCGTCTGGATGGCAGCATATGTTGCCAAAACCAGTATATATGGTTCAGCATTAATGGTGCCTTCACAGATGTGCACGTCACCCATGTCATGTATACCACTCACACTATCACAGACGCTGGTTTTTGAACTGTGCGCTGATAATAAGCCGGAGGATGCAATGTCTATTTTTTCTAAAAAGAATTTTAAATTTTGATTTGCCAAAAGACAAGACACTTTTCTACTTTGCCTCAGTCCATCTTAAATGAGCTCAGGCCCAGGGAAGGTGGCAGCATTTGTAGATCCTTTTTATGTACAGTTTCTTCTTTATGTTTTAGAGTTTTAACTTGCATTTGTGGATGCAGTGATGAACTGTGTTCAGACAGTGGTTTTCAGAAGTGTTTCTGAGCCCATGCAGTGATTTCCACTACAGAATCATGTCTGTTTTTAATGCAGTGCTGCCTGAGGGCCCAAAGATCACAACCAGCAAATACTGGTTTTTGGCCTCGTCCCTTACATACAGAGATTTCTCCAGATTCTCTGAGTCTTTAATGTTATTTTGTACCGTAGATGATGAAAAGCAAACGTTCTTTGCTATTTTTGTTATTCTTGAATTGTTGCACTGTTTGATCGTGCAGTGTTTCACAGAGTGGTGAACCCCTCCTCATCTTTACTTCTGAAAGACTCCGCCTCTCTGAGATTCTCTTTTATACTCAGTCATGTTACCAACCTGTTGCCATTTAGCCACCAGATTTTTTGTTTTTGCATTACAAAATTTTGTCAGTCTTTTGTTGCTCATGTCCCAACTTTTTTGAAAGATGTCACTGACATCAAATTCAAAATGAGCATATACTTTTCTAAAGGACAAATTTCTCAGTTTCAACATTTGATGTGTTGTCTTTGTACTATTTTCAATTAAATATAGGGTTTAAATGATTTGCGCTTCATTACATTTTGTTTTTATTTACAATTTGCACAGCGCCCCAACTTTTTTGGAAACAGGTTTGTAGGTTAAAAAATGAATAATAACTGCATCACAGTGCTACGATGTAATTATGCAGTACGTAAAAGTAAGATTTGTCACAAGTTGAATATGTAAGTATATAGTAAGTATTAAGGTAAACAATACCATACATACATACATACATACATACATCATCTAAACCGCTTATCCTTCTGGGTCGAAATGATTGTTGAAATGCACAAATCTTCCTATCAAACATGGTTCTTTAGGGAAGCATCGCTCAAAGAAGCTTTTGTTGCATCCTTTTTTTTGGCTGCTGCACATACCTGGTATTTTTCGCATAATGAACTTTAATACCTTATAAGCAAAGTATGTGTCATTACTGGTATCTTACATAATTACCCATTAAACACTATTAAACATTAAGGTATTAAGTATGTACCGTATTGTAAAATAAGCATAAGCATAATAAGCACTGCAGCAGCTTTAAGGCGACCTTCATTAAATCCCTGCTTTCGTGACAAAACCTTATGTCTCCAAAATGGCAACTTTACATGAGAAGGAAAAAATGTTTTTAACTTTAAATGGAAGTTAATGGAATATGTTTGTTTTTTTCAAAATAATTCTACAGATCCATTTATCATAAAATTTTAATGGAGGGGAATCTTCAGGGGCTTCTCGATCTTCTATGAGACTAACACAATTTATGGGAACCATAAATGCATGGCTGCTCTATACCAGGCCTTGTTTCACGGTAAAAGAGTCATAGTGAAACTGCTACAAGCTAAAACATATTCTAATCTGCCTGTCAGCAATTACACTCTGGTGCCTAAATGCTGAAATACAACAAAAATGGAGAAGGTTCTGCTCCAACAGTGACAAAATCAAACAGCAAACTGTCCATCAATGTGTGGCTTTAAAGATCTGCTTTTTTTCGTGTTCCAGTTAAGATAAATGACGCTGCGGTGCCAAGATGACCTGTCCGAATGCCGCATGCGTGGAGCACAACTCAACCAGAGTGAACTGCTCCTACAACATGACCTCCTGGGAAGAACACATGTATAATCTGTACACCTACTTCTACCTGCTCATCTTCATCCCAGGCTTGCTAGGAAACAGCATCGCTCTCTGGGTGCTGTGTCGCTTCATAAGGTGAGTCTTTTTTGACGGGCAGACATCTTCTGAAAAACGTGCTGCAGAAGTGGCCTAAGTATGACACACCCACGACCTTGTGAAATGACTGTAAGTCTGTGTAGGCGTGCGGAGAGCATCTCAACTCAACATGCCAGAATTACTTCTCTCTCTGACATGGACGGAACTGATGTTCTTTATTGCTTTTCTACTTTACAGCAAGAAGACCAAAGCCATCATCTTCATGATCAATCTGGCTGTGGCTGACCTCGCCCACGTCCTTTCCCTGCCACTGCGTATCTACTACTACTTCACCCACTCCTGGCCGTTTGGGCAGGGAATGTGCCTGCTCTGCTTCTACCTGAAATATCTCAATATGTACGCCAGCATCGCCTTCTTGGCTTGCATCAGCCTCCAGCGCTGTGCCTTCCTGATGCACCCCTTCTGTGCCAAGAAGTGGAAGCGGCGCTACGACGTACGCATTAGCATTGCGGTGTGGCTGGTGGTAGGCCTCTGCTGCTCTCCCTTCATCTTGATGAGGACCAACTCAGAGCAGAAAAATGGGACGAGCTGCTTCAAAGACTTGCCCATGCGGAAGCTGAAACTGGGCACTGCTGTAACGATGATGGCCTTCGGGGAGCTCCTGGGCTTCGTGATCCCGCTGATCATCATCGGCTTCTGCTCCTACTTCATTGTGCGCTCCTTGCAGCAGAGCACTCAGGCTGGCCACTCGGTCAATGACAAGAAGAGGGCCTTGCGCATGGTGCTGGTGTGTACGGGAGTGTTCCTCTTCTGCTTCGCTCCGTACCACGTCAACTTTCTGCTGTACATGATGGTCTCACAGGACCTCATTACCGAGTGCACCATGAGACAGGCAGTTAAACAGTTCCATCCCATCTCTCTGTGCATAGCCAGCCTCAACTGCTGCCTGAATCCACTCATATACTACTTCCTCACCACGGAGTTCCGACAGCAGCTCAGCCGTCATGGCAGCTCAGTGCTGAGAGGCCGGCTGATGAGTCTGGAGAGCACCTCCTCCTATAAAGAATGAGCTCTTCTAGACCTTCACAGGTATGCATTAGTAGCCAGTGTCTCCTTGCGCTGCTTCTTTCTCTCCCTCTTCTTCTCCGTGACGCACTTTTTCCACTCATTGTTTCAAGCTGCACTGTGACGAGGGAACTGAAGGATGGTGGCTGTAGTTTTGACACTGTAGAGCTTAAAAAAATAACCTTGAACTGTTTTTAAAGAAGAATTGTAGGTACAACCACAATACAGTATTTTGTCTGTTTGTAATGGAGAGAACTGTCTCGAGGGTCACCACTCAGAGTGGCTGTCCAGAGAAAACACAGGACCAACATCAGAGCAGAACTGATTAATCAGTACAACTGACTGTCTGGACCCTCTGAAATACAGGACTAAAGGTTTTTGCCCATGTTCAGACTCAGTGACCTAGTTTTAAAGGGAAGATAAAGACATACTGTGTTGGGTTCTTATGTAAACGTAATCCTAGTAGAATGTGCTCTTACTATGTTATTGCACTAAAACAAACATGATGAAAACAAGCACTTAAAGGCGTGACGTTGCTGTCAGAGCAAATCCTTCCATCTCCATTTTTGCCTTTTTTTTTGCATGAGTTGAAGGCTCCAGCTGACATTCACACTGTGTCAAAACTTCATGACAGATGGACCAATAAAAATGGTCAAAAATGACTAAGAATGCAACCCTTTTGCATTAACCTACATTCAGTTAAGGGGTTTTTGCCTCTCCTGTAAAGTTACTTTGTTGAGATACGAGGTTTTTGTTCTGACAGCGATGATGTGTTTTATTTTGGTGACACTACTGAAGAGCAACGTTAACAGGTTATAGCCTTTTGTGACAACTGTCATAAGCCTATGTAGCCTTATGAATGCTGCCTCTCAGTAGAGCATCATCCTCATTTTACAGATAATACAAAGCTGACAAAGTAATTCTAACTTTGTTTAATTTTATATGGTTTTGTAGTGAACTGAAATAGGCAGAACTGAGAGTGTCATATCTTCTCTGAACTGAACAATCGATGTATCACTGATTGCCATCAGTAAAATGCAAGTAACAATCACGGGTGGAAAATACTTGAGTAGTTTTACTTTATTTCCATACTGAAGTATTATTGATTTGTACTTTATTCAAGTATTATTGGAATTAAATACTTGTGCTTTTTTTTTTCTTAATTACATTTACAGAAAAATTGTTCATTTAGCCCTTTAAAGTGTTCATTACATACATCTATAAGGCCAGGAGGTTTTTCTCTTACCGACCATCACTTGATCTGAGCTCCTGAACATTTGAAGGTATTGTTTTTTTATTAAACACCCAACCAAATTCATCTCATGGTAATTCAAACCCCTAACTATGCTAATTTGTCTTTGTGCAATCGATATTTTCAATTTCACTCAAGTAGATTTCTGACTCTGTACTTCCGCTTTGAGTAAGATTTTGACGAAGTACTCAAACTTTCACATAAGTATTGTTTCGCTGTACTTTTTCCTTCCCGGTAATAATAATAGTAGTAATAATAGTAATAATAATAAGCTAAAGCAATTGTAGGCATGTTTATTCCTGTCAGTGTTATAAGAGGTTGTAAATAAAATCATTGATGAATGCTTTTATAATGTTGTTCTGGTATTTACTGTATCCTGTTTTCTCTTATATACAGTGGTTCAATGCTTCTGTTTTGCATTCTTTTCTAAATGAATGCAAATTTTCCATTACAAATTATTTTAATAGCATAAATATTAGCATATTAGTGAAATATTTACATGAATCTTGGATTGTTTTAGCATTAGGTCTGCCTCCCTCTTCCTTCTGCTTTAATGTTTAAATGATTGTGAACTCAAGACTCCACAAGCCTCTGATGAGTAGATCAACAGATGAGACTAAAAAAAATCTGACTTTGTACAAAACAGCCTTTACTATGTCACAGATCTGCTTACGTAATAATGTCATACAGACAGAGCGGAATCTTCAATACTGCGTCTACATCGTACTTTACATTTTTCTTTGTTTTAAAGTTTGTACAGTTCTAAAAGGTTCTGTTCTTTATTTCCTGATTGACATGAAAAAAAAGAAGAGACCCAGATTTTCAAACGTGCTCTCAGACATTTGGACTTCACTGTACTCATTTCTTGCCACTGTATGCAAAATTTCACTGTGAAGTGTTTGTGAAACTACTGTAAATAACAAACAAACCTCTCTATTTCAGTGGTTTCCTCATACAGACTCAGATGTACGTGCTTCTTATTTGCATTGCACACCCCCAAATGTTCTTTCCACCCAGCTGAATTTACCAAAGGACCCCGGCCAGGTGATTACCCCAAAGCTCTCGAGAAAGCCAGATATTATTGATCTTTTCCATGACTCATTTACTGAACCACTCTCGCTTCAAAACGTGCTCAGTGGAGGAGCTGCGGGGGAGAGCGGTGCACGGCGCTGCTGCACATCATAGCATCACGCAGTCACCAGCAGGGGAGAACAGAGCACCGACGACACTGCTTTCACATTTTGCATGATTAATCACTTTTATTCAAGTAACAAACATCTATGCTACAAATGACTGAACTTTATTCACTATTTGTGAACAATTTGGCCAAAAGTGGGAGTGAAAATATTACAGTGTGCCCTGTAGGCAGTCAGAGTGGCTAGTTTACTACAGATTTTAGTTAAATTGATGCACTATATACAATATAGTTTAGTGTTGATGAAATGAGCTACTCAATCTAAGTACATCCAAAATATGTTAATCAAAATACACGACTCATGAAAAAAATACTGTTAGAGCAAATATCAGCATAATGTCAGCATAGTAAAATTAAAATTTTAATATAAAATAAATTATTTATTTTAATTAAAATATATTATTTACAATACCAGTTTGGACACACTTACTCATTGAAGTTTTTTTGGTGTGTATATATATGTGTGTATATATATATATATATATATATATATATATATATATATGTATATATATATATATATATATATATACATACATATGTATATATACATATATATATATATATATATATATTACTATTTTCAATCATTTAGAATAATAATGAGCACATCAGAACAATGAAATGACACATATGAAAATTTGCAATCCAGAAAAAAGTGATAAACAATCCAAACAATCTTCTATTTTAGAAATTAGCCCCTTTTGCCTTGATGCAGCTTTACTCAAGATGTTCTCTCTAACAAGAAGATTTACATCTGCTGAGAACTCATACATCGGCATCTGCTTCCTTTTGTACTCGTCTTACAAACAAACTTCATTTAAGTATAAGTCGTAAGATGTCTTTGGGCCTGTTTCCCAGACAAGCCTAGTCCTGGACTAAACAACATTTTGAATGGAGGTCCAAACATTTGACTACAAGTGTACATGACATCCAGTGTGTTTTTATATAAAAATACACCAATTTAATGTATATAGAGGAAATCCTGACGTCTCTTATGGTTTAAGTTTAGTTGTATCCAGCCCTGCCGTGAGTCACTTATGTGCTTCAAAATAGTTCCACATTACAGCTACTAAAGGGTGATTAAAATGATGTAGGTGTGAATTCTGCTGTTTCAGCTCAGTAAATAAAGTGATAAAACACCTATTATGAAAAAAGACTTTATGGTGCAAAAATGGTCGACAGGGTGAATCATGAGAAACGTGTTTCGGACCGCTGTCAAAACTTGCGAACGCAGTTGGTTTGACAATTTGAGAATCATCATCTACAAAAAACAAGTTCTACTTAACTACTTAACTGGTACGATTAGGGCTTCCTACATTCAGCCTTCATAACAAATGTATAAGCCCTGAATAATGTATTAAAAAAGCAATACTTGACTACTTATGAACAGCTTATGTCAATATCTGCAAGATGTTTTAGGACGTGAACACTATATTGACATAAGGGCTTTTTTATTTTTCTACTTGAGTTAAAGTTTAAGAGTGAGTGCTTGTTTATAAGTGTACTTAAGTATCAAAAGTAAACACACTGAGTTACTGGTTATTTGCCATTTTGATGAGCAGGGAAACCCGTTTGGCTGCTGATAGAAGGTGGAGTTCGGTGGATAGAAGGTGGAGGTCTTCGCTATATAAACTGTACTCTTTGGTAGAAATTTACAATGATAAAAATGTATCATAGTGTAAATGCCTTTATGTCGACACATGAACTGTACATAATTACTCATGTAGTGCGTGTTATTCAGCACTTCTGCTTGTGTTGAGAAGGCCCTCGTAGGTAGTCTTCAGATAAAGCGTTACCAAAAAGTTCTGTGTTACATTAACGCCCAATCCCCCCCCCCTCCCCCCTCGTCCTTGCGCTCTCCTTCAGAAGCTTCACGCTGACAGACAGCTGCCACCCAGGAGACCGCTGGGCCGACACCCAGGAGGCCGCTGGTTTGTAAGGTAAACAGTTTACAGCAGCTGCTCCACTAGGTGGAAGTGGCAGCTGGAGGCCGGCCAAGCCTCAAGGGTAGCAGTTAAACTGTCACTTCACAAGCACACATGAGCACTTTGTCTGGAAAGAAGCTCCACGTGAAAACGGCAGCCCACACAACACAACCCTCAGCTCCTCAGAGGAGAGATAATGCAGGTAGCTTGTTTAATATCCATGGACCTTTTTGGTAAAAAGCCCCTGTAAATCACCATTTAATCAGTAAATTAATTAAACAATATTAATCATTAATGACTGTTAATGTTTACGGATCATTCTACTGAATTTGTTCAAACTGCCGTCAAAAAGCACAATTTAAAAAAAACTAATAAGTATTCAGACCTTAAACATTTAAAAGGATTATTATCTACGCAAACTTGACATTCACAGTAATAAGCTAAACATAAACAGTAATAAGTTCGTCATAAGCTAAATATGAACAAAATCATCATTTATAGAAGACTTTCTATTGTCCCAAACCTGAACTTCAAATGTTTTGTTAAAGTTGTAAAATTTAATTTCTTCTAAAGTGAAGTCAAAAGATTTATGTTTATTATTTAATTTAGATTTATTATTTTTTTAAAATATTAAAATATTAGTTTTCATGTCATCACCAAAACAAAGAGTTTTAGTCTGTAGGCAGAGTCTTGTTTTAGCCACGCCCCTGCATTTTAGAGCAGGAAGTGAGGCTGCATCCCTGTCCCTCATGGCCACATGGTGAGCAGTTAGAGCCCATTGTTATGAAGTCAATGTGTCCCAAAGTCTGAACACACGGTCTGCAATCTCTGTCTTTGTCTCCAATACAAAATGTTATAATTTTATGTGTTTAATATCTGTGTTTGTTAGTCATGTACTGGCTAACTTTTCTCAGCTATGCTCAAAATCTCACTTATGATTGGCTGTTGTGGTAGTGACAAAACGGAATGTTCAATCATACATTTTAATAAAATAAACATAATTAAGGTATAGAGTCACACAAAGCAAAAGGATTTTAGTCTAAAGTCAGTTTAAAGTCTGAAATGTGTTCTGACTTTAAACTGGTTTTCTAGAATGATTCTAGAACTGTAAGAAAAGCTACCATTTGAATTATTATCCATTTATTTATTGACAAATAATTAACTCCTTTTCACAGCAGCCATAAAATGCCATTTCTGCCTGTTCTGGACATCCTTCAGTTTTTGCTCTATGATTTTTTTAGTTGATATATGTCATATAGGTGATATTATACATTTAAAATGTGTATGACTTACAAAACTGGAAGTGAACTGGATTTTCATCTTTGTAGGTGAAGCAGGTCAACTTTTAGAAAAGTGTTTTTAGGGATGCATCGATACTGATACTGGTACTGGTATTGGGCATTGGGCCGATACCGTGCTCATTTACTCAACTCACTGATACCATCATTCCGATACCCGCTGATACTGTGTGCCGTAAGCCGAGTGTAGCTGCTGCACTAATGAACAAACAACTCAGGATGGCAGTGAAGGAGGATCTGCTCACACAGAGAGGAGTTACTGACTCCGTCACTGGTCACTGGCCAGACCTGCACTGTGTGATTTTAGACTGTTTAAACACACAATCGCTTCCCAATAAGGGTGGAGACACGGAGGCCAAACAGAGAAAAGTCAACATTTCCTACCAGAGTCTGTCTTTGCTGACTTTACTCTGTTTGACTGAGAAGAATAGCGAGATATAAACGTGATTTTTGTTTTTTGTAAAACAGGCTGTAGAAAGACCGAACTGTCCTACTGTGAACATCACCGCCTGACTTTAGCTTCAGTGCTCAGTGTTAGCAGCGCTGCTCAGTTTCTCCATGTTCAGCACTCAACTTGAAGCCTGTTATTTTGGATGAAATGGCTTTATATTAACTGTTCATGGAGTGTTTTCGTACAGTGTATGTAAATCAGAGGTTTTTATTCAGTGTACAGTGAGAGTCACCAAAGAACAAGAACTCTAAACTCGTGCAGTGTCTGTCTGGCTTTAGAGGACATTCAGTTACGGTTCAACCAGCCAAACATCAGACCTGAGATGTAAAACTCCACAAGTGAGCTCCTCAGATGTGATTCCTGCTGTCGCTGTGCTGCTGCTGAAAGACACAGATTGGGGTTCAAACCTGTGAATCGTGTTTTAATTACAGCTGTACAGCAGTGTAGCATAGTTAGCTTACTCACATCATTTAATATAAGCATGAGTTTAACGATTTAACTGCTAAGATACATAACGCTCATTTATACTAACTGCTTAACTGAATGGTAGGTTCCTCAGTATGGTATCGGACTCAGAATCAGCGAGTACTAATAAATATGTACTCATAATCATCTGAAGAAAGGGGGGGTGGGGGTGGGGGGTTCTCACCTCTCCTTTACCCCTCATTGTTTTCTATCAGCTCAACATAGAGTCACATTTCACACACAGAGCCAACAGTGTTCCAGTTAATCTGACAGTGTTACCAGTCAAATATTATATTTGATTATATTAACTAAAACTGTGATAAAATCTCATTGGCTCTGTCATTCTCTCGTCATCCGGGGTCAACCAGAGGAGGATGAGTTCCTCCCTCGAACCTGAGCTCCTCTCAAGGTTTCTTCCTGTTGCTCCTAGGGAGTTTTTTGTTGCCACTGTCACGTCTGGCTCACTGATGGGGGGCTTGGACCTGGATTCAGTTCCTTACGTCTAAACATGGACTGCTTTTTATTTTTATTTTATTTTTATTCTTTTGATAACCCTTCCATAAACTGCTTTTCTGTAAAGCTGCTTTGAGACACTAGTTGTAAAAAGTGCTATAAAAATAAATGTTGTTGTTGTTGTTGTAAAACTATATTCTGCCCGCAGAATGGTCACTATGTGGACCACAAAAAGAGGTTAAATGCTTTTAATAAACGTATTTAAGTATAATAAATAATGGCATTTTTCTGAATATATTATAAAGTTCAGTTGCACCTTTATAACAGGGGTTCAATTATTGATTATTAATGTAAAAACGCAATATTATCCACTTATTATGATTAATGATGCTTTAAGGACAAAATTAGGCTTAATATTTCAAGTTAAATAATTTATGAGTTAAATTGTTTCAAAGAATAATATTATTATTATTTAAAACTATTAATGATTCTGTTTCTACAATTTAATATTATTGATTATTCAATAATTATTTCTGCGTGTCACTGGGTAAATGGTTACCATTTAAATAGTACCATTTATTAATAAGTATTTATTATGTAATAATTAACAGTAATTAACAAAGATAATGATACTAGATAATGATTAAGTTGCTTACTAGGGCCTGTTATAAAATTGTTCTAATATAATATAAACAATAAATTGTTACCATCTTTCCTCCATGTTAACATCACTGTTAAAGCGTCATCTATTCTGCATTTTTCTTTGATTTATTTACTCCACATTTCTATGAATTTATATAGCAAACAAATCATAATTCATTTTAATATGATCACTTAACAACCTCTCTTTATACCTTTTAACTAAACATGCTTTTTTATTTTACTGTGCTTTTAAGACTAGTATGTAAATGATCTCTGTTCTGATTGGCTGCGCTGTATTGTACCTTATTCAAAAAGCAGTTTGGGCTGCAACACTCCTTATACCTTGGCGTGAGTGGGTGGGGCTTAACCGCTGTAGCCTGAATAGGTGGATATATATGAACGTGTTGGTTCTCCTGCCATCACAAAAACAATGAATTCATACCAGCTTAGTTTTCACACATTATTGGTCTTACACAAAAAATCTTGACAAAGTCTTTTACTTTTTTACATAATTTGAAATGTTAACATTTCACGATGAACGATTCACCAAAAATGCTAAAAAAATTACTTGAAAAATTCTTGTTACACTAAATTAAATTGAAAGTTAAGAATACTTTTCCTTCTCCTCAGGGATGGATTACTGACCAGGTCAACGGGGCCAGCGACAACCAGGGGCCTCTGAGTGCCACAGGACTCGGTGGGCCTCAGACCACAAAACCCAGGTGGCTCAAATACTTGGAAAAGTCCACTGCAGATGTAAATGGATGAACAAGCAGCCACTGAATTAGGCACAAAGGGCTAAACGAATGTTCTCTGTTCTCAGGTCCCTCAAACTGTGTATTAGTATCTGGATTTTGCTGTTGCTATTCAGATGTGGTATTTTAGATGGTATGAGATAGTGTTGACCCTCTAAGTGCGCAGAACTACTTCTGTTCCTACAGTATGACTCAGTCTTGCTTAAAAGAAAAAGAGAAGAAATCATGATTCAGATCTTACATAAAAAACACAAACCGTCACGATGCAGACATTAGAGGATACGGCACCTTAAGAAGGTGAATTCTGTTTATTTTCAAAACAAACGTGTTGCTCAAAGTGCAGATAAACAGGAAAATGAACTATTGTTTAATCTCATTAAATCTTGTTTGTTTCTTCATTATATATTAAAGTTTGGGGGCCCCTAAAAATGCTTGTACCCAGGGGCCTCACAAGACTACGATCCAGCCCTGCTTCTCCTGTAAAGTTACTATTTTGGAGATACAAGGATTTTTCTAAACACTTACGATGTGGCCTGTATGGACTGGGTGAGCAGCATGTGTTCAGACTTATGATACTACATTAAACTTTAAATAAACTAAACTCAATACAGTCATCACTGTAAAAAATCAGCTCAACTTGAAATGATATAGTAACTGATTACACGGCTTTTCTTGGGTTGACTCGACTTGAGAACGACAGAGTTCACACAACTTAAACTTCTTAGTTGAGTGAGAAATTCTCCCAGCTACTGTTTCTAGGTCTGCATTTCAGTTAGAGGAACAAACCTGAAAGTGTTTTTTACTCAGTTTCTTCACTAGCTGGCGCTCCTTCTATCACACAGTCCCATCCGGCATATTGTCCTCTTGGGCTCCTGGATATGGACAGAGGTGGTATTGCTGGGATTCAAACTCACAACCTCCTGGTGTTGGGATGAATTATTAGACAGTTGCACCACATGAGACGATGCTCCTCTTTAAAGTTAAAACAACATGTTTTCTCCAGTGTATTAAACATTTGTAGACACAAAATCTGACCTGCTTCGTGTGTTCTTGAGTGCTGCAGTCGACCAAGCCGTCACCCCCAATAGGAGGTTGTGAGTTTGAGCCCCAGCGATGCCACATCCATCCGTAAGTGTTTATCCAAGAGGAAGAAACGTTTACTAGGATTGTGTGACTAAAGAATCCTGGCTAGTGGAGAAATTGAGCTTAAAAACCATATTTATTTTAACTAACTGAGAAGCAACACAAAGAATTTTGACTGAACTGAGAGGTTTGAGTTGTGTG
This sequence comes from Colossoma macropomum, assembly GCF_904425465.1. Classification (NCBI taxonomy): domain Eukaryota; kingdom Metazoa; phylum Chordata; class Actinopteri; order Characiformes; family Serrasalmidae; genus Colossoma; species Colossoma macropomum. The sequence goes on from NW_023494788.1 coordinate 42,701,814, forward strand.
AACTCGTGTCCTCAAGTTCAATCACCTCACAAAAAGCCATGTAAGCAGTTACTGGATCATGTTGAGCTGAGCTGACCTCTCATTTTTAACAGTGGTGTTGTGTCATCTCAGGCTTGAATGTGTTGCCTGTCTTGAGTGACTTGACATTTTGAGAAAGTTCTCTGTCTGTACTGTAAATGTCAAACCACTAAACATGGTGTGGTACATAAAAACGTGACCAGAAAGTCGTGCACAGAAACAGATAAATAAGCTTTTTTTTTTAATTTATGCCTTTCAGTTTCAGTTCTTTCAACCTCTCCTAGGAGCAAAGCAGCGAGTGGTGTGATGACAGGAAATGGCACGTAAAGCAGGATGTATAAAGAGATCTGTACCACGTTGAATAATTTGCATGTCCTCTTAAAATGTTCTGCTTTAACACCTCTGTTGTGATAAATGGCAGACATGAGAGTAGAACATAGACGTCCAACCTAAATGAGTCTGAGTGGGGGGAGTTGGGGTGCGGGGGGGCTTTCTGTGGATCTCTACACCCGCCCCCCCAAAGGTATTCAAGCGTTGGCACTGAAGATGATGCGGAAAGCATTGTGCGTGTGGGCAAATGCCCTTTACTGGAACAGACGCTTCAACAGCAAGTCTTAGCAAAAACTAAGAAATGTCCAGCTCAGCGCTGCCCCAGCATCAGACGCAGGGAGGGGGCACGAGACGACAACACAGGAGGAGGGTAAACGCTTCTAACGCACAATCACACAAATACTCCAATAACAACAACATCAGCAACAACAACAGCGAGCAGCCCTGAGACACACTTTGCATGGCCACACCCCCTAAGCTCCTCACTCACACTAAACAAAGCAGTGAAATCACATGTTAACAGCCAGGTGATGATGCTTGTTGCTATAGCAGGTAACAAACAGAGGAATTGAGCAATGATAAAATTTCAGATGGTGCCCAAAAACAAGCGGAACGAGCTGTGGCCAAATTACCAATGATAACATCTGCCTTCTAAACATCATAGGAAGAGGAAGCTGCAACAATGTGGCAACACTTAATGGTAGCAAGCTCATCAGACGAATCTAGCACCCTGTTGTCTCTCATCCACACGTATCTGGATACTTTTAAAACACTATTTTTTCCCTCAATTTTCAAAAAAAATCTTTGTCCACACAGACGCTTGAGCATGTCTGACCGGTAGGGCTGATTTTACCCCGTAAAATCTTATGTCCTACATCTCAGAACGCTGTGAGCAGACACACACTGCAAAACACAGGGCACTGTGAACACGATGTCTGAGGCAGTGTCTTATGGGTGTGGCAGGGTTAGCTGGTCTGCGCTGGTTCAGAATAGTTGAATGGATTTTCTTTTCCAGACCTGCTTTCCTTGACTTTGGCTGCTCTGAAGCCCATTGACTCACTGACCAAGCACTCGTTGATCCTCCTGGAACAAATATTTTCCCATCACAAACACGTTTATTCCTGAAACAGTACACATTTTAACTCACCTCGATGGTGTTATGCATCAACCACGTTACAAACACTTTAAAGCAAGTAATTCATTGTGTTATTTGTTTTTAAGTGGTGGGGGAAGAGGCTGCTACAACACAGACCACGACTGGTGGTGGAACCGAAGAGCAGTGTGGGAATGTGTTCTAGGGTCCTCGTGGAAAAACAGACACCTAAGGCCACACTGGGACCCTCAATTACACCATATATACACTCCATGTCCAAAAGCACACCTTGTCTAATTAGTGAATAAGGTGCACTAACCGCTCACACAGGTGTTCGACTGCACACATAGCTTGTAGAATCTCCATAGAGAAGCACTGCTAATTGAAATGGACATGCTGGAGCAGCCACACATGAACCTAAGGCCATCATGCCCAACGTCTTGCGTCAGCTAAAGGACTATTAAGCTCCCCAGCATTTGGCCATAGAGAAGAACTGCGTTCTGTAGAGTGATGGAGCTCCACTGAATACATCTGTCATAAAGAATCCGCACACCAGCATTCTAACATGTAGTGTAAAGCTGTCCCAATTAATATGGTTTGATTTTAAAAGTGTATAAAAAAGTTTGGAGTAGAACTGCTTAAAGTTTGGGCCGCAGGTCAAAGTTGGCTCTTTTCCTTTTACAATAGGATTTTTTAAAGTCTTTTAAAAAATAAAATTTTACTGTTTTGTATTTTTTGGCTTTTGGCCCCTCCAAGACAAAAAGTTTAGTTACACCAGGTTTGGACACACTGTGTATCATAATGGCTGCTGTGATAAGCTTGAGATAAACTTCTGGATGCTGATCATCACTGTTGTGCTGTTTGTACTATGTTCTTTAACGCACTAGATCTTATCCGGGCTGCACTGTGAAGTCCATTGTCTATTGTTGATTGTCAGAGGCGACCCAGCAGAGTTTATTGTGAAGAATATCAACATAACTTTAAGTTATAAAGTCATGCAAGGGGAAATTCTTGAGATCAACAGAGTAATTCTAGTTCCACCGTTTTTCCATGACTAAGCTGCACGATCAATGAATTATTTACCACTGGAGACTCCGAAATGAATCAGACCCTTTCTTTTTCTTGAACATCTGTTCTTAAAATGGACTGTAATAATGTCTAGAACATGATGAACTGTAGATTAATTGTGCCTGGGTGCTTTTATTAATACTCCTTTTAGGCAGGGCTTAATTTAAGGGGGGATGCAGGACGATGCAAAAAAAAAAAAGACACATCAGTCATCCTCTCTGTAAAACTCCCACTGAATTCAGTACATCACAGTAGATCTCATCTCGTCTGTATATTGGCTACAAAAAAAATAAAAAATAAAATGTCTACATTTGTGTTGTAGTCATTGGGCCCCCTGGTTCCTATCACCACCACTGTAAAGACATCTGAGTCTGAAGTTTCTCCTCGATGCACAAATTCACATAATACCACCCTGAATATCTTTGTTTACATCTCTACAACTACTGAATTATGCAGAAATGTAAAAATATATATATATATATATATTTTTCTCACACACTCGCACATCTCATTTGCAAAACTGGTTCTCTAAAGAACCATCTACTGATTTCTAGGGAATCAAAAGTGGTTCCTCTATGGCATCACACCATTTTTAGTATTATGCATATTTGAGATTTACATACACAGACTGCTTTCAGTGAGTGAACTGTCTCAAATCTAAGAAGAACAGAAGAAAGAAAGTAAAACACCACTATATATATATATATATGTATACACACACACACACGCAGTTGCAGTCTATCTAAAAAGGCTTTTTTCCTGCGCTATAAAAAAGGGAAAAATTCCCTTTAATGTTTACATTATAATCACTGCTATTAGGTGAAGGTAGGTAATATAAGAGGTAAATCAGGGAACTGCATCTTTCCATGTCCACAATAAAACCCTAAAGGCCTGCAGTGGCATCTAGTGGCCAAATCATGGTCATATGTTTTGAAGCTTAAACTGTTGGGGCTTTTAAATAAATCACAATGCTGCAGGGAATTCCCACTGAAAACACACTACAGGCTCTAAACGAGAGAAACCAGTCCTTCATTCTTTCGAGAGAGGCTGATAAGAGAAAAATAATCATTCAGTTTTAGATATTGTGAAATTACATGCAAGACATCCGTCTTAAGGAACTAAACAGGGAAACAAATAAACAAAGCAGAAACAGAGCAACAGGAAACAGGAAACCCAGACTGTCCTACGTTAATCAAACCATATGTATTCACATACTGAGCTGCTCTTTAGATTACGCTTATTTTGATGAGATTAATGACTCGCAGATCTAAACTGGAAGTTTAATCACTAATGTTGTATAAGCTTTGTTCTCAGATGTTCACCAAACGGCCACAAAGAGCAATTTTTTACTTCAAGTGCAGAAGAAGTGGGGACCAAAAAATAGCAGAAGTAGGAGAGTTTGAGTGAGCGTCATGTCTCTCGGTGCCGCCCCCACACACTGGGAGAGGAAACTCTATCAGAAGTGATAAACGACTGAGTGTGAGGTAACAGGGAGTAAGAGAAGCAGAGAAACGTTGCAGAGGACAAGAGAACAACAGTCGAGCTGAGAGAGAAAACGACGGAAAAGAGGGACAAACTGAGAGTTTATGAGGAAGAGTCAGTGAAGGCAAGTACAATGTCGGCTGCCTCGGTCATCCAGCACTGACAGCTCTGCTGATCACATGGGCTGATGTCACCCCTCGCTGTGTTTTCCCTCCAACCACTGGAAAAGAGGAGACACATGTCCACACCGTTACAAATAAGGTAAGACATCATCTTTCTGTCTTAAACAGTTGGTTAAACCTTGTTAAGTCAGGGAAACAATGCAGTTGTGGGGAGACAATGTTAGCCAAGGGGGGTCGTGGCTAAGCTTTGCTCCAAAAACTGAAGAATTCTAAATATTTCAGCACTGCTGAGCAGTGTGGGGTACCGCGGGGGATAGCGGGCCTGTATGCTGCCATTGTCCAGGAAACAGGGAAGATGTGGGGGCAACAACCACCTCATTACTTTTAATGTGATAAGTTTAAAGGAAAAGCCCGCCCCTGTGGGCAGAGGTTATGGACTTGAGGCAACAATCTGGATTTTTTTAGCCCTGAAGGTGATAACCTGCCAGACTTATCAGGACACATAAACAGTAACCCACACTCAGTGATAACCACTTCATTGTCACTGTTACTGCGCTGCTGTGCAGGTAGGTCTGACGAGGCCTTCATATCACAAAGGCTGGTCAAATCGATTAATCTCCATTTCAGGTTAGTTAAACCTGAAAATGAATATGTTCTCAAGCCAAAGCTCTGAGATGACTCAGTCCTTACAATGTTTAAGTGAATTTCCAGTCCTACTCTTATAGCTTATCACATGACGGTGGAAACTACAACTGGTTCCCCAGATCTGCAACCAAAAAACCCCCCACACAATCATATATCAAATTCCATGGCAAACGGGTACAATTCAAGAACAGGCGATCGAAGCGCGAATGGAAAGAGAGGTGATTCATTTGTCGAGTGCATGTGTCAGACTCCCCAAACAAAAGTGACACATTCAACAAAGGGAGTTCCCACAGACACTCTCAATCAAACCAATTAGGCACGAAGCTCGCGTGCCAAGTGCGTGGGTGTGAATTTGTCGATGCGACTGCGCTGCACGGAGCCGCCATTCTGATATGTAGGGTAGAGAGCGCTTCACTTCTGAGAACTATCTGGCTGCTTTGTTGCTTCATTCTGAACTTTTGGGTCAGGGGGGAGAAAGAGCCAAACAAAAAGATCACATTTTTTTGGTGGCTTTCTGCAGCTCAGCTCCTTGGAGTCCACTCGAAACATCCTTTCTGGCTCCTCTTTCCCCCACATACAATCTGTTCAGATATCTGAAATTCTCCAGGGTCTCCTCCATCAGGGAGAGGTCTTATGACCATCTCCCAAAGCCCTCTGCCTCTCCTGGGACGCTAGAGAGCTTGGCTCTGCTGCCTAAACCAAACATCACCTCTGGATTAAAGGGCAGAGGAGGCTGATGAAATGTGGCACGCACAATGCAACACAGCAGGAAGAGAGTGAGGGGTAAAAGCTGGACTTTCTGCTGGAGACAGACATGAAATGTCTAACATGACAAGCTGACTGTGTTGTGAGAACAAACAGGAGGCGTAAGGTTAAGAATTTCATGATAAGCTGCAGTGAGGAGTCGGGACAGGGCTTATCTCCAGAGTCTACAGCATGTGCTTGTGTGATGGTCATAAAGGCACAGAGAACCTTAATAAAGCGGATGAAGTGTGATGCACCACAGTGTGGTCAGGCAACTTATGATGACATCCTGAACTACAACTGCAGAGCGAAACATTCTGTGATACCCTGTGATAACTGTGATAACTTTCATTTGGGTGCTAAATTCCATGAATCTGGAATGACCAATAATATAAAAATAATATAAAATAATATAAAACCTGAATAAAATGATTAGAAAGCAACTGGGCTAATTTGAAAAGTTGACTTTATTGAACTTTAAATGTTAAAAAATGTAAAACACAAATTGTTCTCCTGTTAGCTTAATATTACAAGTTCAATGAACTCAAAATTCAAGTGAACATGGTTGCTTCTTTTTCCAATGTATAGGTTTCAGACAATTTTGAATTCTGTCAAAATTTTTAACATTGTTGATGAATGAACCAGAATATGATTCCACAATAAGAAAGCTGAAAGCTTTATAGCATTGAGAATGAACTTTTAATAAAATTAATATCCAGAAAAGCAATAATACAAACAGCCATTCATTGTTATTTTGTGACATGAAAGTATAAACAAATAATTAAACTTTGTAAATGTATTAACCATTACTATTTTTTACCAAATCTTTTTGGGAGATTTGCCTTCAGTATTTTTAAAGAATTCTGCAGGGATATTTTTCCACACATCCAAAGTTGAGGCTTAGAAGTTTGTTGCATTTTTTGCTTCTCAATTAAAATTTACTTCTCGAATGTCCAGTCCTACAGCGCTGCGTTATCGGCTCACAGACTTACACAAATCTGAACCAACAGTGGAACCTGATTTTCTGAAAGATGAAAGCTTTAAGGACTGTTTATCTGATGCTGATAGTTTTGGTGGTCTACCAAGTTCTACCATACTTTCCACTTCCGTATGCAAATGGATCATCGAATCTTCCCTGAAATCTCTCATGAAAAATGAGATCTAATGCAACATTTTTGGAAATGAATAAAATGAAGGGAGGTCTCTTGTATAGCACCATATATGTGAAACAAGCCTGTCAAAACTCAGGCTGAATGTCAGTCCATCACATCTTCCAGTGCTTCATTTTTAGTGGAATCAGTTTTCTCAGTCCGGCAGACGACAGAGAGGTCTGACAAAGGCCTAACACCACAAAAGACTTGGGCAAGAGACCAAATGTGAACAGTCTGTGGCCTGAATGGAAAGTACTATTTTAAGCCTTTATACACTCCGGTGCACCTGTTCCACTACAGGTGTGAATGATCTACGTTTGAGAAAAAAAAAAAACTAGAAAAGGTAAAAGTGCAGTTTTTCTACTGGAACTATTTCAATGCAAACACACGACCCAGATAAGAAGTGAATTTATAGTAAGACACAATTTAGCTTATTCAACCATCTGTAACAATGATGTGCTTGAACTGAAGTGAGTCTAGAGGTTCACACTCTTATACATCAAAATATTTTTAACGCAACAGGACAGCGCTTTAAAAAATATAATCCTTACAGAATCACAGCTCTTTAGCAGTACCCTAAAATAAATTACAAATTGATACGGTTGGTCAAAAAAAGCTTCCTGTAAAGTTTGTGTATAAAATGTACAGCTTGTGCATTTTGGGAACAGTTCCTTATCTAACAGTTTTACTTCTGCTCAGGTTTTTTGTTGTGGATTTGCCCTGAGCTGCCAGTGTATTAGGTACACGTCCCGCCTTCACATAGTCTGTGAAAAACAATTTTGTGTGTCTGTGGTACGTGGTATAAATCACGCAGCCCAACGTTTGGCATGATGGTTGATATTTGGTTCCAGCATCTCCCAAACAAGTGACCTTTCCACACGGCTGTGGAACGACCAGAATCTGGTGCAAACAGCATGGAGACATTCTGTTTCACGTCAAAAGTACAGGCCGGTGGTGACAGTGTGGTGGTGTGAGCGATGTTTTTCTGGCACTCATTAGAGCCACTGATATTCACTGAAAACATCCACCACGTCATAAAGTGCCAACATTAGACGCAACCCTTCATTTATTTAATTAAAACTGCCATTAAGTACAAAGAAAACAGCAGAAAACACATTTAACAGAATTAGACAAGCATCAACAACTGAATATGATAATATTTTCCTAATTATTTAGTGTTTCCACCCTTCATCTTTATAACACCTTCCATTCTTTTCTAAAGATTCAGTTTCTAAAGAAATCTGCAGGGATATGTTCCCCTGCGTCTTGTAAACATGTCCAAAGTTCAGTCCTAGAAGTTGGCTGCATATTGTGCTTTGGGCTCAGTCCATTGTTCTGAGAACAGCAGCTTCTTGGTTTGATTTGCAGATTTTCTTCTTTTTTGTTCATTTCCTTTTCTCAGTAACGGCTTCTAAACAGCCATGCTTTTGTGAACACCTCCAAACGTTTAGTCTTAGAAGTTCTTCTGCATTGTCAGAATAACAATTTTACACTGGTCAGTCAATGAAAAATTCCAGGTCAGATGTCCAGACCCACAGCACCGAGTGGTCTTCTCACAGTAGAATATCAGACAAAAACACCTGTTTTTTTTTAGATCTGAAACAAGAGTACAGCTTGATTTTCTCCTCTCTCTGAAAAATTAAAGTTTAATGTACTGTTTATCTGATGGTGATGGTTTTGATGGTTGTTGCTATTTTCTCTGTATCTTTAAATTATTTTTTGAACTCTAGTTTTGGGAAATTCTGTTTCTTTACTTACTTTCTTTTGACTTTTTGAAGATTTTTAAAGATTATCTAATCTGCTCACAAATCACCCCTGAAAAATGACTTGTATTTAGTGGCCATTTTGGTTGGACACTAAGTAAAGGGTGGTCTCTGATTTTTGCACAGTTCTGTACATGTAGTCACTGAACAGTTCCAGGACTATGACCCTTTACAGCTTCTGTAACAGGCACAGTAAGCTTGAACGATATTTTAAATATAGACAAATGATTATTGTCTGCAGTGTTATCACAATGAACAACATCATGAGTCCAACTCAGTGATGCAGTACTACATCAATACAGCAATACAAAGCCTGCACCGTCCCTGACGGCAACACAATCACCATATAATCATTAACTGGGCTAACTTATAATATTACTTAATATTCTATAATTTGCATATTCTACAGATGGCATGCAGCACTGTCAACATCCAGTCGCTCTCCACAATTTTTTGGTTAGAAACAACATCGCCAGACTGGCAGGTTGGCAGTTCTTCTGAACAAGCCTGTCCATTTTTACTCTGTATCGGCAACAGATTTGCTGAAATCTGTTATAATCTTTCCATGTGGCATTCAAAATATGTACATGACCAGCTAATTACATGTTCTGTTGGAAAAGCCTATAATTATGCACGATCATTTTTATTTTATATATATATATATATATATATATATATATATATATATATATATATATATATATATATATGAATTAAATACAGTTTATTTGTAAAAAGCGAACGATAAAATTAGATAGAACAATAATTTGTGTCTTTTTTTTAATTAATGCAATATTCAGTGATATTAATTGTTGGCCCAAAGCCGGTGCACAGTTTCTGGAACTTGACCCTATCGAGCATGTTTGGGTTGAGGTAAAGGGGCAGCTTTGCAGCTGTTCAATTTGCAGCAACTGCTCAAAGCAGCTATTTCTTAATGGTACAACATTCACTCACAGAGCATAAAGCATGATGATAAATTAGTTTATATATGCAATATATAAGATATATGAATCCATTTTTTATGAAGTGGACCAAACTGATCTGTGGTCTTTACATGCACATACATGTTGTTTATAGAAGGAAAACATTTAGTGTTACAACACATTTCCTAATCAGGTATTATACTCATCTGTAACTTAACTGATCACGAATGAACAACAGAAACTAAGAGCTCTTAAGTTCATGTGGCTGATCTAAGCTCTCGGGTTGAATGAGTCTGAAATGAATAAGCTGCTGCTGTATGTTTCTGTAGTTTAAAACGTGTTGCCCCACATCCTGCCTTAAACTGAAGCAACTATGAAAGCCTACAGCTCTCTCTCCCACACCTGGTCAGTGCAGCATTTCCTAGAACCTGTAGAGCATTGCTTTCATGGTTATACGGTACAGAAAGCACAGAAAGTACCGCTTTGAAAACTCCATAGTCACTATACTGCGCCTGCATGCAACGGCTGATTTGATCATTTTGATAGGCCTATACATCATTAATGGGAACCTCATGTCAATGATGTCAATGAAAGTCAATCTACAGAGAGCCAGTCAGTGGGCGGACTAACGACAACTGCAGTTGCACATCGTCCAGATCTCATGGCTACATAACAGCTTGGAGGAATGCATTAGCAGGTGTAATTCTGAAACTGTAAGCAGATTTTCAGGATTATCAGGCATCTCAGCGGCACAGAAACCTGACAAAAGTGGCAGTAGAACACGTATGTAGTAAGATGTTGTTCTACTCATAGTCCAGTCAGTTCTGGCACACATTTCCAGCCCTTAAAACAAATGGGATGCAGTATGAATTCAGTTCAGAACTTCAGCTCTAATCTAAAGATATGTTGTGGAAAATAAGAGCATTTTGAAAACGTTACACTGTCAAGAATATCTGGAGGAAGCAGAACAGAGTGAATGGATCCAGTTCTAAAAAATATTTTTTCAAAGCCTTTTTTTTTTTTGATTTGATGTAATTTCAAGTGAATGAACAACAAAAGGACAGAACTTTCCTAGAACCTCTTTTAGAGCAACTAAAAGTAACAAAAAGGACTGGCCACAGATCCCTGACCACGCCTCTGTGGAAGGCACGCAAAATTCAGGTCTGCAAAATCATTCCTGCATCCCAAAAGGCTGATTTCACCCTCCCTCTTGTTTTCTTGTTTTCTTGTTGTCTTATGACCCACAAAAAAGAGGATGAAGATCCAAAAAAAGAAAAGTATAGTGATTTTTCCTTTTTTTTTATTTTTCTGTATCGTTTGAACGCAGCAGCTTTATATTGTTTGAAACCTTCATGATGAATGGACTGACAGAAATGGTCTGAAATTTCTTTGCCACCTTTCCCATGTTTTTGCCGTCTCCTGTAAAATTACAATTTTGAAGACAATTTTTTTTTATGGACAACTACAATACACTGTGTTTCACTTTCATCAAAGATAAATCAGTGAATTGTTAGCAGAAGAAAAATACTTCTCTTGGGAAACATCCACTCTTGACAGCTGCAGTTGTAGCCCAGTTGGCAAAAAGGATTTATTAATGCATCTTCTAAATGTTTACTGTGTTGAGAGTGAATCTACAGTAAAACTGCTTTGTGTAAAACTTCTGTTTGGCTCAAGTTCATTTCATGCCAAAGTGAGGAGGATGTGTCTCTGCTTGTTCACTGGCAGATATTTGTTAAAATCCAAAAGACTTTTTGACAAAGGACTTTATTCACAAATGAGCCCTTTGAATTTGGTATAGGAGGAATTAACCAAATTCAAAAAAAGCATAATCCAAAAAGCTACTTCTCTGCAGATTACAATCTAAATCATTGCATGTATGTATGTATCTATACATCTGTCTGGTCAGTGCAACAGTTTCCTGCATCCTCTTGAGCTGGTTACATGGTACAGAGAGTACTGCTTTGAAAACTTCCTCATAACAATCAGTACTCAACCCTTGCACATCTATACACAGTAAACATGGGCTACTTTTCCTGTAGCAGTGACATCAATGAAGTCAACAGAAAATTTTAAACTGCAAAATCCACAGAGAGACAGTCAGTGGGCGGATTTTCATTTGAGCAAAGTCTTCTTTAAAAAGGCGGCTTTTTAAAGATTGGCTCTCTTTTTTGCAGACCTCAAATCAATGAACACAACTTCATCGACACCACTGTGAACAACCCAAAAGCTTTCACCTCCGTGCTTTACAGTACAGTATGGTAGTGCAGTCTGGTTGGAATTCTTGTCCAGGTTTCTTTGCACAGTGAGTCTAACATTAGTTTGATGCTGAATTAAATGTCATTTTGTTAAACATATGATGAGGCAAACTAAAGAACTTGATTGAAGTTGACCAATGGTTGACTGTCCAAATAGTGTCTACATCTATCCAGCAGTGAAAAGGCCGTTCATTTCACTTACTTCAGAACTGTGGTGATGTATTATATGGTTCTTGTGGAACCAATGTGCACATTTGAATAAAGTAAATTCTAAGCAGCACTTTTTTAAACAGAATGAATGATAAAAAATAACACCATATGTTAAGATGGTTACAGGTGACAGACATTACTGTGTACGTTGTCTACATTGTGATCCGTTATCTAAACGCCGAGGGGCGGCGGCAACACAAGGAAAGACTCTGTCAGAGTGTATCAGCAGGATGTGGTTGCACATGTGTTTGACTTTCAGTGCCAACAAGTGTAGCACTAGTTGAACTTTCAGCTTTTGGCAGACAGCAGTAAGTGGTGTCCAGCAGTAGGAACAAGCAGAAAGGGATTATGAAGGAACAGGACTAGTTCTAGTGAGCTCCTAAAGATCCACAGCACTGCACAGGTTCAGCTGTACCCAACCCTAACAGGCCTGAATCAGCTCGTGATAACCTGCTGAAGAGCCGATCAGGTGTGTTGAATCAAGAGTCATTTGAAACTGCAGGGCTGTCGGCTGCCAGAAGTGAGACTAAGAAACACTGACCTACTGACCTCCATCTTTATATTCGAGCCTTTTGTTATTCAGCACAAAACAGTGAGAGATGAACACTAGGTGCTATTCAGTGTTTGGTGCATTACACTCAAATAATGAAGCATTAGAGATGAAAAGATAAATAAAATGCAACTGTGCAGAACATAAACGATGGGTATTTCTGGTCATTTGTGGTTAGTTTAGAATTTATCTTCCCACCATCTTTCTTTCTGATGCTTTGTGAGGTTCAGCATGTTATGCAGTTAAGAACACAAGAATCATATTCAGCAAATGAGATGCATTCATCATATACACAACGTGCAAAACAGAGATCCTACTGTACACATTTACAGGTCATCAGTCCTCTGTACCTGTCATAGCAAGCAGGTCATTCTGTTGTACTTAGAATTTACTGGACCGATTGTATGTAAGTCATGTCAACTCTATTGATCCTTTTCATGAGTTTGTGAGAGTCCTGCCATTAAACAAGCTCATTTTTCAGGAGATATTTCTGCGTAAATTAGATATAACATACTCCATTTGCACAAAGAAGGGGAAAATCAAAGGAAAAAACAGAGAAACAGAGAAAATGACACTCCTAACAATCGTGTGAGACCACAAAACTAACACCATCAGATAAACAGCACTAAAAGCTTCCATCTTTGAGAGAGGAGAAAATCAAGCTCCATTCAAAAATCAAGATATAAACAAATCCACAGGTGTTTCTGTCCATTTTTCTACTGTGAGAAGACGACTCAGCGCTATGGGTCTGAAAGGATGTGTAGCTGTGAAGAAGCTGTTAGTGAGAAAAGGAAATAGAAAATTTGCAAATTAAACTGTTCTCAGAACACTGGGCTGACCACCCCAGGGTCCAGACCTCAACATCACTGGATGTGTTCAGGATTACTTGTATCCCAAGAAAGAAAATGCAACCAACTTCTAAGACTGAACTTTGTAGGTGTGGAGAAATGTTTCTGCAGAATTCTTTAAAAAACTGAAAGCAAAAAAAATCAGAAAAGAATGGAAGCTGCAATAAAGCCAAAGAGAGACACAATAAATACAAAAAAAGATATCATGTTTAGTTGTTGAGGCTTCTGTGTAATTTACTGTTATATATATGTTTTCTGCTGTTTTTTTGAGCTGAAAAAGGAATAACACGTACTTGATGGCTGTTTCAAGTGTGTATATAAATATATATATATATAAATACTATACTAATATACTAATACTATAAATAATAAATAATATATGATATTTACACACATAAATAACCAATTTAATCAAACATAATATTCTCATAATATTCTCTCCCCAAAATGTATAAATGCTCAACTTAAAAAGGTGCCAAAAATGATCCTTTTTTAAAAGGTAATGAATCTTCCACACATCGTAAAGGTTCTACACAAACTAAAGATTTTTTCAAGAACCGTACATCCAAAATGAAAAGGCACGTCATTGTTAAGTGTGTAGGTTAGAGATGATCTCGTGTCTGTAGGTAAATTAAGGCCATGGTCACAAATAGGCCACGTATAATAATAAACCAGTGAAGACCACAACTTGCACAGAAGACTTACCAGCCAGCGCATTTCTAACGGGTCAAAAATGGATCAGACAATTTCATTTGGCCAGTGAAAAACCTTCTTCACACATAGTCAGTTGTGTTTTTGCTGTATTTTGAATTTTTTGTTTCCAGTGAAATACAGACCACTGAAAACACGTTTCCTATTAAATCAACAACAGAATTCACACATTTCAGGACATTTCATTCTGTTTCTTCATCAATAAGACCATGTTGAGATGCTGTAATAGATGTCTAAGCCTCGTCTTCAGCTTCACCATTTTTAACATCAGATCTTCTTTCCTTTCTCCTACTTTAATTTTTATTTGCCAGCAGTAAAGCTGTTTTCTCAATAAAACTCAGCAACATGATTTCTGCACTGTAGCTCACTATAATCTAGCCTTTCTGTTGTAGAGATACATCTTGCAATGCAATCTTTAAAACTCTCCTCTTGAATCATATATGTTCATGTATATTGTTGGTAAAAGGCTCTGAGATCAGTCTTAAGAACGTTTGTATATTTCCTGCCTTAGAAGAACAACATTTTTCTTCGCTTCACAAACCTGCTACCATCATTGTGTCTCAATGTCCATTTCAACAGCTGATTGTAAACGATCATTTCCAAGATCCTGACTGAGATTCTTATCAATCAAATTGATTGCTTTTCCTTTCATAAACATATAATATTGTTTTATCCATACAGATCCACAAACAGGAGGTAATATCACTGTGCTGCAGGTTCAATGTAGTTATTGTGTATAACCAAGAAATATGAACTTGTGTAGGGAAAATAAGGGGAAGAAGCTTCTCTTAACATTAATGAGGTTTGCATGTACAGGATGATAAAAAAAAAGCGAAAACCAATGCACAGTTTGCAGGAAACGGTTTGCAACAATGGCTAATTTTGTTGCTACAGTACTAAAAGAAAATCTTGGATCAATTTATTATCTAGACTTCACAGAATTTCTGATTTATACACAAAAATATTATTTTATATATATTTACACACACACACACACACACACACACACACACACACACACATCTCACACCGCTGTTGTTGGAAGAAAACCTTGTATCTCCAAAACTGTAACTTGTTTCTAGAGTTTTTCAAAAAATAACTAAATATCAAAAAATAAAATCTCTTATTCACAGAAGTATTCAGACCCTTTGCTGTGGCACTACAAAATGTGCATCTTGCTTGCTTTAATTATCCTTTGATGTGTCTAGAACTCAACTGAAGTTTACACTGCATTGCAGGAAAATCCCAGCCATGTTCAAGAATGTCTCTGTTCATATTATGTAAAGTAAATCAGAGCAAGAATATAAAACAATACCTAAGGCTTTGAGTGTTTTCATGTGGCCTCATTAATTTTGAAATGGAAGCTTGGCACAACCTTGAACCTTCCTCGATGGCCTTCCAATATTCTGTCCATCCGGCCAAATTGGGCATCCACGTAAGAATGGCCCTGGTCAAGGAAGTAAAAAAGAACCCAATGGTTACTCTAAAAGAGATGAGGAAACCTGTTGGATGGACAACCATCTCTGCAGCACTCCATTAACCGGGTCTTGGCAGAATTGCGAGGACTCTGGCAACATGAGGAAAAAGACTATCTGGTCTGATGAGATGAAAACTGAAGTCTTAGGGCAGAACAGCAAGTACCATGTCTGGTGAAAAATGAATTACCATTCGGTCAGGAGGGCAGCATCTTACTTTTTAACTGTACGATAACTACATTCATCATAATGATTAATATCCTATATGCTGGCATCTTCTGAGATGCTTTCACTTCACAGGATATCAGCATGTACAGGGTTTCCTTCATTGTCCTAATAGTTTTTCAGGGCACTGTACAATTTAGTATAACCACAAAAGCTGAACACACTGTTAAACACGTGCAAAGCGAGCTAGTGCAACAATATGGTGCAGACAGCTGTGAAAATGGAAAGTCCCATATGCTGAAGTGTGAAGGGTGGGTGGAAGAATGCACTGCACTCGTTTTAACTCTTTAAGCCCACAAACTGTCAAACGGAAAGCCTGAAAACGGGAAAATCACGTAGCTGAATGTCAAACAGAGCCCACCTGACTCTGAGTTAAGGTTATCATGCTGTGTGTTTAGTTGAGGTGAAGAAAAGAGGTTGGTTGTGTAAAGTTGTGTAAATGTAAAGGACAACACTGTTAATTATTTCACTTAGCAAATCAACAAAACATCTAATTTGACTGGGGGTGTTTAAATTTTTGCATTTTTGAATATTCAGAATTCATTACATTCCGAAAGTGGAGATCAAATCTTAAGGCAGATAACTTGACCAACAATGTAAACAGATTATTACAATACAATACATTATTAATTACAGTATATTATTGATCATTTCTTACATAATTCCTGAAATGAATAAAGCATCAAAAATACATTAAATCCACATAATTTCTGTCATTATTATAGATAAAACAATAAAAATTCAAAGTTAGGCTTAGTATTCAGTTATTAACCCTAATGACCAGTAACTACTCTGAACTACTCAGAAATTACTCTAAAATTACTACTTAGAGTATGGAGTTAAGTGGAGTCTGGACCCACAGACGGGTTAAACATAAACAGTAAGGGGGTAAATAATAACCACTACAGATTTGGCATGACACTGTACAGAAATACTAAAATAAATACAAAAAAGACCATGATAGTTTTATTTCCTGATCCATCTATTATAACAGATGAAAGTGCTGAATGAAAGTGAAACATTTCAGCTGAATCAGAAAATGCCTCGGAGAGCTTCCTGTGCAGCGAGACTGGTTATTAAATTCAAAGTGAAACCTGTAGAGCTTGGGCACTGAGCATTTCCTGATTGGGAATTTAAGGTAATGTTTAACTGCAGCTGGCTGGCTGTTATACAATATCCCCTCTGAGTTGGAGTGAAGCGTCCGCTTTGCCTGACTGAAGCCACTGTGTAAGTAAACGAGTGAGTGAGAACAAACACACGTTTAACAAGCTCTTCTATTTTGCTTATCTTCAAAATATTCAAAAAGGATGCAAATAAATGGTTGAGCCAGTTATACCAGCGCTATCATCCTGCTAAAAAGCTAATACCATAGCTGTTATATGACCATCACTGATGCAAATTCTGTGTTCAGAGCATGTGTGACAGGTTTTAGGGTTTTAACCCAGACTAATTTTGAGCCTATTCACTTAGCAAAGCTGTTCCTAATCTGTCTTGCTCCTTTGCTGTCTTTCAGGACTGGACACACAAAGGAAAGCATCCCAGTGCTAGAAAATTAAGAAGGCATTCTTTAGGAAATGGCCTACACCAGATGACTGATGGGACACCCTGATGGAAACATATGACCATTTCTGCACCACTGCCAGAGACGAGTCTGGATAATATACTTGGATTCAGGAAAAAAGGTGTTCCAGAGGATCTCAACCCTCATTCCAGAATGACCTCAGAGTAAGCAAATAAGGATCAGCACTCTTAGGAGCTTCAGGGCGAACCTCAGAACTGGACAAATGAGAGGAAAATGAATGAAAGCGATTTCAAATGTGCAAACGCAACAGAGATAAAGGAATACCAGCATTACATCTATGCCATCATCTACTCTGTAATCCTGGTTCCGGGGCTCATCAGCAATGTTCTTGCACTCTGGGTTTTCCACGTGTACGTGAAGGAGACAAAGAAGGCTGTGATCTTCATGATCAACCTGGCCATCGCAGACTTGCTGCAGGTGCTTTCATTACCTCTGCGCATTTACTACTACCTGAACAAATCCTGGCCTTTCGGTCACGCCCTCTGCATGTTTTGCTTCTATCTGAAATATGTGAACATGTACGCCAGCATCTACTTCCTGGCGTGCATCAGTGTGAGACGGTGCCTGCTCATCATCTTCCCGCTGCGCTACAACGGTACGAAAAGGCGGCGGGACAGGGGCTGGTGTGCGGTGGGCTGGTTCATTGTCTGTATCGGATGTCTGCCTTTTCCCCTGCTGAGAAAAGACTCTTCAACCCACGACATTTGCTTCTCAGAGCTGCCGATGGTGTCGCTGTCCATGGCTGGCGGAGTGACTCTCGTCACCATGGCCGAGATCGCGGGTTTCCTCCTGCCGCTAGGCGTGGTCCTCACCTGCACGTGGTTAACCGCTGCAAGCCTGCGAGAAAAGAACTGCATCTTGCAAGATGCCGGAGAAAAGCGCAAAGCACTGAAGATGGTGCTGAGCTGCGCGTGTGTCTTCCTGGTCTGCTTTATGCCTTATCACATCACCTTCCCTCTGGACTTCTTGGCCAAGTCGAAAAATGTTAGCTGCACATTCAGGAATGCCGTCCTACGCTCCCATCCTATAACCTTGTGTCTGGCCAGCTTTAACTCCTGCCTGGACCCAGTCATGTACTACTTCACCACTGATGAGTTCAAGCGGCGTCTCTCCAGGCCAGAGCTGCCGGAGAGCTTCCATTTGCACCGCAGGATCTCCTGCACAACGACTGAGGTGACGGCACTGCAGTCTGAGCAAAAAGAGTGAGGGTATCCCTCGAGATAGAACAGAAGACAGAACCTCAGATAGCAACAGCAAATCAAATCCCCCGGGACAGACCACTTTACTGTAGTAACTGTTGTTGAGGGTAAGACCCCACAAAGCTTGCAGACTAAGCTTGAGTTGGAGGAAGCCCTTCACATTTGCTCCTATAGTCAATGTTTCTTATTCATGAGAATTCCTGATGGGGAATATAAATGATCTATGCACTGTAAGCCCAGTAATGTAAAATAGTCAATGCAGAATATTTATGAAAGAATAAATATATTTATGGCTGTGTTAAACGGCCATAGGAATGTGCGTTACGTAATGTTCAAGCAACCTGATGAGTGCACACTTGAACAAGTGTTCAATAAAGCAATTAAACTCTGGCAACAATATGTGACAGTTTCAGAAGAAGAGCATCTCCTCTCATAAACAAGGGAAACATAAGGATTATGCAATAGTGAAATCTTGTGACCAATAAATGCAGCGGAGCTTCATACAAACACACTAATTTCATAAAAAGACATTTTTAAGAAAAGGGACATGTGGGAGAAAAGAAAATAAAAGCACTGTTTTTAAAGGGACTGGATGTATTTATAGCTTTATTTCGAGGAAGGCCTCGTTCTTGTAACAATGTGCTGTTTCTGAGGAAACTGAACTGAGCAGGTGTTGCAATTTATTGCAAAACAGCGACTGTGGACGAGAGCATGCGAAGACATCTCTCAAAAGGGGCGTCTTTCTCAGAAGTGTGAGTAAAAAACAGCGTGCTTTCATCATTAAAAACAAGTACATTATTAAAAACAAAAATACTGCATATGTGTGTAGTCACAGTCACACTTGAGAAATATCAATGATCTGTACTATTTTGTGGTTTTACAGCATTTTTAAATCCTCCTGTATTTGATAAAATCATCTGTCAGACCTGCAGCTAATAAAAGTTAGCAGCATAGAACATAAAAAGGACAAACCTAAGATGCTGAAACACAACGTTAGGATTACTAGATGTGAGATATTTTCTCTAGGAGAAAGAGATACTTTAGCTCTTGTGGTCTTTAACCTGGGAGACTCGCTGTCGTTGAAAAGAGCTATTCATGAAAATAAGTCAATGGTTTGACTACAGCATTTAC
This sequence comes from Colossoma macropomum, assembly GCF_904425465.1. Taxonomy (NCBI): domain Eukaryota; kingdom Metazoa; phylum Chordata; class Actinopteri; order Characiformes; family Serrasalmidae; genus Colossoma; species Colossoma macropomum. The sequence goes on from NW_023494788.1 coordinate 42,721,339, forward strand.
TGATCGGGGTAAAAGTCATAAATTCTGAAAAAATATAAATTTTATGGTTTAATATTCTTTTAGGAAAGTTCCAAAACTCTTCGCATGCATTTATACAGGCTTTGAAAATAAACAAAGTAGTGCCACTGTGACGATTCGACAGAGTTCAGATGCTCATGGATAAAAAGGGCAAACCAGGTTTTATTACAGTTCAACAGAAGCGTGGTCAAAAAACAAGCATGGGTCGTAGCCAAAAAACAACACAGGATCACCGTAGTGATCATAACCCAAGGCAGCCAAAGCCAAAGGGATGAGCAGATATCGTGGTCAGATAATCGGGCAAAAAAGGTCAAAAACACAGGTCCAAAAACAAGCCGGCAAAGGTACAAAAGGGAGAAGCAAAAGACAAGGTCAGGTAATCAAAGCAAGGGTCATAACAGGCAAAATAACACAGGTTTGTAAACGCTCAGTAAGTTCAGGAAGAAACAATACCTCGTAATGACTGTTACTAAAGCCCGGACTTAAATACTAAATGGCGTGACAGCCACATTTAAAAAATCCTATCAAAAACTATGAATACAAACAGTACATTTCACATACTGTGCATGTGCTTAATGATACGTGACGAGAGGAAATCATGTTTACAAAATACAAATCAAAACACTTCCAGTCTGAAAAGGTAGATGTTACATTTCTGCCCAATGAAATCTCACCAAAACGCATTAATTATGATTATACCACTCAGACAGTTCATCAGTTTGACTTAAACATTCTTATCTTCTCTATAAAAAAAACAAAAACAGAGAACAATATATTCAAATGTTGAAACCTCTGTGTGATCTTTAAATACTTGATGCAAAGTCCATTTAATACAAGCTGTCCATGCCAGACTAGCTACACAGTCCAGCTTTAAAACACTGTGCTGTATGAGAATGAGCATCTACTGCGGTTCACTTTCTACTGCTGATATTAGAACCTTCACCACTGACGGTTTACAGAATTGGTAATAGAACAGAAACCACTCACACGATGACTGTGGTGGAGTTGAACATATAAAAAACGCTTTAGGCATTTTAAACTCATCGCTGGCTCTCTCAGCGTATGTGTGTGGGGGCTGGACGAGGTCATGAACGTATCTGACTGGAGTTATGAACTGTATCTGCTCCGGTCATCTCAGTGCGCAGATGTGACTCTTAACGAGGGGTGAGAAGTGCAACACAGTCCCAGTGCGATATTTAAAGACTCATATCTTACATTGTTATTGCATTTTATTCTGTTTCCTGAGATCCACTCGTAATATTGGGGTAGGTTAATGTACCCAAATCTGTCAGAATTCAATTCAATCAAAAACCTCTCTTCATTCCTTAAAAGCAAACAGGCTGTTTTTGTCACTGTGCCTTAAAGACTGATACATGTAAATGACCTCTTTTCTGATTGGCTCAAAAAGCACTCAGGGCTGATAACCTTACAACTTACTGTGAATGTGAGGCTAAACTGCTGTGAGCTGGAGAGTCGAACACACATCGTTACAACAGAAACATATTTTAATTTTTTCCAATTTTTATTTTCACACATAATTTGAGCACAAGTCCTGTCCTTTACATAGTGTGAAAATTTCACGATGAACAGAGAAATATAGCAAGTGTGTGTGTGTGTGTGTGGGTAGTTGTGACATCACAAAAACAATTAATCCAATATTTTGGAGCTTAATTTTTGTAATGTGACTGTACTGACTAGGAACTTTAACAAATACTACAAACCTTATGATGTCAAAAAAGGAGGAAATTTTGGTTTCCATGACATGAACACTAAATATCTGTGATATGCTCAGTATCGTAATATTCAAAACTTTTGTGATTCATTACTTTTGATTGGAAATGATCCCCAAAACTAATACTTTACTTATCTTTTTTGTTGTTGTTTTTTTGTTTGTTTATTATACTTTTATATTATATTATACTTATCTAATGAAAATGTGCTCATCTCACTTCATTATTCTTTACAGAAGCAAAACCGAAATGTAAATCACTAAAATTAACATTCAAAAAACTTTCTCCTGACATTTACATATTTTGCAGATGCTTCTATTTATGAAGGAGATAAACAACATTCAAATCAGGTGTTATTCTTACGTATTTAACAGATGCTTTTATGCAGTGCAGTTCACACTGACAGGCGCAGGTAACGTTCAGAGTCTCGTCCCAAAGATTCTTCCTGCTGTGTTACAGTGATGTTTCTGTCAGAACTGGAGATCAAACCTCTTTGTTCCTGTGAGCTTCTTTACTCTGTCTAACCATCACAACAATCACTCCCCTCACAGAACCCCCACCAACAGCGCCTTATTGCGGATTAAGACAGAAATGTATTTTGGTATCTATTAGTCTCAAAATGCCTCAATACACATTAAAATCATTCATTTAATAAAAGTGACACTGTTGGAGTACAAACAAACCCAGGAGTGTTAAACGGCCCGAAGTGTTCATTATGAACACTAGTATGTGTAACACTGTTCACTACACTATAAAACATAATTGTAGAAACTTTTTTCCTTGGTTTACTAATTTATTAAAACTGCTAATACAAATCTAGTAACACATACCATTTCTAGCATAATCCTAACTTTGAGGTAAATCTAGTTAAGATCAGCTCGTGTGGATTAATCCTACAGACTGATGAGTCTTGTGCCCAAAAAGTTTCCCAGTGTTCTTAGCAGTTTTGTTGGTTCTGTTAATTAACTCATTTTAATTCATGAAAATAATTCTCTTTGCTAAGTGTTTTGTGTCAGAGCGCGGCCCGCGTGGTAAATGTGAAGTTTGGATGCTTTTTATATGTTTTGTTATCCTCCCTGATGGTGTTGTGTGTTCAGGTTTTCTGTTCAGCCAATCAGGATGGGCGCTGACTGAACAGCAAATGGGTGTTAAACTATTGGCGTTCTCAGAAATGAGCAGTTAGCTTTATCATTCATTCCTCACTGTGCATAACAGTCCATACAGCATCATGGACCTGCTTTAATTGTTGGTAATCCATTAAACAAGGATACATCTTTATTCAAATTAACCAAATTAATTTAAGTAGAACTTCAAAAAGTACTGCCAGTTTAATGGAAACCATTTACATTATTGATCTGTTTGAGTTAAGCTTACTCACTGCTGACGTGTGGATCACTGGAAATTAGAAAGGAACTATAACTCAGATTAAAGTTAAGATCAAACCTGCTATGTAACTTAATTTGAGGCAAGTTTGCATCATTTTGTTAGTAAAGTCAACTAATTTAAGGTTACAGTGTACAAATGTTCTTTAACTCTATTCAGGGTCATTAACACTGAGCAATAACCCAAGTTTAAGGCTGGCTTTACACAGTGAAACTTTAATGCAACTTTAATGGCTTGAAACTTACATGAAACTGAATTGCACTAATGGTCTGTGTAAACCATCCTACAACTCATTTGAAACTCTCCTCGAAACTCAATCAAAACTTCATGAAACAAGTTTCATGGAACACCCAATAAAATTCTGATAATGCATCAGGTGATCACAATTAACATCATCATCATTTTAAATGACTGATTTTACAGGGCAAAAAAAACAAAAAAAACAGGACATGCTTATTGGATGGTTAAAAAGACCCTCCTGGCCAGGAGATCCTCCTGATTCACTTTACGAAGTTGGTAGTTTCTCAGTTTGAACAAACGTGTTTCTTGAAACTAACGCTTCTGTAAACAGCTATGTGAACTAGCCAGCTAGGGGTAACAGCTGTTTAAACGGCTGCTTGTGCCACTTTAATTCTTCCTCGTTAGTCTATTACTGTGATCTACATCAGCAGATTATTAATTCTTTCATCTCTTGAGGCCTCTTAATTTTACAGAGCACTCAGAGTCCTTTAGTGTTCAAATGGAGAAAATGATTACAGAACAAGAGGCTGATGTGAACCTCAATGACCTTAGAGTGCTCCTAGGACAGGATGAGTGAGGTGTCAAATATAAAAAAAATGGCTATTTAAACACTGATTTTCAAATGTTTAACATACACAGAAAAGACTTAAGTCTAATATAAAATAATCATAATTGATTATAACTATTAAAGATAGATAAAAGATATGCAAATACAGAAAAGAAAGGCAGCGACAGCTGAAAAGATTCTACAAAAGACTATAAAAATGCTGCCAATATGTAAATTACACTACATATGTAATAACTTTATATAGCAAGGACAACATAGTTTTTGAGTTGCTTGGTGAAACTGTCAGGTTGCACGCAACTCAAACAACAGAGTGATTTTACTCTGGAGTTGGGACCACAGATTCTCTGACAGTGTTAAAATGAACTTTTTAGGTGTGGATATAACTGTGTGGTTCACTTTTATTTATTTGAGCCAAACATTTAAAAAAAAAAAACAAAAATTGAACTGAATCTTGGCCTCAAGAAACATTTATATATGAACACAAAGCACATATTCAGGCACTCATTTCTGCTGTATTGAAAAAAGTTACTGTATAGAGACACCACTGTCTGAATGAATTTGGCATTTTGTGCATCATTACAGCCCCAAGTACTACTATTCTTAATCTAATTACAGTGATAATTATCGTTTTTTTTCTCCCACCCTCCTCTTTACCGCGCTGGGAGGCCCAGAGTGGCAGATAAGAAATCAGAGCATTAAGGTCTCTCCGCATGAGGCCAGTTAACAAGAAAGAGCTGGCCAGCCTTCACACAAAGGCTTACATCCTGGAGTGGCCTTGTCATGAAAAGTTATTGCCACATAACCACCAGAAGCAAAACCCTGCCAGAGCACACAGGGAGCGATTCGGCTGCACTTCTGCATGATGAACTCTGCAAAGCCAAAGGCGAAACTCTCTGAAAACACCAACGCCCGCAGAGGCAAAGTAACGCAAAATGTGATGCTAAAGAAAAATGGGGCATTTTCAAAAGTCCACGTCTGTATAACGTCTTGCATAATCAGGAAACTCTAATCAGCTTAAAATGTGATAAATGTAAGAATTACAGTTTTCATGGCGTTATTCATACAAAGCTAGTTAAAAGGTGCAAGCAGTGACTCAAGACATTATTAAAAAAAAACACTGCATTATCAAACAGAAAACAATGCAAGTTTGTGATTTGAAGAGATCAGAGCTTCAGACACATACAAAAGGAATTCTCAACCACTGGGCCACAAAGCACAAAGGCCTATACAGAGGGGGAGCCAGCAGAAGGCTGAGCACTATGTAGTAAAAAACAGTGGAGAAAGAACTTAAATATTTAATATTTCCAAACAGTAAACAATGTTAAGACAGCCTCAGCAACAGCGCACAAAGCAGACTTGTCTGTTTTTTGTTACTTGCCTGTAAAAATAAAGTTTTCTCCTCTGAAGTTTCAACTGTTCACTCAAGAGTGACTGGTGTGAAAAATGTCATAAATATTTCATTTAATTTGTCAATATTCAGGCAGATTTCTGGTTTAAAACAAGCTCAACCTGTTCATTTTTTAGAAAAATTATAAAAATGATAAACATCACATACTGTGGCTCCCAAACACTGCATTGAACATTTGAACATTTCCTAAAAATGAACGTTTTAAGCAAAAATGTTTTGTTTTCTTGTCGGGCCTTCATGCTTTCTAGTGATAAACAGGTGGACTTTACAGTTGAAAAGGTTGAGAATCGCTGATATACAAGAGATTCAAATGAATGAAAACATGCAATTTAAGTAAAGAAATGCATTTTTATTTTTGACGATGCACAAAGTCAGTTTCAGTCAGCAGTTTAACATGACAGTAGTTCATCGTTCTTTAAACAGTCCAGCATCTTTCAGGCCTGTTTGTCTGCAGAAACAACAGAAAACAGCAACACACTCCAGTCTTGATTGTCGTTCTTTAAGCAGCAGTCAAACTACTGACCTTTCCAAAATTCTCATCAACTTGGTTTTACAATGCAGGAGATTCCAAAAACAAATGAAGAGACATGGTGCCCTGCGGAATTCGCTGGAGTTAACAGAGAATTACAATGGAAAACCCAGCTGGAAGAAACAGGTGCAGCGGATTCAGGGATACTTACAGCAATACTGAGCAAATGCATGTTTACACTGACCTGCATACACAGATATTCAGCATGGCCTGTCCACGCGCCAGCGGCCAGTCAAGGTTCTGACAGCCGTTCAGTCTGAAAACTTGCTCTACACGTAACCAGGGCTTTCGAAATTGCACCATACATTAGAAAAAAAAATATAAAAATGAAGAAAAAAAGGTAGAAAAGAAAAAGCTGCTGGTATATTCGTTTTTATTTTTACACCTTATTGCATCATCCTGTAGCTGGAGGATGAGCGATACACAAATAAGTCCTTCTCAAAGATTAAAAAGGTGTGAACAGATGACTCAAGAAGCTGATCAGTCGAGTGATGGTTAACACACCACTGGTCTCAGCAGCAGAAAGCAGCTCAGGGGTAAAACTCTGTGAGGCAGCCAGTGACAAACAAGCCACAAGCCAGAGCTCACAAGACGAGATGAAAAGAGACAGAGCGAACGAGACAGAGACGGCCAGGCTAAACCGCTCTGCGTCCGAAACCGCTCCGGTAGGGTTGAGTGCGTTCACGTCGCCAAATAAGAAACCCTTATACTGCTGAGCTGAAAACTTCATGCTTCCTCATATCGTCTGGCCAGAAAAACTGCTTACAGTCTCTAAATCTGTCACAGTGACATTACAGCTCGCTGAACGCAATTTATTACGCCACATTTTGGCTCTTGAGAACTCATGTCCATTGGCTGTTCTGAACGGTATAAATCAGCAGGGAAACAGGCTTCCTGACCAAAGGTTCCATAACCAATGCTACATTACAGTACAGTAGACATGCTGAAGTTATGAGTCACACGTGACACGATATGTTCAGTTACTCAAATACAGTCGAACACAAAGAGGATGAGTTGTAAAAGCTTATCAGAGCGCTAGATATCATATGGGTACATGTATACTGAGCGGTGATTAGGAGCAGGAAAGGATAACGGAGCATAACGGACAAGTGAGAGCAGAGGTTTGTCACCGTGTGCTTTAGTAATAATACTCACTTCTGCCAAGAAAGCATTAATCAAGGTCAAGGGTCATCAAGGTGTTGCACAAGATATTTAAGATAGAACACAAACCCTTATCCACAAAAAAAGGCTGACCGGCACAGGGAAAGAAAACCAAACCAACGCACTGAAAACAAGGTTATAGCAGCCCTTAGGCTGTAGGGGGAGCTGTAGCGGGTGGCGACAAAACTGTAAGAAATTACACAAAAACGCTGAGGAGATCTACGTCACTGGGCCCTAAGAGGGAGAAGAGAAAAGTCTGCTGTTGCTCTGTAAAACAAAACAACACCCTAAGCTAAGCTCTACAGCAGGAGTTGGAAGACAGGCCATTTCCTCTCAGCCCTCCCTCCCTTTCTCAGCTCACTTCATCTCACTTCACCTCACCTCACCCTCCCCTGCGATGGAGTGGGGGAGGGGGAGGAGACCCCCCCCATCATCGTGTCTGTCCCCTCCTGAATTCCTGCTCGCTCAGGCTCGGCAGATCTTGGTTTCGGTAACAAACTTGTTCTCGAAGTGACGGATTTTGAAGCACTCCTCAACCGAGCGCTTCTGGATGCCTGTAGTAGAGATTATCAGAGACCATCAGAACCAGAAGAAACATTAAAAATACATCACACTGAAAGGCTCATGTTCAACATACAGGGCTAATTTCTTAAAGAACTGTCACAGAATTTACACTAGTTAGTACCAAAATACTGTGTCAGCTGTACCGAAGCGAGAATCAGCCGCCCAAAATATTAAACTGCTTTTAATCACATTACAGCTCGTTTGTTTCAGTTTAAATTCCCACAAAAAAACAAAAACAAAACAAACACCCCAAAAACTACACATTTTCCTTCAACCCCAAATTCAGTCGATTAAGCAAGACCCTTTTCGTTGTCCAAACTTTGCTTCTTATTTTACGCTCTGGAGCTACAAGTCTGATGCTGCTAACAAACACTAGAAATCAATAATGACCAAAATCTTTTCCATGAATTCATCTCAAATACTCATCCAGTCAAAACTGTGAACTACAAAAACTATGAAGTTTTGTTGATTTTTTTTTTCAATTTCGCCATATTTTTCAAATTCGTCATAATGTGTCCTAAAAGAGAGAAAAGAAAAGCAGGATTTGACTGGAGCAGGTTGAGAGAGGTTTTGTGGATGTATTTACAGAAAAAATTAGGTGACTATTTACTTCTAGTGTGTGTTATAGCATTAGCCTTGTAGCTTTGAAAAACTAAAGCAAAACTGCAAATTTTAATTTATCTTTTTACAGAACCACTCCTTTAAGTGCGCACACACACACACACACACACACAGAACAGCATTTACCTATAATCTCACTGCGACGCTGCATCTTGTACGTGGCTTTGCCCTCACACAGGCTGTAGATGTAGTAACCCAGAGGGACGAGGTCATCCACGCGTTCGGTCACCACCAGATCCTCATGCACCAAGTAAGACTTATAAGAGCCGGACTGATCAGACGCCAGGAAAAATGTAAAACATTCCAGAATTACATAAAGCATATGACATATTTTGATGAGTATTATTTAGTCAAATCTGATCTTTGTTTTTGTCCAGCAGCTTTATTTTTCCCCCATGATAAACCATACAAACAAACAATCACAGAAATCTTATAACCTCAAAATCTTTGCGGCAAAAACTAAAACTCATGTTTTGTGTACTGCCTCACTTCCGGAAGAGTGAATAGTCCTACTGTAGACACATAAGAAGGTTTATGAGGCTCCACACATACCATGAGCTGCATAAACAGATCCATGAGGTCTTGAGGGGGCAGCACCACTGAGGTGTTGAGTGGGATCACGAAACACGTCCTCAGAGTCAGGTCCAGGTACGCGGTCATTTTCTGTTTATTGAGGACATACGGCGATGATTACAGTCACTACTGGCCGACTGTTTATACAATAAGGATTAACACTTTTTCTCTAATACAGCACGAATGTGCTGATTACTGAACACATGATTAAAGAGCTTCACTCACATTTAGAGGGGAAAATATGGCCCCTACAAATCAACCATCCACTGATTTCAGACCTACAGTTTCTAAATACGCCAAAACAACTTGCGGTAATTATCTTGAGAAGGTTGCAGGATCTCCATTACTTGCTGTGTCAGTGTATTTCTTACCCTTTTAAAGTCATGCAGAATGTACGCTGGGTCACCTTCGCCGAAGCGAGGGGCTGGCACGTTAATGATAGCCACGTTGTCACGGATCTCCACATCCTCATCGATGCGGGGCAAATAGTAAGGCTCACGTTCCTCTACATCCATGGGCATATCAGCACTGTCCAACTCGGTGAACTGCATGGACCCGTGGTACAATTTCTGTAAAGCAAATAAAACAGCATCACTAACAGGTCCGGCCAAAATTGGAAAAGAGGAAACAGGATTGGAATGGAGTAACTTGTTCACAGGCCAGTTGGTTTTGCTTTTCGGGAACGAAAGGGAAGATGAAACTGGGTGTGACTTTTTCCCTACTTTCCCTACAGCTGTAAAACCACAAGGTAAAGCACGTTCAACGGCAGCAAGTAAGCTGCGAGTTAATCACACTAATCTTAAAAAAGGTCCTCATTTTAAAATGCAAAAAAATCCTGAGCGTTGACTCACAATACCATATGTTCTTATGTAAATCAGACCATAAGAGCTTAGTAATATTTCACTGTGGGGGGAGAAAAGTTTGTCAGAGCCACCTTCAAATATTAGTAGTACTTTTTATACACAACAGGGGGCAGTAACTGCACAACACTTAAACTTACTCACTTAGTTTGAGCACTGTTTAAAGGGGGAATTCCAACCACTTTTCTTTTCAAAATTCAACTATAAACATGTAACCAAAGTCATTCAGAGTGGTCTGACAGGCTGAAATGTGCCGTTGTAGAAAAACTTACTGAGTCAGAAGGTGGATCCCAACATCCTACGCACCAAACGCCTCCAACATTGAGAAACTGCCAGAGATATTACTTTGAAATATATATATATATATATATATATATATATACACATTTAAACAATTGTAAAGAAACCTGAATCATTAAGATTTACTAGATAGCAGCACTTCATATCAAACCACCCTGAATGGCTGTTTACATCCCAATGACTGAATTATGCTGAAATGTTAAAGAGAGAAAAAAAACAAAAAACAAACAAAAAAAAAAATCGGTGGAATGTTTTCCTGATGATAACGTTTTCAGTGCACGCCAAACAATTGGTTAGTGAAACCGTGTGCGTATAATATATATGAGCTCCACTAACCGTATAGTTTCACTCTGTAGTTCTACAGTTACAGACTGTAGTCCATCTGTTTCTCTGATACTTTGTTACCCTGTTCTTCAGTGGTCAGGACCCCCATGGACCCTCACAGAGCAGGTACTATTTGGGTGGTGGATCATTCTCAGCACTGCAGTAACACTGACGTGGTGGTGGTGTTAGTGTGTGTTGCGCTGGTCTGAGTGGATCAGACACAGCAGTGCTGCTGGAGTTTTTAAACACCTCGGTGTCACTGCTGGACTGAGAATAGTCCACCACCAATCTGTCCTGTGGGCAGCGTCCTGTGACCACTGATGAAGGACAAGAGGATGACCAACACAAACTGTGCAGCAGCAGATGAGCTATCATCTCTGACTTCACATCTACAAGGTGGACTGACAAGGTAGGAGTGTCTAATAGAGTGGACAGTGAGTGGACACAGTGTTTAAAAACTCCACCACTTTTGCTACAAACTGCTAGTTGCTATATCAGGAATCTGGACATCTTCGTTAACCAGACTATCAGGCCTTTCTTTAAACATTCCCGCGTGTGTGATTTACATTATCGCACAATAGAATATCAGAGAAATACACTGGCGGGTCAAATCTGGTGACGCACGTAAAAACACACATTATCCGGAACTGTCATGCAAAATCAATCGCTGACCCAAGAGGGCCAAAGCGGTCAGCTGAGCAGACGTACCTTGGGGGTGAAGTAGCGGTACACACAGGCACCGCCAACGATGAGGCCGGATAAGATGAAGGCCAGGCCCAGCAGGGTGAGCAGGCAGCGGCCTGTGGAGCTCTCAGTGCCGTACACGGAGCCCGTCTCCGGGTCCTGCGCAGTGAAACCACACACACAACAATGAGACTACCGTTACTACCGTTACTACCGTTAGGCCAGCAGTGGGGCAGATACGACTCTGTCCAACTAAACGGCCATAAACATATTTTTCAGAAAACTAATGACACATTCAGTAATCGATCAGGATGATTCTGAACGCTGTACTTAATCATGGATGCTGACTGTAACGCCGCACAGCTGCTGCGCAGGTTCGGCTGCGCGGCGCTGAAACAGCTGGCAGCGTTTTAAAATGGAGGACCGAAAACAGCAGCTCGGCTTCACCCGCTCCCTCAGCTCGGACAGCAACCGGACAACCGGGCAACCGAGACACCGAGGGCGCGGCCGGTAACAAAAGCACGTCTAAGCAAATTCTGAACTATAAGCCACGGTCACTGCGCGGTTTAACCGGAGCCGCCTGTGGTAAATTCGCCGGTTCACAGCAGCTTAGCAAGCTAAGCTAAGCTAAGCTAAGCTAAGCTAACCAAGCCGCGCACAGCGCAGCCTCACCTTCTCGGAGCCGAGCGGCTCCTTTCCCAGCGCCTTCTGCGCCTTCAGCGCCAGAGCGGAGTTAAACGCGATCTTCACCATGATAGACGCGCCTTAACGCAGAAGCGCGCGGTTCGGTTTCTGCAGCAGACACTCCGATCGCGCGCAGCGCAGTGAGTGACGCACTTCTGTTTGCAGTTCCATGCAATAGACTTCCGGTTCGTGTTGGGAACATACGGGGCGGCGAGGCCGCGTGACGGGTCGCGTCTAATCCGAGAAGGAGAACTCGCCCTCGCTCACTTCCCCTAAACCCTACACCCTACAACCTACACCCTGCACAGAGACGGAGTAAAGAACGACGAAAAACATACAAATTACAGGAAAATAAAGGCCTGAAACTCTAATAAACTATATATTACTGTACCTATAGCGGGGCCGCGCGGTGTGCTTTCACTGCTGTTTTTCAAAAATGTATTTTGAAAACAGATTAACATATTAATTATTATGAAAACGCAGAAAACACAGAGCCGTTTTCAGGCCGTGGAGTCCGCTTAACGAAGGCTGGAGCTTTTCCTGCCGCTGAGGCTCTCTGCCATAACCATCAGAGACCAGGCAGTCCTGTAACAGAGCTCAGTGCGCATCAGCTCACAAAACCCTGGACAGAAAAGACCCAGCCGAACTGCTAACTCTGCTGCAGACTGACCTCCAGCGGAGAGAGGGCCTACAGTGGGTCCGTGCCGCTGGCTGCTGTAACGCCCCCATGGGGTCAGTTCAAGAATGACAATAATACAGAATCTCAATTGTGGTTTGTTTTAATACACTTTTATCAGCCCTACACTACAGTGGTAGGTGAACTTTGTAAAAATGTAAAAATATGTTTTTCCTGCTTTGACTGAAAAGAAAGAGCCATTAATGATTGTGAATTCCTATTTCCTCACTTACTAGTTTTGTCAAAGTGCATCATCAGCTGATTACAAAAAACATACTATTATTTTTTGTTTTAAAACCACAAAATGGGGTTACATTCAGGGTGGACTAATTGGACGTCATCTGTCCTGCAGCTGTCCAATTTTCATTCATTTGAGCAATTGCTGCACTGATGACCGTAAACAATCATGCTGTTTTCAAGCCAGGGCACATTATCCTGCTACGTTCATACGGAGGTAAATATTCAGTTTTCGCTAATTTACTGGCTGAGCTGTAAACAGAGTCAGAGAGGTTTGATGTGAAACAGTTCACTGTAGAGAAACTTACTCAGATTTCTTTACAGTGGTGCTGATGGGAACCAGAGACTGTAATGTTTACAATGCCTACACAGCCATTATAACCACTGTCCACAATGACCAGTGAACCCACACGTGTCTTCTGAGTCTGTAATGATGATAAATGATGATAAAATAGCGGTAAGTCTGAAAAAACACGCTTCTTTTTGCCTTAGACTAGCCTGCATGTTCCCCTCCTCCCTGAATAGATTTAAACCTGAACTCAAAACCATCGTAAAACAACGTCTCAGGCATCCGTGATTTCATAACCATTTTGTGTACTAATTTTCTGTGATGGAGATTTTAGAGGCATTGCACAGACGTCTGGTTCCTATCACCACCACTGTGAACATTTCTGACTCACATCAAACCACTCTGAATGACTTTGTTTAGGTCTTAATGGTTTAATTACGCAGCAAGTCTGAAAAATCAGTGGAATTCCTCTTTAAAGAAAGTAACAGAATGAAATAGATCGTCTGTTATGTTTTATTGGGGGAAAATGCAGATTCCACACTAAGCACTGTCTAAAGTGTCGACGAGCAGCAGCTCAGTGTAGTCCGTGTGTATGTAAGAAAGGCTGTGCTGTCTTCCTTGCTGTAAATGATGCTTGTCACTTGTTGGAATTTTAAATATTGTTATAATGTGTGATTCACAGCCAGTTTTAGTGCCTGATGTGTGGATAGTTTTAACCTCTCCCTTTTGCCCATTAGGAGTCTTGTTGTTTTTATCTACCACAGCTATGAAGAGCTAAACCTGGAAAATAGTGTAATGAAGAGGAATTTCTGTTCAGCCTTTTTATTGGAGGAGAAAAACACTTGTAAACATATAAGAAATAATTTGGGTTTCGGTCTCGCCTTGTGAATGTGATTTATTTGGCTCATGACCTCGAACGCTGTAGGTGTCTCGGAAAGAATGAAGAGCCTCAAAAAGCTTTTCCTCTCAACACAATCAGAGAGAGACTGTCAGCACACAGAGGAACATTTCAGGAAGATGTCAGAGGGATGCAGAGTGTAGGCTGAGGGAGAAATGTGGCAAAACAAAAAAGACAATCCGATAGATCTGATTGCAATTTGTGTCTTTTAAAGAAACTGAATTCTGGATTAAAGAGAAGCTCACCGGCACACGGCTGTGAAAGCCTGGATAACAAAGAGGACAAAAGCTAAAATGCACTTCATCCCAAACTGTCTATTACTCTGTAAGTGCAAATATAAAAAGCTGTCTGGCCAAACCCTCTGATCAATGCATCCCCATTACAATAGACCCTCAAAAATAAAGGTTCCCCAGTGGTTCTTTGCAAGGAAATACAGTTCTAGATAAAAAATAGTTGGTATAGAACCTTTATCATGTGGAATTTCTTTAAACTGTAAAAGGTTCCTCATTCTCTCATTAAAGGTAAAGTTCTTAACTGAATTATATATTGAGCAATCAAATTTTTTTTTCAGGAATCAAAAAGTGGTTCTTTTTTGGCTTCATTCCATTTGACACAATCTGGGATTCCTTAAGAAACAGTTTGAGAACCACAGGTCTGCATGTCTTCTGTGGAACAGTCTAGAATTTCTTAATTTTGATTTACATTTTCCTAATATCCTATGAGTTATTTGCAATGTATGAAATCACACAGGACCAGCATATTAGAATCATTTATCCCCTGCAACACAGATATTTTTATATGATCTAAAACGTTGATTCGATACAGACCCGTACTTTGAGGAATCAAAAATTTCAGGAATCAGAAGTGGTTCTTCCTTTTCATTTCTACATTTTTTATCTTTCATCTGACAGAAGACAGAAGCCAATCAGACTTCAAATCTGTCCTCAACTAGACTTTTTCATAAGACACAAAGCACATAATCAGTTCCTCACAGTGTAAAAGTCAGAGACCGCCTTCCTTTATTTAGTTCCCAGTCAAACAGCCTTTTTGTGCAATTCACTTTTCAGTATGAGGAAAAAAGCAAAACCATATATTTAACAGGAAATTACAATGAAATGTCATTTAAGCATCTTCAGTGTTTAATGTATTTAACCTTTGCCTTTTTATTACAACTTCCATTCTTTTCTGAAGACCTGCTTATAAGAGATGCAGGGATGTTTCTCCACATCTCCAAAGCTCAGTCTTAGGATTTGGTTGCATTTTTTACTTTTCACAGTCCAAATAATCTCAAACACATTCAGGAATGTTAAAGTCTGGACTCTGGGGTGGTCAGTCTACAGTTTTGAGAACACCAGCAGCCTCTTTATTTGATTTGCAAATGTTCTTTTTTTTGTTTCTTTTTCTCAGTATGAGCTTCTTCACAGCTGCTCATCCTTTCAGACCCACAGTGTTGAATTCTCCTCTCACAGTGGAGCTTGATTTTCTCCCAAAGATGAAATCTTTAAGTGCTGTTGTCTGATGGAGACAGTTCTGGGGGTCTACCAGGTCCCGTCTGGTTGTTAGGAGATCCATTTTCTCTGAATATTGTAATCGTTTTTTAAACTCGAGTTTTGCAAATGAGTTTTTTTTCCCACTTTTCTTTTGATTTTTAATTTCCTTATCAAAGTGGATTATTTCAAATTTAATCTCAGAAATATCTGTATGTACTTAATAACCATTTTGACTGGAAATTAAATAAATACAGGTTGTATCTGACTTTTGCACAGTACTGTACATTTCTTAGAATCTACTACAGTGTAAAAGTCTGAGGAAAGCATTAAGTGTGTTTTGCTAGTTAAAAATCATGTTTTTTTTATATTATTCTGTTTTCATTCTAGTTTTTGTTATAGATTTGACAAATTTTGTTATAGATTTAACAAATAAATGCTTAATGCATTTACATACAGATGTTTAAAGATGGCTTTAAAGTCCACCAATCAAGACGCACAGAAAATTGTATAGAAAATATAGTCATAAACAAAAGTTTAAGTTCCTCTGTTTCGTTGATTTTCTAAGTGAACACATCCTTTACAGTAAATGTAATCCTCTACCTGCCACTTAATGACAACTTTCTGAAATTTTAGCATAAACTTTCTACTTATTTACTGTTTTTTTTAAAGACAAAATTAAACAACAAATATAAAATATAACTCTGTTGGAGATTTTTTTTTCCAGTTTGTTAAATTGAGCAAATAAACAGTAATTGTGCATTAAATTGTGCAGAATTGAGTCTCTGTAGGACGTGTATTCATGTTCACTCAGAAAGTCAACAAAATATGTAAATTTACTAGGGGTGCCCAAACATTTGCACATATCTGTATATAACAAACAAACAAATAATATGAAAACAAACACACAACAAACAAACAAGAGAAGAAACATCAGGTTCAAAGACAGAGAAGCTTTCTGAGGCGGTCAGTGTTTCATTAACAACATCAGTTTTATTTTAGACGAAACCCAGTTTCACCTCATCTCAACAGGGTTCAGGAACTTTGACCAGACAACCAAAACCTAAACTTTGCTTCTTTTTTTAGCTTTTATGCTGCAGATCATTGTCTGCGTAACCCAATTGACCACACATTCTCCAGCAGGATTCTCTGGTACAGAGCAGAATTCATGGTTCCGTCAATTATGGAGAGGCGATCAGGTCCTGAAGCAGTAAAGTATCTCCATCACGCTGCCCCCACCATGTTTGATCACTAGTACGATCCTAATTGGAATGCTGTGTCAGATGTAATGCGACCCCTTTTTTCCAAAAGCTTTCAACTCATTAGTCCATAGAACGTCATTCCAACAGGCTTGGGGGTCATCAAGGTGTTTTTTGGCAGATGTGAGACAAGGTTTTGCGTTTTCTTGGTTAGCGGTGGTTTTTGCCTTGTAGCTCTCCCACGGATACGATTTAGGAAAGGTCACCACTGTTCAAAAGTGTTCTCCATTTCCAGAATAATATATTTTAAAAAATGTCTTTCTCTTCTCCTCTATCTCCTCATTTCTATTGATCTTGGCTTAGTGTCCTGCTTGTTGAGACCTTTTAGCCTATTTTACATTACCGGAAAAGTTATATTCAAGTGGTGTTTAGATCAACAGGGCTGGCGGTCATCAAGTCTGGGTGTGTCTAGCTGGATTGACCTCAGTTATCAACTCATTTTCGTTAATTGGTTGATTGAGTAATTAAGCGCCAGTTGGTGCTGGATTAACTTTTTCCTTCAATAAATGAAACTATCATTTACAAACTGTATTTTGTGTTTCCTCAACTTGTCTGTGTCTTATATTAAATTTAGTTTAAAGCCCTGAAACACATAAGAGTGACAAATATGCAAAAATAAATCAGGCAACTATGTTTTCACAGCACTATTTAATACCCATATAATGGTGATGTTATTGCTGCTACATTATTCTATTCCGTGGACTTTACAGTATCTATGACCTGCCAGTTATCTGCAGTGTCCATCATTTATCAATAGTTCTTATTGTGGCAATATTCAGTCCTGGGAGCCTCATCTCACGACTCCTCTCCTTCAGATCAAGACAATTAATTAGTTACAGTTTTATCAGCTGTTTCAGTTTCACGGTGAAACAGATCAGAGCCCAGTTCATGATCACTTTGAAAGGTACCAGTGTGGTGTGACATCACTTCTCTGATGGGTTCAGCAGGAAATGAAACCCTTGTACTTTAAAGTCATGTAATGTAATAAATAAACATGATTTAATTGCTGTTGCGTTTTTAGAGTGTCAGGTGGGTGAAGGCAGACACTCGGGATTCATTCAGTGTGGCTTCTGTAAATGGGCTACTGTGCCTAAACCCTCCCCGACGAAAAAAGGCAACAAGATAAGGTTTTACTTTTGGGATCCACATCATTGTCTGTTAATAAACAACTAACAGCTGATTATTTTGGACTTCTGTGGACTCAAGGACAATAGCGCCACCAAAACATTGTAAGAAATAATGTGAATTGGGTTAGACAGGCCTGATTTACATCTAACCCAAGCTGTAGATTCACACCATGTGATTCTGTGATGTATGTCACAGAGTGAACCGCCCTCTAGAGTTGTTTTTCATCTGCACTCCTTTTTTTCAGCCTGCAGTCAGTACATGTGCATGTTTTGTTTGATTCCAGGTCTCAACTAAATTTGGCTAACTGGTGAGTAACTGAGGGGACGACTGGGCAGTTATCTTTTCACACATGGCCAGTTGGTGTTGGATATTTTTTCACAGCATTGTCTGTTCAGGGATGCTGACACCTCTGGTGATCTTGTCAATAAAGATGCGTATGAAACACGAGTGAAAGGCTACATGAGCAAATTGCTGCTGATGGATCAAAACCTCGTATCTCCATTTTAGGCATTTTTCATTTTTTGACGTGATTTGAAAATGCCTGATGCCCTTTACACTGTGTGTAAATTTCATTGACTTACATTAATAGTAAAGTATGTTTTTCCTTCTCCTGTAAAGTTCTCAATTTGGAGATACGAGGTTTTGTTCTGACAGCAGCAAAATGTATCCTGGATCCTGATTGTGGACTGTGATGCTGGTTTTGAGGCACACAATGATACACCTGTCCACCCCGTCTCCACTCCCTCTCCCAGTGACCAGGTGCTGTACTTGTCCAGAGCTGATGTTAAAAGGTCCCTATTAAGGGTCAACCCATGCAAGGCTACATGGACCTGACAAAATACAAGGTCACATGTTCAGGGAATGTGCAGTTATCCTCACAGATGTCTTTATAGACAGTATAGTATTATTTGGGTGGTGGATCATCATCATGTTTTCAGAAGAAAACCTCGTATCTCCAAAATGGTAACTTTACAGGAGAAGGAAAAAACATACTTCACTTTTGATGTAAGTCAGAATTTTTACCAAGTCATTTTGGGCCGTTTCTTTTAGTCCATTCATCATGAAATTTACACACAATGTAAAGGACAACAGGCATTTTCAAACTATGAACTATGAAAAATTAAAAAAATGGACATACAAGGTTTTGTTCCGACAACAGCGATATATATATATATATATATATACACTTTCAGCAAATCTTAGATTCTTAGAGTGACAGCTGCTGTTTTTCATATTATTATCACAAAGGATAAAGGATAAATGATATGCATGACATGAAATAAGAAGGCAAAGGAAACACAAACAACAATGGAGGAAACCAAAAGGAAGAGAGAAGAAAAAAAGGAATTATATGCAGAACTGATAAAAAATATTGTGGCTGTGCAGAATTATTTAAATATTGAGACTATGTAGAACTAAAAAAACCTCAGACAGTGTAGAATTAATAAAAATATTGCCACTACATAGAAGTGATGACAAATATCAAAACTGTGTAGAGCTAAAAAAAAATTGTGACTGTAAAGACAAACTCTCAAGTTTTGCAAGACAGTTTTTTTTAAATTATTTTTTAAAAAGCTGTGTTTTTTTTTTTTTCAAATGTGTTTTAAAAGGACCAGTTCTCTTTTAGTGAAACTGAGATCGGCTTAGATTAATAGTTGTTTCTGTTTCTTCTTTAATACATTGTGTAATTAATATTTAGGTGTGTTACTCTCTTTAAATGTTTTTGGAAAATGTTGGTTCAGCATATCCCGTCTGAAATATTGGAAAATAAATATTGTAAAAATAAAATGTCCAGTTAAATACGTTACTACTTACAGCTATGGTACTTTAGCTGTCAGCTATAGAACATGTTTTATTTAACTTTTTAAATGATATAAATGCTTTATATATATATATATATATATATATATATATATATATATATATATATATATATATATATAACCTTTTAAAGGTGTGCTTGTCTGTGACATAGTAAATTAGTAAAAAAATGGATAAAAAATTTAATTAAAAGAGACAAAACTTAGAAAACTAATTTTTCAAAAAACACTTCCTTTTTTCTCTTTTTTGATGTTGAAGGTGCTTTTAATGGTACAATGAGTCACTATGTGATTGCATGTTGATGCAACCTTGTGATAAACCTAGTAAAATAAGCTGCAGTACTGTGTAGAGAAGAGCGCCCACATTGTTCATTATTCAGGAGAAGTTTCTGATTAGATATGAGATCATTCAGAAAAGGCAAAGGAAAACATGAAAAAGCAGTTATACTGATTTTCAAACAAAGACAAATGTATAAGTTCAGATGTACAACTGTCCTGGTCCTGTAATGGAGCAAAAGTGCATAATAATAATAATAATACTTTTTCACATACTTCTATGCACCTACAATTAGCCTAAACAGTACAACTACCATATGTACAGTTGTAAGCAAAGTTGGAACACAGCTGGTCAAATTGCATGTCTTGGTTTTCTAAGTGAATATAAGTCAAAACACTAGAGGTAACTTATATATAAAAACATCTTAAATCCTTAAACTTCAATATGAAATCACTGCCTGGGTCCACGGTGGAACCCTGGTCTGACTTTACTTATTCCAGAAGGTAAATAAACACATCGAGAGCTCGTTTTCAGACTGTGCTTTTTTTTTTATTATTTTAGTGCACAATTTCTATTTAGTTACTGAATTTGACATATTGGAAAAGAATAAAACATGAAATATAAAATGTAACAGAACTTTTGCACAGGCCATGTTGTATCTTTTATTTTATACATTAAAATTTAATAAATACACCATAACTGTGCATACAAAGTCACAGAGGTGTGTTCTCTGTGGAAGATATTCATTCAGAAAATTAACAAAATGCTTAGCCTGATCTGGTAGCCACGTGGATTTACATGCTCATCAATGCATGCAGTGTATTCAGTGAGACCTTCAGTTACAGATCAGGTAAAACCAATGAAATCAGATAAGAAAGCATGTTTTGTTTTATTCAGACACAGCCAGAGACCTTAAATTCATCTTGATTCATGTTTTGTTTATTATCTCACTGGACCTTCTCAGAAGATTTATTTGTTGATTTGTTTAATTATTTATTTTGGTATTAAAGTAGTATTATCTTCCATGATATCATGTTATGCACTGTTGCCTTATGAATTTGCCATTTGCTACTTTTTTCCCTTCTTCGAAACTCAGTGCCAGTAACTTGTCAGCCTTGACATCATTAATCATTTACCACATACTTCAAAATATATCCATGTTCATAAAGAATATTCCTGAGTTAGCAGAGTCTTTAACATGAGGATCACTTTAAGCAATGAAATTATGCCAGTTAAAGTCCTACAATCCAAGTTTCACCACATAAGCTGTGGTCATTTTGAAACACATATAGCTGTAAATTTCCTGTGAGATGAATCTACCACCTCGCAGCTAAAATGATAACGCTCTTTGATATATTACATGAAAAAACCTTTAAATCCCCGACTCAGAGACTTTCTTGTACTTGGACTCTTTAGCTTTTCCCCACAGGTCTCTCTAAAGTTCCTTTCATTTCCATAATGAAACTCTGGATCCCTTATAATGTAAAAGTACTCCCTTCAGTCTGTTGCTTCCCATTAAGTTAAATGTTCATGGCCTCCCAGAAGCCATTCGCTCCAACAGAGCAGCTCAGCGGTGTTTTCAGTAGGTCTGTGGAAGCACCACACCGGGAGTCGCGGTTCCAGCCGAGCCAACTTGTGGTGAAATGAAAATGAAAAGGATGACGGTTTTTCCCCTTTTTAAATCTGATTGAGTGCCTCTCGGTTCCCAGGAAAGAATGTTAAAGGTTTGCTGGCTCACTCGTCCACCGCTTCCTGAGGAGAAGCAATGGGTAAACCTGTATCTATAAAAAAGTCTTAAACCCTTAAACATCAATATGAAATTACTGGCTGGGTCCAAGGTGGTCCCCTGGTTTTACTTTACTTATTCCAGAAGGTAAATAAACACGTCGAGAGCACTTGTTTCAGGTTGCATAGAGCCCAGGCCGGAGCCCGTCCACCCTCTCTACTGTACATCTGACATCTTATCTGTTCACACACGCTCCCTGGGCTTTGACGTTTCCTATGTTTAACGGGCAAATTGTGACCGGTAATTACAACTGGCTTGTAAATAAACAGAGGAGCTGATTTGTGCCGTAGCACAGGCTCGCTCGTCTGCTCCAATACAGACGGGGCAAAGTGGTCCTGAAAGCCTGTGTATGGGCTCATCTTACAATTTGTTTGAACTTGCTAATCCTGCTTGTGTACACACAAAAGAGGAAGGATTAACAGGCGGCTAGAAAGAGGAGGAAAAAATCAGGTATGTTACTTTAACTTATGGAACATCTTATTGGGTTTACTGAGAGAAAAAAACCCTCTTCTGTCAACAGAAATAAAGCCGAGCATAGCCGGGGAATAATCAGAATAATCTGTGGTTTCTGATGCTTGGTTTAGTTTTCCATAGAGCTGATTAACAGCAGATTAAACCTCATGACACTACAGTTTATTGTTTGAACCAACAAAATGCACTTCGTATTTTTGCCCTTCAGCCACTTTTCCCCAGCAAATGATGACTTCATGCCGCGCTGCTGGAGTCCGAATGGCTCTGAGCTAAATTCCCCCTCCAAGAAAAAGAGGCAACTCTGTTTGCTGGGAAGTTATTTTTCACTGCGGTCTGGTCCAAAAGCTGGTACCCCCACCCCCGTCAGCAAGAGATGGAGGGAGGTGGTGGGGTGGGAGAAAACTGACAGTGAGGGTGTTAACACTTCTGTGAAGTCCTGTCTTCACCTACGTATCCCGTTTGTGTGTCTGTCACCACACCCACCGAAACTGAGGACCAACACATACAAACAGTGTAGCTCATCTGAATGAAGCACCAGCCAGAATTTTACTGATTTTCTTTTAAAATTGATGTAGATTTCAGTTGTACAGACGAAAACAAAGTCATTCAGAGTGTTTGTGAAATAGTTAATTGCTGAGAAAATTACTGACACAAACTTATTTCTGGTGATGGGATTTAATATCTGCAATATCTACAGTGTAAAAACAGCCATTTTAGTTTAACATCCCAAATGACCATCGAACCTACATGTGTCTTCTGAGTTTTTATATGTAGTATGGCCTTTTGGATAATGTGGTAAATCTGAAAATAACATGTTTGTTATTAAAAAAAAAACTCAGGCTTATTACATATTAAGAACATCTCAGGTATCAGGCAACACATTCAAAAGATTTCTGAGAGGTACACTTCACATGAAAGAACCATTTTTGGTTCTCTAAAGAACCTCTACATAACCTGAAGGTCCTAGGAAGAACCCTTAAATAGGTAAAGAATCCTAAGATTATGTGAAACCCCTCTAAACCTGCAAACATGGTTCTCCACTACTGCCATGAGCAATTCTTGGTAAGTTTATCTAGAATAGAGCATTTCAAGCAAACCACTCTGAATGAGTTTGTTTACATCACAACCATTTAATTATGCAGAAATGACTTTTGTTGTCTTTATTTTGTGGAAAAATAGCAACCAAACTTAGGAAACAATATTTCATCACTTTGCAGAAAAAAAGCAAACCCAAAGTGGCCAAAAGGTCCTCTTGAACACCCATGAACTCCTATCCAATATGTGGAGAGCCTCTCAAACAGATGATGTGAATAAAGAAGAGAACACCATGAAGTCAGTGGTGAACTTCACCAAAGTTTCCTCAGACATGTTCAATACAGGACATTTCAGAAAAAGAAACACATAAATATATTCCTGATCTAAAAAGATGTAAGAAAAAAAGTCAAAAAACAAGAGAAGGAAGGTGGAGAAAGAGAAATGAGAGCGCTGAGCCCATATCCATTTCAAAAGGCGTAATGTTCCACACGTTCTCCTGTCTGAAGATGTCCATTCATAATCAGACGGTGCTAGCTGCCTGTGGACATCACGATGATTCATTTGCACTTTTTGCCCTGAGTCTGTGCACATCTGTGATTGTGTGTGTCTCTATAATTGCTTTGGAAATTTGATAATTTCATCCTTAAGGAGCTCCGCCGCAAAGTCAGGAAATGCTCAAGTTTCTGAACACTGGAAAAAGCGTGTCTAGATTAAACTGCGCCCCCCCTCCAAACCCAATCCCCTCTCATTGATTCACTAGGTTCTCTGCCACACACACACACACACACACACACACACACACACACACACATACACATACACACACCATCACTCATTTGCAGTGTCTCTGAAAAGGAAACGTATCTCAGGAGGCCTTTCGACGTTTCCATAATCTTACTGTTCATTTGTTTTTTGCACTGGAAACGTAAGACCAGCCATCACTAACCACAACAAAGAGGACACAGACCTTACTTGACAAATACGTTACAATGCATTGGCATCTCTGTGTAACAGAGTGGAATCTTTGGGGCCTCATGATTTCTATAAAATAAATAAAATACATCTATAACTTTTAGATAATTTTTATATAATAAATGCATCATACTTGATTTATTTAAACTCTACAAGTATTGTAGTAGTTCTCTTATTTTATTGTTTATTTTTGACTGGAAACTGAATCTGCAGAATGTAAAATTGTTCAGTCTAGGGTTAGGGTTAGGGTTAGTGTTAGTGTTAGTTAGTACTCTGTGATATGTAGCTAAATACAGCCAAGTTAGCTACAAAATTGGTTGGGACTTCAGAAGCTGAACTGAAGGCCTACGTGTCAGATTAACCACTAACATTATGAACAACTGACAGCAAAATCAACCAATCACATTTCGATTAACAATGGATGGGAATCACAAAAAATGTTTGGACAGCTGTTAGCTTGGTGCAACTGGACTCCAACTAGAATACCAAAGGAGTGTTAGCAGGAATTATCATATTTGTATAGATAAATGTTTTTGACATTTATGTCCTGGACTGAAGGCCTAGAGTAATATTCATGGTTCGCCACAGCTGTGCTGCTGTGCAGGATGGTGGATTATTCTCAGCACTGCAGTGACACTGTGTGTTGTGCTGGTATGAATGGAATAGACACAGCAGTGCTGCAGCAGGACTGAGAACAGTCCACCAAACAAAAACATCCAGCCAACAGCATCCTGTGACCACTGATGAAGGACTTTACATGTATAAGGAGGACTGACAAGGTAGGAGTGTCGAATAGAGTGGACAGCGAGTGGACACAGTGTTTAAAAACTCCTGAGCCACTCGTACAAGTGCAACACACACTGACACACCACCACGTCAGTCTCACTGCAATGCTGAGAATGACCCACCACCCAAATAGTACCTGCTCTGTCGGGGTCCTGTGGGGGTCCCGATCACTGAAGAACAGGGCAACAAAGTATGCAGAGAAACAGATGGACTACAGTCTGTAACTGTAGAACTACAGAGTGAAACTATACGGTCAGTGGAGCTGATAAAGTGGACAATGAGTGTAGATACAAGGGAGTTTTAATGTAATGGCTGATCAGTGTATGGCTGGACGCTAAGATTGATGAGCTTTACTGTTAGATTAATATGCACTGGGATGTGTGTGTGTATGTGTGTGTGTGTTGATTCATGGAAACTTGGATTAATCTACGCAGCTCAGACAAGACTAGCCAACCCAAGGGAGTTTCAGTCCTATTGTATGGACAGGACTACCGAATCAACTGGCACGAACAAAAGCGTTAGGCGTTAGCTTTACAATCGTTCACAGATGGTGCACCGACGCTAAAGTGCTCTCTTAATCTTGCTCATTGTGTCTGGAACTTCTTCTATGATATCTCTGCTGAAGTCTCACCAAAGGTCATGACACTGTTTCCTTTTTCCTGGTGACAAAGTCTGTCCACAACAGGATCTTCAAACAGTTGAGCTCAGACTCTTGTATAAGTAATGGAACTTTTTAAAACCAAAGGAAGTTACTAAAAAACAAAATCTGACAGGGGAGGGGGGGGGGTATGGTTGAGGTGGGCTTACATGGCCCCAAATGCAAAGCCCTGAATCTTTCTGGTTAGCTTTGGTTAATCGCCATGTTCTGGCACTTTTACGGTCCAGAGCTGCTTCTCACGTCCCCACACAAGTTAGATGCTCACACTAATGCAGTGGTTCCCAAATTTCTTACAGTCAGGCTGTGGGGTTAGTTGGGGGGTGTGGGTGGTGGTCACTGTCAGCAGCTTGTTCATTTTTTGAAGTGACCTCCCAGCTGTGTTTCCCTGCAGAGTAAATGACTTTTTCTGTCTTTCTGTTCAATAAAAAGCAATTTTTGTGCAGAAATTATGGCCTCATCTGATTCTTCTTCACATCAGCACCACAGTATATTTACACTGTTACCAGTGTACCTATATAGTGCCTTTTGTCTGACACTGTACAACAGACATTATTGTTAATGTTTACTTTAGAATGAATAATACTTTAAAAATAAACAAGCTCAGGGATGTTTCTGTACTAATAAGTCACACTGGTTAGAGTTAGGGATGTCTCTGTGGTAGCAATATAAAAACATCCCTAACTGTTGCTACTCTCCACAGCTAACTTCCTCCGCTCATAATTTAACAACACTACAAACATGTCAACAGAATGCTAATGGTTAAGCGCTGATAACAGCAGCTACAGAAATATAACTGATTAAACCCATGATGTACACAGAGTCTTTGAAAGTGAAACTAACTGAAGTACACAACTATAAAGGGTCATACAGGCCTTATAGCCCGTTAGTAAAGGATACTCACTTCATTCACTCCAGAGACAGCGCACAATGAACTGAATTAGCTCTACTGCTGCCAGTTTGTCCTGAACATGTGGTGCTAGGAAGGGCCAGACTGAAACTCTTTCTACTCTAGAACAACCTGTTATAATAGGAGAGTGAAATTC
The DNA here is from genome assembly GCF_904425465.1 of Colossoma macropomum. Classification (NCBI taxonomy): domain Eukaryota; kingdom Metazoa; phylum Chordata; class Actinopteri; order Characiformes; family Serrasalmidae; genus Colossoma; species Colossoma macropomum. The sequence goes on from NW_023494788.1 coordinate 42,747,808, forward strand.
CAAACTATTCAGGCTTCAAGCACAAGTTTGACGTGTTCTACTCTTTATACAATACTGTTGGAAATCCAGACAAACTATGTTGTATTTTGTGATTCATGCACAACACCTTCTATTGCTTTTCCTGTGATCGTCTCCCTTTACATCCTTGCCCAAACAACATAAAGCATGGGATGTTTCTAGTAAGTCCGCTAAGCTTTTCACTTTTTGTCATATAATCCTGAACATGTATCATATAGTAATATTTAATGGAGAATATTTTACTTTAGCAGCTGTTGTTTTTCACTGCTACAATAATGATAATTTCTGCCTCTGTTGGATTTGCAGTGATATGTTACTGTTAAGCTAACGGTGGTGCACACTTTTTGCATAGAAACCTGAACAAATAAATATAATATGTTTTTCTATTTTTAGTGTGTCCAGGTTTTGTCTTTCTTACCAGGAGATTCTTTTCAGGAGATTTGCTTTCAGTTTTTCAAAGAAATCTGCAGGGATATTTTTCTACACCTCCAAAGTTCAGTCTTTGGAGTTGCATTTTTTGCTTCTTATGATTCAAGTAATCTTAAACACATTCCTTTGTTCTGAGAACACCAGCAGCTTCTTTGGTTAATTTGCAAGTATTCTTCTTTTTTGTCAACTTACCCGATGTTCAAGGTTTGTGTTACTTAAAAATGATAGTTGTACTTGAAATGAAGCTACAGCTACATAATCAAATTGTTAATTGTTAATAACCTAATTGTTAACAGTCATATTAAGGTTAATAATATTGAGCCAGCTCTGTTCACATGTTAAACTTTTGTCCTTTTTGTTTGTATTTTTCATATTTTATTAGACCTAAAGACTTATAAAGTGTAATATGTCATGCTTAGAATATGACTGTTGAAAGTGTGTTTTTAAATCTTTATGTTACAACTACATAATTTTTCTACATTTAAAGGCATATTTACACTGTACAACATTACACTGTAAAATAACAGTACATTTCTGGCTGCTAGTTGTATTGCTTTCATAGTTATTTACTGCATCATATTAACAATAAATAACAATAAAATAGCAACTTTATTCTGTTCACAGTCATGTATACCACCAGATTACTGTGATGTACCTTGAAGCTTTGCTGACACTCCCAAAGTGTGCTTTGCCAACCGAAGAGTGGTTAAAAGCCTGGGTGTATCACCAGTCGTCATGACAAATCTCTACTCAGAGCTTGCCAGGCAGTGATTACACCTCTCCTATCATCATTCACTGAAGCCTAGCCATGTCATCCATCACCCATGGGCTGGGCTTCTGACAGACTCGAGGACTGGTGTGGAGTGGGCCCTCAGGTTGGGCTCAGAGTAGCATGTGTGCCTTACCAGTGCGCGCCCAGGCCTACATGACTGACAAACCCTTTCATCAGTCACTTAGGCATGTCATAAACCTCTCAGTGAACCACTCAGCCTGCAGCACAGAGAACAGACTGGATCCCGGAGTGAACGGCTTAAGCAGCGCAACTTTCCGTGCCATTTTCTGTAACCTCAGGGTCTTTATAGACCTCTACAGACCTCATGCCTGGCCTCTTTTATTAAAGTGGATGTCTCAAGTGTCATGAGCCATATGATTACCACAATAAAATCCTATTTGCTCAGCCCTGAGCAAGTTGAATTATAGTGCAATGTCTTAAATATCCAGTTCAAATGGAAGAAATTCCTTGAAATGTCTGTAATGTTTCCTTAGTGATATAGTCTGTCTTGCAAGATGAAGCTAGATGGAGGAAACAGTTTGCACATCATCTTAATTGCCATATTTTCATGCAAGTAGTCAAGTAGTAAACAAGATATCATCATCATCATCATCATCATCATCATCACTTTTATTTATATAGCTCATTTCCCATGCTCAAGGACACTTTACAATCAAAGAACATCAACACATTAAACAAGAGGTCAATACAGGTAAACTTTCAAATATAAATGGAACAATGATAACACAGGGTAAACAAGTACATCTTTAACAGAGATTTAAATGAAGACAGTTGCATCCCACTGAGGGAGAGTTTTCCATAATTTGGGAGCTACTACATTAAATGATCGACCACCCATAGAAACCAATTTAAACCTTGGAACATGAAGAAGGCCTAAATTTTGTGATCTTAAAGTACGGGATGGGACATATAGATGAAGAAGCTCTGCCAAGTATTGAGGAGCCAGACCATGCAAAGCTTTATATGTTTTAAGGAGAACTTTGTACTGAATACGGAATGTAATGGGCAACCAGTGAAGACTCTGCAGGACAGGGGTGATGTGGTCATTCTTTTTTGAAAAGGTGACGATCCTAGTAGTGGCATTTTGAACATACTGTACTGGCCAGAAAAAAGAACATTGCAGTAGTCTAACCGTGATGTCACTAATGCATGCACAAGTGTTTCTACATCAGCTTGGCTGAGAAACAGAGGTGAGAAATATTACGAAGATGGAAAAATGCTGTCTTAGCAACGGAATTAATGTGGAGGTCAAAAGAGAGTGTGGCATCAAAAATAACTCCGAGGTTGCGGATGTGGGGAAAAGGTGTTACCAAAACCCCATCAATACTGATGCCAAGAACAGATAAGCTAGATATCAATGACTTTGAGCCAATTAAAAGCAATTCAGTTTTTCTAGCATTCAGTTTTAAAAAGTTCAAACTTATACATGACTTTATGTCATGGATACAGTCAGATGAAGCAGGTGGTGGTGTAGCCTGATCAGGGCTGACACTAACATAGATCTGAGTGTCGTCTGCGTAACAATGAAAACTTAAACCATGAAGGCGTATTATTTGCCCAAGTGGCAGCATGTAAATGGTGAAGAACAATAGACCTAAAACTGAGCCCTGTGGAACACCCTTAGTCACAGACACTATAGAGGATTTATTATTCTGAATAGCTACATATTGACATGAAGATATTTAAAAAATGTACTGCTAGACCACCTTTTATTTCCTTAATTTCCAGTCAAAACGGTCCTTAAGTTACAATTAGTCATTTTTCAGCAACAAAAAAAATATTTTAAAGAAAATTACACAGAAGCCTCAACAACTCAATAACAAATATGTCAAATAAATATCAAATCTTTCTTTATTCAGTGTGTCCACCCTTTACCTTTATTAGAGCTTTTATTCTTTTTGGAAGACTTTCTTTCAAATCCACAGGGTTGCATTAAATGCTTCTTGTGATCCAAGTCATTTTAAACACATCGAATGATGTTGAGGTCTGTACTCTTGGGTGGTCAGTTCTGAGAGCGCAAACAACTTTTTTGTTTGATTTGCAATTTTTTAAATTTGCTTCTTGACAGCTATACATTCTTTCAGACCCATAGCGCTGAGTCGTCTTCTCACAGTGGAAGGATGGACAGAAACACCTGTGGATGTTTTCAGATCTGAAGCAGCTTGATTTTCTCCTCTCAAAAGATAAAAGCATTTTCCTTTGATTTTTCTTTCCTTATGCAAATGGATTATCTTATATCTAATCTCCTCAGAAACTCTAAAATCTCCTGAAAATAAATAACTTGTACTCAATGGCTGTTTTAACAAGATGTTAAATAAATAAAAGGTGGTCTCTGACTTTTGCACAGTACTGCACATAAACATGAACATTTACATCCTTGATACTATTATAGGTGACACCATTGCAGTGCTTAATGTCAAAGGAGTTGATCAACTATGCTAAATGGAGGAGCCAGTTAATAATACAGCCAGGCAGTGACAAGTGTGTTGATGTGGGTGGAGGGGGCCAAACAGGGGACTCTCAGGGCTCTGATCAGCATCAAAGGCGTGCTGCCTTGGCGGGCTCCTGACGCCGGCCCGCCACAGAGCACAAAGCATGCCAAGCAAAGCATCCTCCCATCAGCACTCCTCTCTGATAATGACTTACAGAGGCCACAGACAGCTGTGCAACTGAACCGCCAGCAGCTGACTTTGGGGAAAACTGCAAAAAGTGTATGTGTGAGTTTGTGTGTGAGTTGAGTTACAGTGTTAAGGGAATAAGGGAGATAAGGAGAGACTGGCTTTACAAGGTGAAATTTTCATGCAACTTTAGTTGCTTGAAACCTACATGAAACTAAATTGCATGTAAGTTGTATAATGTAAAGTGACCTGGAACTCATTTGAATCACAGCTGCAAATGTCTCAACTTTGTGAAATAGTGGAACGGCCAAACGAAATGCTGAAAATGCATAAAGTGATGTTGAATGACATGCTTTAAAACCATTGATTTTACCAGATCAGTGGAAAGGAGAATAAAACAGAAGAGGGAGACCCCCCACCAACTGACTCAAGGTGGGCAATTCTTTGTTATGTCAGTTTTCTGAGTCATGGCAATAAGTGTGAGTTTCTTAAAGCTAACGTTTCAGTGACCAGCTGGTTTAAACAGCCAGCTTACAGTAACAGCTGTTTAAATGACTCGCATCAAATGGATTGTTAGAAATGGCTTGTTTGTTTATTTTAGCCATCAAGTGGGCTATGACCATAATGGCTACTTAAACATTAATTTTTTACAGATAAAAAAAATCACATACATAGTAAAGACCCCTAGACAGATAGATAGATAGATAGATAGATAGATAGATAGACAGACAGACAGACAGATAGATAGATGATAGATAGATAGATAGACAGACAGACAGACAGACAGATAGATAGATGATAGATAGATAGATAGACAGACAGACAGACAGACAGACAGATAGATAGATGATAGATAGATGTATGCATGAAATGATTTTACTATGACGCTAATATTCTATAGGTTTCAAACAACTTCTAGGGAGCTAAAGAAATTCAGAAATGTTTGATGAATAGCACAGCTGTAGATGTTTCCATAATAACTGGGAAAGCTGTTGAGAATGAAATTATATATCATCATATTTTAGGCATCATATTTGAAAAGCAGTGACCAAATCTTGCTGATACTGTATATGCTTATAGTTATTTTATAACAATAAGTTATTATAAATTAGTGGTGTCAATATGTTAACCAATAAATTATTAATGTCATAATTATTTTTGATGTCATTAACGTAATACTAATCTTTTCTAGTTTGACCCCTTAAATAAATCATCTGTAGTTCCAGCCTGAAGTCCAGTTGCTCACATGCTGTTGTTATGACTTGTTATGACAGCTACAATCATGGAGGGACTGTTGATCTCACAGGAAACTGCGCTCACCTTATTTTTATCTCCATACAATGAAAATAATGTTACTGAATTACTGAAAGTAATAAATGTGTTTACTGCTTTTTAAATGGAAAAAAAATCTAAATAAAAGCATTGAGCAAATAAGAAAAATGTGATGAATCATGATAACTACCCAAAATTATGTGATTTTTTCATTATTTGACAACAGTACCATAAACAGATTATTACAGTTTATTATTTATTACAGTTACTTTTTACCACTTTTACCATAACAACTACACTTTTTACCATTTTTGTTACTATATATGATTCTACACTTTAGTTTTATGGTAGGACCTGAGGTTTCTTCTCGTCTTGACACATTCTTTGTCTACAATAAATGATCAACTTCAAAAGTCAGAAGTGTGACCAGATTCAAAGCTGTACAGACGCTGCCACCAATGTAATAGAAAGAAATGAAACACAAAAAAAGGAAGTAGTAACTAAATGTTAATGACTAAAAGTGTAACAGGCTAAAAGGTAGATCAGGTTCCTCACAAACTTTTTGAGTTGAACTGTAAAAGTATGACAATTTCAAAGTACTCTGGAAAGAATATTTGACTTGAGTGCATTTGTATTTATTATTTTTTATATGACACCCACCTCTGCTAATGGGGGAGAGGGCTCAGAGAGAGCTGGTGTGAGGGGAAAAGGCAGTGGACATCATTGGAGACAAGACAGGAAGTCAATATCTAGTGTGTATTTGATGCTTCATTGTCCACTACAGAGGCTACCATACGTAACCCATACAGGATGGTTCAAGGTAAACAAGGAGATTACACAGGACAAAGTGAGCTAGGAGGTAAGAATGGAAAGTGAAGAGGAAAAAAAGGAATGGGAAAGTTTGCAGAGTCCAGGATGGCCTATATGTTTTGTAAGTGCTAAACTCGAGGGAAATTACTTCATCCCCAAACTGCTCCAGACCACTGCATGAAGACTGCGGCACAGCCAGCATACAGCCATGTTGACTTTACACTGCTGGAGCCAGTCCATCGGCATTGCAATTGAGTGAAATCACTTCCAGACCCTCAGCCTTTCTAAGCCTGACTTCATCGCATTCAGGTTCACGGGATGAGTGTTGTGGACAGTGAGTTGAGAGACCTCCAGTGTAAGACCAACTCTGACCACTAGAGGGCGAATTATGAGCAACACTGAATCTGGTAGCAAGTGTTGAGCACAGACACCATGATCCTAGGGCACTGGTCACCGTTGGTGGTGGGGATCTACTTTCCTGCAGAACTCGGTTCCAACCAAAGTCCTTAGAGGAAAGTCTCTGTCTTTGAATGGGGGAGACTTTTAAACTTGAAACATTTCAAAAACATTTGAAATCACTGGTAAAACCTGATAAGAATTGGATAAATTGTTTGTTTAACTCCTGATAAATTTGTAAGATGTAAGCCTGTTTTCACACTCTCCCAACGCTGTCTGTTTCCGTCTTTTGGTGCCATTAACAGATTCTTTTCTCATTAACGCATCATCCCTACAAACCACTCAGGAACCGCACGCCACTTTGACTCAATGGGTGGCAATTCAAATGGAAAACAGACAAATCTATCCACCATCCCTTGTCCTTTTTGATTGCCATTAAACTCCTCTTAGCTCCACTGTGCATATATGGGGTTACATTTCTTTCAGCAGGGGTTGCCAAACCTCATCTGTATTTCCATTAAGCACGCATACACATTGATGTATGATGAAAGCATGTCAGAAGCTTAAATAATTTGTTTCCTCCTTGTAGATCAATCAAAGATGTTCTCACTCTGCCGAGTGCTGTGTGTGTGTGTGTGTGTGTGTGCGTGTGTGTGTCCCACCTGCCGTCTACACGGCTCAAAACAGTGATACTCAAGCAGAGGTCTTGACCCTTGTAACTCTTTCCAGTCCTTGGAAAGATGGCGTGTCTCCACCAAGAGCAACGTAGCTGTTTTTATTGGTGTTCGTTTGTTTGAGCCCGACATTGGAGGAAACCTGATCAGTCGGATTTAAGTCTACAGCAAGCATTTTTCTTTGTCTCATTTCACATCACTGATATCTTGAGGGCAGATGATGACCCACTAAATTCCTCTGCATTTCATGTTGGAAGGTAATTTGTCTTACAGCCTTGGGAGACTGCAACACAAGTCATCGCCCATCTTTGAAGAGGCTGGAAAGTGATACCGACGTGCAACCAGAGGAGAACAGCAAAGGCTGATGAAATTGATGGCATCCTCAACGCTGCCCCTCAAACGCCAAAGTTCAGCAAGAGGAAAACACTAGAGTACTGTGCTCCAGGAGAGGAGGGGCTGGGTGGGGGGTTGTGTCTATGTGAGTGTGTCTACTTTCCTGTGCTTTAAAAACACTAAGCCCTGGTTGATTCCTGCTCAGGATGTTGCTGTTGGGCTCTGACTTGCACAACATCTGATTAGAGCCCTTTCATATGGCCTCATCTATGCTGGCAGAGATGCTTTTTATCAGATAATTAATCTATTAGGTGTCGCTGACTGGAAAAACATGTGGACTGATTGGAACCAGAGGGAGGAAGAAGGATGATGTCACTGAAATGGGCTAGACCGCCAGCACAGCTCACGTGTCCTCTTTCTTTCATCCTCATTATCAAATAAAGCTTTTGGAATCCGTGCCTTTTGCTGATCCTTCTCCACCTGCCCTGCGACTTCACTCCCTATCAACAAATAATCAACTACTCACTCATAAACTACTCTACTCACATAGAAACCTATGAGCCAAAACATTATGACAGACTCACATTGATTATCTCATATCAATGGTGCACGTCAAGGTCTGGGCTGTGTTTCACGGTAAGCAAGCAGTCGGTCCTCATATTTGACATGTTGGATGCAGGAGAAATGGGCAGCTGTGCAGACCTGAGCAACTTCGACAAGGACCAAATCATTATGGCCAGATGACTGGGTCAGAGCAAGGCTTGTGAGGTGATCCTGGTCAGCAGGGGTGAAGACCTACTGACAAGGGTCTGTGGAGGGACAAACCATAAGCCAGCTGTATGGTGTTGAGTGACTCATTGATGTGTCATAACACCCAGTACATCGTACCCTGCTGCATATGTTGCATAGTCAGAGTGCCCACGCTAACCACCAAAAGCACAATGGGCTCGAACATTGGAACTGCACCTTTGAGCAATGGAAGAAGGTTCCCTGCTCTGTTGAGTCCATTTTTTTCTTTTACATCACATGGACAGATGGGTACATGTGCATCGTTTACCAGGATGCACTGTGGGAAGAAGGCCAGCCAGTGGAGGGAGTGTCATGCTCTGGGCAATGTTCTGCTGGAAAACCTGTGTATGGCATTCATGTGGTCGTCAGTTTGACACGTGCTACCTACCAAAACACTGTTGCAGACCAGGTACCTCCTTTCATGGCAATGCTGTTCCTCTATGGCAGTGGCTTCTTTCAGCAAGAAAATGTGCCCAGCCACACTGCATGTATTGTTTGGGAATGGGTGGAAAACATAATGAAGAGCTCAAGTCTGATTTAAAGTAGCTCCAGATACCACAGGGCACCTTCAGAGGTCTTGTAGAATCCATATCTTGGTGGGTCTGATGTGTTTTAGTGAAACAGAGGACTAGCAAACCAGGAAGGTGGTCATAATGTTTTCTCTGATCAGTGTAAATGTACATGTATATTAGCTATAGATATAAAAATCTCCAAAAATCGTTCACCAAACACAGAATTAGCTTTTACTTTGGCCATTTCAGTCCTTTGACCTAAGCTTCATTATGGGCTGAGCTGAAGAAGTGCTAAGATAAGTGAAGACCAAACACTACGGGCACCACATATAGATGTTAACATAATTGTACACTCGACATAAACGAAAAAGATCCAATTTCTTATCAACGTACCTCACCAGTTAGCTTCCATCAACATTACACAGGAAGCTCTGACGTCTATTGTTCGCTCTCTTATTCATAACACATCTCACTCATGGTAATCCTTCGCAAATGCAACATGATATATTCATTATTTATTATTTTATATGTTAAATAGGTGATCTAATGTAAACATTCAGGTTAAAGTTGTTGCTAAGATGCCACTGAGTCAGGTAGCATGCCTTGAGAACATTAACTGCTTTGAGACATTATAGCGAGTAAACAAGCAAATTAGATGAAATTTTCATGTAAGTGGCTCTTTTTTACACTGGATTCGGAAAGGGGTGTGGCCATGCAGGATGGTTATTAGGATGCATCGCACTCCCAGTTAAAGGGGACACTTCATGTTGCTATTCCTGCTGATGTAGTTGTTGTTAGAGTAGTCGTGTTTGTTGGTGTAGTTGTGTCTGAGGAAGCTGGGCCTCGTAGTGTAACTACACTGTCTGCCCTCCTCGAATATCGTGTTCTCCAACATTCCCCCCTCCCTGTGTTTCGTGTTGAGGTGGTGTTGGGCTGGACATTTCACAATAACCATGGTTATTGTTTTTTATTTAATTTAATTCTGGTGATCTAAAGATGAAAGTACATGAAGGTCTCTACATTTATATGTTATTTTTAAAATGGTCAGTACAGAGATCTGCATGGGTCAGTTTCTGGAAGGACAGAAATGGAGACAGAGCACAGAAATTTCAGGTGGTTCTTGTCAGTGACAATCTTGGAAGGCGTAGTGGAAAAGACGTCAACGGGGCAAAAGCTCATGTGCTCAGCCTTCGGGCTGGAGCAGAAGAGATGTTTGATACATCTCCAAGTGAAGAGGTTTAGCAAAACTAAAAACAGACTCTTCCAATCTACGGCGGCTTATCAGTTGTGTCAGGATGCTGCCAAAGCTAGCGCTGTGTACCCACTGTCAACACACTATATGCTGTGGATGTCAAGCTAATTATTGCTGTTAGCACATTTGGTCGGGATCAGTGCTTTTCAGTACGAGTGACTGTGGTCGTGGTGAAACGGATTAAAGGTCTACAAACAGTCATGCCGATTTGTGTGTTATGTCTCTTTCTCTGCTCTGAATTTTGTAAACCATGGAAAGATTAAACATTTGCAGCCACATGAATTCCTGCTGAAACAGATCTCCACAAATTGGACTAACACAGTCTCGCTCACTGGTTCACGCTCTTAGTGTGAAGGAAGTCTAATTAATGTCGTTATTAGATTCTGTGTTTGCTGATATATTATTTGATGTATTAGTGCAAGTACACACCTCAGTTCAGAGGTTGACAGTATGTGAAGTGCTAAGAAAAACAGAAATCAGTGATTAGTAAATTCTATTTAGTTTAAATTGAAAATGATACAAAAACACTGTATTCTTCTTCTTTTTGGCAGCACACTTTTTCAATGGGAGACAGGTCTGGACCGCAGGCAGGCCAGTCTGGCACCTGCAGTCTCTGATTATGCAAGCCATGCTGTTTTGTGCAGAATGTGGTTTGGCGTTGTCATTGTTGAAAAAAGCATGGACATCTCTGAAAGGGACAGCATCTAGAAGGCAACTGTCCTTAATGTTATGTCAAGATGAGTGGACCAATAAAAATGGTCCATAAATAATTTCTCTATTAACTTCCTTTAATAATAAAAAAAAAGTGTGTGTGTATGTGTGTGTGTATACATATATATATATATATATATATATATATATATATATATATATATATTTATGTATATACAATGGGCCAGAACAAGGCTGTTCAATTTGAAAGGCTGACTCATCACAATGTACGTTTACACCGTGCATCAGTTCTTTTCAGATGAGCCTGAGCCCAGAGAAGTCAGCGGCGTTTCTGGACATTGTTGACATATGACTTCTGCTATGAATAAAATAGCCTTAACTCGCATTTGTGGATGCAGCAATGAACACTTTTTGCTGACTATCTTCCTGAGCTCAGCAGAACAACGCTTGTTCTTAACACAGTGCTGTCTGAGGGATCGATGGTTATGGACATTCAGTTGTGGTTTTCAGTCTTGCACTTACACATAAAGATTTCTCAGGATTCCTTGAAGATGATGACACACACTGCAGAGGACGAAATACCTAAAATCCTTGGTGTCGCTCTTTTGGAACGTTGTTCTTAAACTCTTTTCATTAACTGTTTATTTACTGATGTATTTTTTGGCAAAGTGACCCATCCTTGCCCAAATAGCCCAGGCTTTTCTTGGATACTCCTTTTATACCCAAGCATGATCGCAACACCTGTTTTTATATATATATATATATATATATATTTCACAACATTCCTAGTTTAAATTGCCCCTGACCCAAATTTTTTGAAATATGATGCAAGTGTCAGTTTCAGAATGGGTGTTTATTTACAATAAACCATTACGTTTATGAGGTAAAATATAAATATATAGTCTTTGTTTTGTTTTTGTTTAATTACAGGCCAAAGACTTACAAATCACTGTTTACTGAGTTTCACAGACTGTCCTGAGATTTGTATGAGCTCTAGTACAGTTCCAGAAAAATCTAACTTAATTAACACAGAATACATTTTTTCTGCAAGATGTAAATTGTTCCTAGTATTCAAACTGCCTGTTCTGACCCAGTTCTGAATAAGAGATTAGAGTGGATACGATTGATTTGGTAATTACAGTGTCATACTGGGCAATTACAATATTTGGTACAACGGCTTTACATAAATAATTACTGAAGAAGGCAGTGCACTGCTTAACTGTATTTATGGAGACCTTAATCATTTTCTCAAGATTTGTGGCTTCCATCGCTGGGGAGTGATTCATCAGAACACGGCGAATCCATGTGCCCATATTCCCCCATCTATCATCACAGGAACTGGGCGCTGTAAACACACCAGGCTCTCCAACAGCTCTGACTTTCTGTAATGAAAGGCTGCGACCTGCCAAATCTAACCTCTATAAAACGCTTCGCTGCCACTACACTGTGCCTGGGGAGGATGGATATTAATTTGAAGAATAAATAAACAAAGCTCCAAAGGCGATCTTGGACTTAAAAAACAATAAGGGGGCTCGTCAAAAGCAGGCTAAACGATGGCTGCCGCCTCACTGAAAGCCCTAATTGATGGACTTTCGACGTTTGGCAGGACGCAGCAGGCAGGGTGATTGTTTCCATAGTTTGCGGAGGCCCCAGGCTTGGCCGGCATCCCCCTCTACCATCACTCCCTCCAAAACCCAAAATGTCTATCTTTAGCCCGGCCTAGAGCTTTCGCCCCATTGTTTGGTCCTGACATTAATCCTTTAAAAAGGCCTTCATGAAACGATCTGATCCGTTTCCCAAGGTGGCTTCCACCATGCTGGAGAATGGATAGCTTTATTAACAGTGACAGAGGGATCATTTTCTAAAAATATAGGCTGGGCCCATCTAATAAATCATTTTGCATGGCCCTGATAAAGGAAAGGAACCACGCAGAATTAAAGTATCATGAGGAGAAACCACACGCTGGCAGCCAGTGTGATGGGACTCGTACTGTCTTTGATTGAAATAGCATGTTGTCTTTGAGTTGCCGCTTTGGAAGAACCCAAATTATAGTGTCTCTGTAGTTTGAAAAATGCTCAAGTATGAAATAAGGCAGGGAGAAGAAAATACTTCTGATATATGAAGAATAATTCCTCTTATGGCTAAACAGGACCTCGGCACTTCGGGGTGATCACCACAGGAGAAGCAGGACTCCAAACTGTGACAGGACTTTTTTCCCCTTGTTGCTGGAGAATGGAGGATCCATCTCGCGTGATAGGATCTCACCAAACCACTTTAGCCTTATCAAACCTAAAACCCTCTAACTAAAAGTGACTCCCCCTAATTTCATGTGATTCGCCAGAACTTGATGTCACTTTGAGTCTGATTCAAAGCATCTTTAGCAGAGCACTACTTGGCAAACCACAAGAGCAAGAAGAAAAGCCTGTGTTAAAGAGGGAATTCCACCGATTTTTCTAAATGTCTGCATAATTAAGTGGTTAAGAAGTAAGCAAAGTCATTCAGAGTGGTTTGGTGTGAAATGCTCCATTCTAGAGAAACTTAGCAAGTCAGAATTGTTCACAGTGGTGGTGATAGGAACCAGACGTCTAAAGCATGCATTGCATCTAAAAGCTACTTCACAGAAACTTATTAAACAGAATGGTTAGAAATATGCTGCCTGATGCCGAAGACACTGTTTCACGATAATTTGTCTTAATATGTTTGGAGGGGTACAGGCGGGGCATTGCAAGGCCAAAAAGTCCTGAAAAAAACTATTTTTCAGATTTACTACTATTTTATCATTATCATCATTAAATATATAGGTCATAAGACCTTTATAGGTTCACTGGTTATTTTAGATAGTGAATACAATGTGTATGTTTGTGTTGTAGATATTGCGACTCCTGGACACTGTAAAGAAAGTCGGTGTGTTTCTTTTCTATGAACTATTTCAAACCATTTAACCACTCTGAATGACTTTGTTTACATCTCAATGACTGACTTTGGGAGAAAATCAATGGGATTCTCTAACAGTCAGGAGGGTGGCATGGCTGTGTTCATCAGCAGTTTTATTATTGTAGCAATTTTATTATTGTATAAAGAAACAAGGAATTATGGCAATTCTGTTACACTTAAAATTAAATCTGTCAGTTTTGTCAAGGATTTTTTTTAAATGATCTTTCTTTAAAAAGAATGAATGTAATGCAGCATTTCGTTAAATGCAGTGTTCACATTCTTCCTTTACAGCTGCTCAGGTTTCTGGTTGACTATATGAAAACTTGAAATTCCACATTTTGGCAAGTGCTCATGAGAAGGCAGTGAAACTGGTGCCCATGACCATGGGCATTACCCTCTGGTGTTTAAACCTCAGGATAAAATCTCTCTCTCTGTGTGTGCAAAAACATTCCTCCTGTAAACTGGCCTCCTCCTCCTCCTCCTCCTCTCTTTCTTCCCTCCCTCCCTCCCTCTCTGCACTCAGCTCTGCTCCATGCATATGATGGCGGGCTAGATTAAGGCCTGGAAGTATTCAGAGAAGCCCGCTCCCGGCATGCCAAGTCGGCCCCTGCACTGCTGCGGCTGTGAGTGACATGTGAATTACAGTTTGCGGTAATGATAATAAGAGCGCAAATCTGAGCCAGAAACTAAGCCTTTCAGCCATCACCCATTCATATTTGGCACCATCTTGAAAGCTGTACACTGGAGCTATTTGAAGAGGCAAATAAAAATGACAAGCTAACTGTTAAAGAACTGCTGATTTTTCACATGTTGTTTTAAAAGCATTTGCGGATATGCCAGACTTTTTTTTTGCTTCATACTCCATTTTATTTTTCAACCCCTTCTCCCTCTGCGACTTTCTCCCCCCCAAAAAACCACATCCAGATATATGAACCGCCCAATTTATCAGGGAAGATCTAAACGTAATAATCACAGTGGTGGAGAGGCTGCGATGAGAAATGTTTTTGCTTACAGCAACTGAAATCACTGTGAAAAATGTCACTGGTGTAGCCATCTAATTTTCACCTCTGTGACAAGGTAAAAACAGAGCCCCTCCCAAAAAGCCACAAAGATTTCAAACGCATTATGAACTGATGGAGTCTATTTTTTTCCTCCAGCAGAGACCTGCCATATCCACTTAAGGCACACAGCATAACAACTCCAAAAAACAGAAATCCATACCAGACCCAAGCACTTTCATTTCTCTGTGTTTGTGGTAGCTTGGCCAGCAGTGGACTGCATGGCAATGTGTCACGCCTTACAGTTTACCAACATCGAACACAGTAGCCACGCAACGACATGAAGCAATTTCCTCATCATCCCCAAAAAGGCCCATACATATTATTACTGCACTCACAGCAGGGCTTTCAGTCCCAACACGTTCAAAACAGGGAAAGCTCAAAAGGAGCTTTATGAGCCATCAGCTCAAATGGTGAGAGGTTCTAAAGGCTGTGTTCGTTCAGCTAAGCTGAAAGTTTGGAGCCAGTGACCACGTAATGGGTATTTCCTCTCTGGATGGGTTTTTGATGGTCTCCATGGCGAGTCTGAAATTCATTATCAATTTGGGCTTGTTTTTGTTTCCCCGGCCGCAGTCATTAACCACACGGTCACTGGTGGCCAGGCGAGCATAAGAAGAAGTTGGAGAGAGAAGAAATGACATGAGAACGTTTAGCCATGGGGACGGGTTCTCAGACACTGTGAGGCTAAACAACAGTACATTCTTAAGAACACAGGTTTCTAATTGGTTATCAGCTTAGAACATACAGTTCAGGAAAACCTTGAACAGATGTAGAACCTCTCATTATGTGAAGGTTCTTCAAGGCTGTACCTCATTGTACCTCAGTTGTCTCATCTGATTTACAAAAATTGCCCTTGCATCAATTGAAAAGTTCTTGAAAGGCACTTACAGACCCTTTCTGACACCAAAGAAAAGAGCAAGAAAAAGCAGGAACCTTTATCAAATGGAGCAGGAGCACCAGCCCTCAGTGATAATTCACAACACACTTGTGGCAAGAAGCTGCATCCTGGCAGTCACAGACCAAGAGTAAGCTACAAAGCCCATTCTGCCCTCCTTTTGCCACCCCCCCTCCCCCATTCTCAGGCAGCAGCCAGCAGCCAAGCTGAATGAGGCAGTAAATACTGGATGCCGTGGCACATGAGCCATTAAATTCCGCCCGCACTCTGGGCCTAGGCTCCAAAATGCACACCGAGGTGCCAGGTCCCCGATATGTGCCTTGCTTCAAGGCCACAGGGTGCCCCAGAGGGCTCAGAGGATGTAGGCCACCCCTTAGCAAGACCCCATGCAAAAGCCACTCATTCATATGCAATAATAGTATCATTTTACCTACAGACTCACAAACACAAATGTACATAGAAATAGAGCTATCAACTATTTCCCATATGTCTTGACTGGTGCCGCTAAGAAACCCAGGCAATAACCACCACGGCCACAAACTGCTCTCTCCTTTCGGTCTGGCAGGACATATTGACAACACTGGACGCCAGATAGAAGCATGTCGGGGCCTCGGGCTGCATTTATCAACAAGAGCAAAACCTTGTTATGCGCACACAGGCAAGCTGTCATTGATACATCACACTGCATTTCAGCTCATGCTGTACACCAAGGTATTCTATTGTACTGAAAGAAATGTTTCATGCACAACATCAATTTTGTGTTTTTATATTAGATTTTATACTGGATCATACACTGTACCCCTTTTTAGCTTAGTTAAAAAATAGGGTGGATGAATGAAGCACAATAATTCAGGTTGTAATAATAATAATAATAATAATAATAGTAATAATAATAATAATAAAGATAACCAGAAGGGGAAAATTCATTATTGATCTTTAAGTTAGCTTAACAAAGCCAGCTTAAAATGCATAATTAACAACTAACGAAGTGCATTTCCTTAAGAAAATGCAAAGTGATTGTGCAGTTTACTAAATTCCCAAGAATATGCTAGGATATTGCTAGACAGTTGCTATGATGTTCCAGGTGTTTGCCAGGGAACTCATTGTTAGGTGGTTGCTATGGTCTTCCAGGTGGTTGCAAGAATGTTGTTAATGGGCTTCTATGGCATTTTGGGTGTTTGCTTGGTTGTTGCTAAGTGATTACTAGAGAGCTGCTGGATGGTCATTAGGTGGTTGCTAGCTTGTTGGTAATAATTGGTGGTTGCTACGGTGTTGTTAAACGGTTGCTGGGGTATCCAAGGGTATTGTTAGGAGGTTACTAAGTTATTCCAATTGGTTGCTAGGTTGTAGGGTGTTACTAAGTAGTTACTAAGGTATCTTTTATGGTTGCTAGGGGGTTATTAGGTGACTTCTTGGTGTTCCAGGTGGTTGCTATGGTTTCTCTTGAGGTTGCTAGATGGTTGCTATGGATCCCAGGTGGTTGCTAGTAACTGTGTATATATGTGTGCCAGTAAGTTTGTGAGTCTGTATATAATGCATACGTCTGCCTAGTCTAAAAAGCAAAGGCACACCATTCAGGTGTAGGTTCTACAAGGCTTGGTGGTTCAAACTGTAGCCTGTCAAGCCAACTTAATAATGGCAATATACTTTGTAAATATCCTGTGTGCATAAATCTATTTGAAATGGCTAATTATTTGCTTATGTTTATGTTTTTACAGTCAGTGTTTTTACATGATGTGTAAAACAAAGAAAGAGGTTTTATTTAAAGAATTTCTTAGACTATTTTATACATGTGTAACTGTACAAATATTGGGCCGTTCAGTGAAGAGCCGAACCACATGCTCTGACAAGCGTTGAGAAATATGTTCAGCCTCCCTCAGTGTGTACATAACACTGAAAAATACCCCCACAGTATCATTTAATCTTTCTCTCCAGCAGATTTATTTCCCCCTACCACACGCTGCACTAATTCTTGGAATGCTAGACCATCAAATAACTGTGAGACACGGTGGAGCTTGAAGCTGACTTCAAAGAAGAGGTGCACATTATTGTTCTGGGTGAGCTACTAGATAAATGGCTATTGATAACTGGAGGAAAATTTCCCTTTTCCTTATGCACGAATCATATGATTAATGCCACAGAATATAAAAGCTCTAAATCCAACAGGAGCAATTAAACACAAAGGCTTTTAGGAGTTGAATGACTGGATGCTAAATCAACTTGCATATCTCCTTTGTTATATTAATGATGGTATGGCACATTTAGCTCTCCTTCCATTCCAGCTCTTAAACTAGATTATGCTCGATTGTCCTCCCCTTAAATGTGTGGATGCCCAGTAGGGTCACACACGGCGGAGAGGGAATGCGCTAAAACAGTAGATAGTAAATATAAATGGAGCATACACAGAGGAGGACTTTGGCCCAGACTCAACAACCAATCAAAGAAGCGCATGCAATCGTCCATGTGCTCCAGTTGGATGGCATGGTCAATTAAGTCCCGGGCAGGGCCGCAATCCTTTACATCTGCATAGAGCTTCTTTGAGAATGCTTTTAAAAATGAGCAAAGCCTTTTTAATTATCATTTCGTTGCCCACTATGGTGCTGTAAAAGAAGCAGTATTCAGCGTTAATGTCTCGATAACAACTTTTCAGAGAGGGCTCTGATGAAGAGCAGATGTGGCCTTCACAGCAGACTCCCAGGGTGGAGGTGATGCCATAGTCTGGGTCATATGAATTTGTCACCCCATAATTGCGCGTCTTCCAGACTGAGCTCGCTTTTCATTGCCTTCTCATTCTCTTTCGGCTTGCTCTGCTTTTTGCTCTCTCTCTCTCTCATCTTCCCTTCGTCTCACCCAGTGTCACCCAGGAGAAAGGCATTTACAGAGAATACATGAGGGGATGTTTAAAAGCCAGGTCGGACTTGTTATTGAAATCAGATGGGCGGCGTGGAGTTAGTGCCAACGTGCATATCAAATACAGACAAGCTCAAGAAGACAGGCCCATAATGCAAGTCAGCCATTCTGACTTACTGCAGGAACGCTTCCATACCTGGACATTTACAAGGAAAACATATACAGGAAAACACAGCTTCTGAGAGCCCACACTGTTCCAGAGGTTCCCATGCAAGTCAGAGCTTGAGGTGAATGGAGTACGACACAGGAGTACCGTGCAGCAAGAATTCGAACCCGTGGGCCGCCCTGGCTGAAAAAGGTAAATGCTTCAAGGGCGGATTTCCTGGCACCCTCTGGCATTAAAGTAGGGGAAAGACCCAGCTTGCTCCTTGGGGTGGTGGTCATCCTCCCCACATGCAAGGTGCCTCCAAGAAACCTCTGCATTCTGCTCTGTGTCAGTTTGAAGCCCTAAAACAAACCATCGGGGGAAAAGTCGTTCCCAATTAGCGGCGGCTTCGGCTGGCCTGGCCAGCCCTGCTGTCTACAATTAGCCTCCTGGTTTGGGCACCACGCTTGTGCTCCGCGGAGCCTGCCAATGTTTACAGAGAGAAACTCCATGCAGAAGCTCTGATTTCCCGCCAGTCTGTCAGCCAGACCTCATGGCTGACATGCAGGCAAACCAGTCATGGTCCTCAATAAAAAGGCAATTGGCGAAAATAACGTGAGGAGAGGCTAATTAAGTGACCCTGTAGCTCTGCCTGGGCCCTTTCTGAAGTAGCTGCAGTTTCATGGTCCTGGAAGCACATCAGCCAAGAATACTGACTGACAGTGGAGGAGCTCAGTTTGTGCTTTATGGCCATCCTAATCACTATTCACCTCATGAGTGGAGGAAAGGATGTGTTTATTGTAGTCTCCAAACACAGCTTGGGGAACTTTATTTGATGCCTATCATTTAACTAGCAATCAGTCATTCATGGTGCATTTCACTTAAATGTTTACTTTGCCCTCCCTAACTGATTGTATGGAGCGCAGCGCCTCTGAATGTATGTAACTCAACACAGAGCAGCCTCGCTGGGCCAAGTTTCCATCCAGCTTCAGGAGCAGTTCCTTCAGGTAGGCTCGGTCACAGCACAGCCCTGGAGGACTGGAGATGTCAAGGTAGAACTGGTTGTGTTCAGCAGGAATAAACCTGCTAAATTGAATTCTTCAGGGTTTTCCATGCAGAGTTCTGCACGTCAGTCTTAATGCGTGACCTTAAATGGAGAATTTCATATTATTTTCAGCTTCAATCACGAGAACAGTGTAACCGAATTGTTGGAAATTGGCTCATTTCTGCCAGAGGCGAAAACATATGACACATAGGCCAGTAAAATGGGTCTAGGCCAAGGGAACTTCGTGCTTAAGGTGGGATCAGCGACCACCCTCGATAATCCGTGTGTGGAAATGTCTGAGCTCGTTTCGGAAATTTCAGTAATTCCCACTGATCAGGGCTTCACTTCCCAGCTGAGCTCTAACTTTCTGATTCCAGCTGCACGAGGGGTGCGTGGAAATGTTGTTATTTAGGCCAATTTCCGTGCAATTGTCCAATTTTGGCTCCAAAAACAAAGAAAGAAAAGAAAAACTAAAGAAAAAAGAGAGGTAGGAAAGCACTTTCCAAACCATTCCCAAATACATTTTAGGAATTTCTGGTCTTTTGTGTTGAACTTGTCAAGCGCCTTAACTCAATAATATCGAATAATAAACACGCGCGCTTAGAGCGAAACTAAATGTCCATCCAGAACTAATTAGACTGCGCAAGAAACGGAAAAGGAGAAAATGAACAGTGGATGGTTTATTCTCAGTTATGGACACGCATGGCGGGAATTCTGCAGCGACTACAATCGCTTTATTATTATTATTATTATTATTATTATTATTATTATTATTATTATTATGTGTATAATTTTAGCAATTCCTGTAAAAATGTGCAGAAGAGCGGAAAAGAACCTGAATAAACAGGAGAACCAGCTCGTCATAAAGCGCCGGTACCGACGTTCGGTTTCAGCGTATTTGTGTAAAACGGATCCGTTTCACGTCGAGCGGTAATTTAATAACCCGAAGCTGTCATTAGCAGCAGGTTCTCAGTGTTCAAACCGTGCCGCGTTATGAGAAACAGGCAGTGGGAGAAACTGCTGAAGACTTTATTTTACGGAAAGCCCCTAAATTGATGTAGGAAATGTTCGCTTTAACCGAAAAGGACCGAGACGTTTTAAACACGAGCCTCCAGGTGGGAACAGTTAGCGAGGCTAAAACATTTATTCCTGGATTTCCTTTTTCCTACGAATAAATTCTGTTTAATTCGTATTTGAAATGCGTGATTTCGCGCAGCGCGATAATCAGCCAATGAGAGAGGATCTCAAATAAGGAGATTCATCAGAAAAGTTTCACAAATAAAGAAAAAACTGAGCATTTTAAACGGAGTCTTGTATTTTCCAGCGTTGACCCGTGAAATATATATATGTATATATATATATATATATATATATATATATATATATATACTGACAAACTCCAAACACCGATTTTTCCTTTGAAGCCTACAAATCTGAAGCGAAGAGAACTTTAAATCTGAGGAGTTATTAATAAACATATTTTATCAGCCATTTTTATGTTAATATTTAAATTTACTTGTGGTTCCTAAAGGCCTATGTAACACTGCATTATTATGATATATAAAATTGCTCAATACAGAATTTATTGAAGTCTATATTGTTTTTTAAACTGTCTGTGATGGACAGAAACTCAAAGGCTGTAAAAACGTCACACATTCGGCATAAAATCTCTCACAAAAGCTGAACTTTTAGATACAAAAGAGAAAAATAAAAAAGGAAAAAGACAAAGAGGAAGTAAGTGTTACACGGCCGGAAGACCTTTTCTAGTGTAGATCTTCCTTCGACCGGCGGTGAAACCGACCTCGCGTACAGAAATTCAGTAGCCGGTGTCGCTGCGCTTCTGTGGCGTTATTGCTTTCACCCGCCTGTTTTCAGGCAAGCTCCGCCCCCGGCGCTGAGATTGGGTAGAAGTTCACGCTCACACGCCGTCCGCCAGTCTGAGCGTGAACTCTTTGCCAATGGCGAGCGCAGGAGGCGGGACTTGTACGAATACGGGTGTGAAAAGAACAATGTCGTTTTGACTCTGTCCTTCCTCCTCCTCTCCCATTGGCGCCTCGCAGTTTGTGACCAATGGGCAGGTCTCTGAAAAGGGAGGCTGGACGGACAGTGGAGGTGGACGGGACTCGAAATCTGGGGGGAAACTAGTCTGGAGAGCAATGTGGAATAAGGGTCCCGTCCAAACGGCAGCTTGGGCGGCCCATTGAAAGTGCACAGGCTTTTAGTCCCGGATGAAGCGAAGCGCTCGTCATGCAGAGTGAAGACGGAGACGGAGCCGCTGCTACTGCTGCTGCCTCAGCCTGTCCGAGGATGCAGGGCCTGAGCTCCAGGGCGCACGCGTTCTCCGTGGAGGCTCTGGTGGGGAAGAGCTGCAAGAGGATGAAGGTGGAAACCGTGAAGGAGGAGACGCTGCAGACCATCCCCATCACTGATAAAGACCCGGACACTAGTGGTGGAGAAGGAGAGGACCACGGTGAGCGAGACTGTTCTTACTCGGGTGATATCAGTAGACCCAGCAGTGAGAGTACTCGATGTCTGCCAATGTATCTGTCTATATGTATGTATGTACACTGTTAGAAATAAAGGTTCTATGCAGGAACATTTTTCGTTCATCAAAGTACAAACAGTGTAAATGTTCCCTCAAAGCTCCAACAGTGGTTTTAAGGTCTGATTGTGAACCTTAAATAAGTTTTTCCAGGTGAAAAGTTCGTATTTGTACCTTTTCATAACCGAATGTTTTAAACAGAACAGTAAAATAAAAGCCTGGAGACGAGACGGGGTGTGTGGAGTCAGTACAGCTTAGAACATATCATTCAGTGGATTATGGTTCAGTTATGTTCCCTGACTGAAGGTACTGAGATGAACCCTTGAGGGGGACCACACCAGTGACAAGAGGAGCACTGCCCCAGTGACAGTTTAGCACCTTTATTTCTGAGAGTGTGTGTATATATGTATGTATGTGTCTAACTATCTATCTATCTGTCTGTCTGTCTGTCTGTAAATAAAATGATCTTGGTAATCGAGCGACACTGTAAGAAACACATTTTCTCCAATTTCAGTTGATTTACCTTAGTAAAGTCTTGTTAAATGAGCAAAAGTAAATACTGTAAACAGGATCATGAAATGAAAACATTTTTTGTAGGAAACTGAATAAAAGAGACTATTCAGCGCATTTGATCACGAATTATCTCTATCTATCTATCTATCTATCTATCTATCTATCTATCTATCTATCTATCCTCATATGGAAAAGTTTGGTCAAATTTACGTTTTATTGATTTTCTAAGTGAAAATCAGTCATATCCTCTTCAGAGACAGTAACTGTTTACTTGCTGAATTTAACAGACTGGAAAAAACGATCTTTAGTTCTGGAAGAAGGGAGAAGAATAGAGCGGTGTGTGAAGTTGTAATATTCATAAACGTTTTTTAATAAGTTCTGACATATTTTCTGTTTTATTTCTCCACAGTGTATTAAACTCAGTAAGTAAATTGTGCTGTAACATTAGTAGAAAAACACCATATTTAAGCGCGTTCACTTCTTTTCACTCAGAAAATCATCATAAATACATAAATAAAAACATCCTATGCGGGAGGAGGCTGAATTCCCAGCAAGCCGTTCGACCTGTAGCCTTTCAGGCTGTTTTTGGCCTTTATGCCATTTTGACATTGTGCTGGTTGTGCTGAGCAGCGCGTGACAGTGAGAGTCCGGGGAAGACCACCGATGAGCCCTGTGATCCTGAGCCACAGGTCCGCGTGGACCTTCAAGGCTCCGACCTGTGGAAGAGGTTCCATGAGATCGGCACCGAGATGATCATCACCAAAGCGGGGAGGTAGGTCGCCCCCCTCTCCTCTGTCCTGTAGGCTTTATACAGCGCAGGTGAGCAGCACGCGCTCACTGGCCTTTTAAACCGTCCAGCTGAAGCTCCTACTGTGAGCGGAAACACAAGCTGACTGAAATCATGATTTAGAGTTTATTCATAACTTTCCTCTTCGGTCAAATCGACTCAGATTCATTCAGTCCAGTTCTGCGAGTTCGAGCTCAGATTTTAACACAACTACGTCACATTTTTAAATGAAACTGCTGATTTTCTTTTTAATACCCATCGTATTAATGCGCGCTACCGCTCACAAACACGTCATCACTCGCCATATTAATAACCGCTGCTATTCAGTTTCAACTTTGTAGATTAAAATACTTTCCGCGAGACACCAGAAACATTTTAACACGTTTGATTCTATATTTCAAGATTGTTTGGCAGCAACAAAACGTCATTAAATTATGCTCTAAAATTATGAATAATTAATTGACTATATGAATAAATAATTGACTATATAAAATAAATATCTATTCATAATTTTTTTTTTTACTTTTCTGCCTGAAATTTTAAATATAACATATTCTGTGTGCATTTTTAATAAAACTTCATTCTCAGTGTTTTACAGCTTGTTCAGTTGTGAAGTAAGTACGGTGAGTAATGAATCGTCACCGTACAAATTCTTCCTTTTTACTGCTTCACACTAATTAGCTGAAATCTGTGAAGTTGTACAGTATTAGCATCATAATAGAATCATTTCATACATTTATCTTCAACGTTTTATTTTAGTTTAGGGAAATCAGTGACCCCAAACTTTTGAACTGTGATTCAGATGTGTTGTAGAGTAATAAATCCAACAGGAAGCTTAACTTAGCAAATCTAATTCCTTTTAGTCTTGGACTTTATACAAAATAAAAAAACACGTAAAACTAACTGTGGCTGTTTAACTCATTAATGTGTCATTAAATCTCATTAAAACTCGCAATGACCCATTAAATCGTTGATGTCTGAGCACAAATCTGAAGAAATAAACATCGATCACACCATGTGGCGACAAGGAGGGTTACAGCTTATCAGGGTAAAGTAAGCTTTGAGCACACGGGGCCTTTTAACGAAATAACAGACCCTCCATTTTTGATTATGAATAAATGACTCAGTTATATAAACTGTTAATGTCAATCCAAAGTATGATTGTAATGATTGTACAACAATTCATAACAGAACACATTTTGTTGCAGGACATTAATGAGTCAATTACGTTTTATTTAACTTCTTTCAACCAATTTAAAAAAATAACGCTTTATTTTTGGCGCCAAATCTCGCAAAGTTTATTCACAGTCGAGCTCTCGAGCTCAATTATGCAGTTAATGTTAGACACTATGAAGCGCATCCCACTGATGTAGATGTACAACCTTCCACCAGGAGAATGTTTCCATCCATCCGAGTGAAGGTGCGCAACTTGGACCCGACCAAGCAGTACCACATCGCCATGGACATCATGCCCGTGGATTCAAAGAGATACAGGTGGGAGAAAACACCCCTTACAGTCACCTTACCAGCCCTTCTGGAGCAGTTAGGAGTAAAACTTTAAAACGACTTTAAATCTCAGGCAAATAAACGTTTAATTCGGAATATAAACAAAGCAATGATTTATCACGTTTTACTACAAAGAGCTGAAGTGCAGAATGTTACAACAGCGGCGGAACAAATAAAGAACAAATAAAGCTTTTAAATGTTTGCATTTTCAGTCTAAAGTTCTCCACTTTATTTCTTCTAAAACACGGATAAACAGCTGAAT
Organism: Colossoma macropomum; assembly: GCF_904425465.1. Taxonomy (NCBI): domain Eukaryota; kingdom Metazoa; phylum Chordata; class Actinopteri; order Characiformes; family Serrasalmidae; genus Colossoma; species Colossoma macropomum. The sequence goes on from NW_023494788.1 coordinate 42,772,913, forward strand.
TCATACAGAAGTATTTCGTCTTTTAGAGACTGAAAACGTGCGCGTGGCTTTGGTTCAGCGAGGTGCGTAAATACGCACGAGCCCCAGAATAACCCATTCCATTTTAGTTTAGGCTATTATTATTATTATTATTATTATTATTATTATTATTATCATCATCTCCTGTGGTCATGTCTGCTGGTCCTTACAGGTACGTGTACCACAGCTCCCAGTGGATGGTGGCTGGAAACACGGACCACTCGTGCATCACCCCGCGCCTCTATGTGCACCCGGACTCGCCCTGCTCCGGAGAGACGTGGATGCGCCAGGTGATCAGCTTCGACCGCGTCAAGTTAACCAACAACGAGATGGACGATAAAGGCCACGTAGGTTGCGTCGATTCGGCGTCTTTCATTCCTGGTTTCCTTTTCTTTTCCTCGTCCTGTGGTTTCTAATTGTGCTGCATCTGGAACTCAGATAATCCTGCAGTCCATGCACAAGTACAAGCCGCGCGTGCACGTGATCGTGCGCGAACCCGGGCCAGAGCCGGCCCTGCTGACCTCGCTGCCCGCGCGCGGCGTGCACACGTTCTCCTTCCCCGAGACACAGTTCACTACCGTGACGGCCTATCAGAACCAGCAGGTAAACCCATGTTTTCCTCTTATATCACACACACAAACCAGGACCGTCTGGCTTTGATCCGAAATCGGAAACTTTCATTTTTGACTAGGAGGCAACGTCAATCAGCAAGTCTGATTATTTCTGTCATCACTCTTAAAAAATGCTTCTTCAAGGTTTCTTAAGTAAAGACAATGAACACGCAAAGAACCATTCCCGTAGTGAAACTGCTCTTCAGACTGATGGAGAACGTGTTGTGTTTGAAAATGGTTCTATATACATGCTTAAAATGATGGTGAAAAAATGCTTTTATACAGAACCATGAAAACTCAAAGAACCCTTTGCATCATTACAGATTGAAGGAGAATGTCCTGTAGATGGTTCTATATAGAACCTTTCTGAAAAGGGTTCTATACAACACCAAAAAGGTTTTTATTATTTTTACGATGTCAAGCTTGTAACAATAGATGAACTCTTTTTAGTGCTATATATTCCAAAAGGTTCTATGTAGATATATAGAAATATATCCATCATTCTGAAAAACCATTTTACCATGCAAAGAACCATTTAGGCATGCAAATGGTTTTTTGAGTGTAAATGATCCTATATAGAACCACTGTCTTTAATAAAGAACCCCTGAAGAACCAGGTTGTGAACTGAAGCTGAGACTCCAGTCCATTTTGGTTGCAAGTGTTTCGTTCCACGGCGGTTATACAGGAGCTCCACAGAAATCTCTACCAACTCCTTCTCGTTTCAAGCATATCATATTCATATGAACACATATCTTGCTGTTTTCACGCCTTCCCGGGTACATAAATCACGCCGTTTAGCTCCCAGAAAGCAGCAGACCTGAACGTGTAAGGCACAACTGGGAGTTTACTGGGTTGAAGTGGAGAAGGTTCCTGAAATGCTTCAATTTTTATACAGAAACTGGAGGCCACAGCATGGGCTGCCAGCTCTCGTCACCAGGGTCCAATTTTTATTGGGAAGGATTATTTTGTTATTTGAATTTTAGAGACTGCTTTCAACTGGGGAGGCCTGCGGACTCTGTAGGCGGTTGCAGACACTGTATGAAATGATGTCTTACAAGTCCCCTGTTATCAGAACGCTGTGTTTGACATGGCCGCTCGCCCTGTGTGGCGCTGGGAATTATATATGCCCACTGGAAGGCAAGGCCAACCACATGCCCTGCTCAATGAGAACTGAGGTCATTGTTAGTTTTTGAATATTACAAGTTCATACAGCGTTCACTGTGTGCAGTGTTTTACTCCTCTTTCTTTTCTTAAGATAACAAAACTGAAGATTGACCGAAATCCCTTTGCCAAGGGCTTCAGAGACCCAGGAAGAAACAGGTAAATATAGAGACAAGCATTGTATTGGCTGTGAAATTCTTTTCCTTAAATAACTCACTCAAACCTGGTGCCTGCAAACTTCCCTGAAAGGTATTTCGTTTTACATTTACAGCCGAGAGGAAACCTGCAATAATTCACTTTCAGAAAGATTCATGGTGTCAAGAACATCAGTGCACTGCACATTTACCCAGTGAAAGACTTATTGCCACTGACACCTCTTCCCTTCCTTATTCCCACAGGGGTGTACTGGACGGGATTCTGGAGTCTTACCCCTGGCGAAGTCCATTTGGCCTTGATTTGAAGCCATTTACCCTGGAGCTGCAAGGTACAGAGCACCAAATCACTCATTGTTTCAAAGCTCTTATTATTAAATATCTCTGATGGTAGTGAATGGAGAAAAAAAGATTACTATAAGGCAGGCGTGTCAAACTGGGGAACTTCTGGGCCGCAGAGATCCGTGTTTACCCTCATCTAACGCTCTGAATTCAGTTTATGAAGGTCTTGCTAATTAGCTGATGAGCTTAAGAAATAATGTAATGATAGAACGAAGGAATTCATAGGTACTAACTGGACAAGTTATATCAAACTAATCCTGGACATGGGAGGTGCAGCTAGTACACATCTGAAATGATCAGCTGTAGCAGAACACGTTCTATACACTCTTGATTCTCACTGAAATACAGATGTAGCGACACTTGATTACAGAAACACTGCATTTACAACTGAGACTTGTACTAAAAATCTTAAGAGATAGTAATTAAGTGGAATATTTTATAATTCATCTCCTCAGAAATATCTCCTTAAAAATGAATGACTTGTACTTTTGACTGGAAATTGAGTTAATGAATTACACAGTACAACATTTACTTTTAAATACTACTTGCATAGTAAATTAGTTTTGCGTAAGTCAGAGACCACCATTCATTTACTAAATTTCCAGTCCAAAGTACAAGTTATTCATTTTTAAAGAGACATTTAAGATGAGCTAGACAATAATCCACTTGCGTACGCAAAGGGAAAGTCAAACGAAAGAAGTGAAAAAGCAGGAGACCTGATAGACCACCAGAACCCACCATCAGACAAACGGTACATCTTTGAGAGGAGAAAATCAAGGTCCACTTTTGTTTTAGATCTAAAAACATCCACAGCTGTTTCTGTCCATCCTTCCACTGTGAGAAGATGACTCAGCACTATGGGTCTGGAAGGATGTGTAGCTGTCAAGAAGATGTTACTGAGAAAAGGAAAAAAAAACTTGCAAATTAAACAAATGCTGCTGGTGCTCGGAACAATCGACTGGCCATGCCTCAGCACCCCTGTGCTTAGGACTGTAAGAAGCAGGACTGGTGGACACACTGTTTAAATAAAAAATGAACAAACATATATATATATATATATGTATGTATATATATATATATAGTTGTTTAGCTTCTGTGCCACTTTCCCTAAAATTAATAACCAATACTGGTGATTTCATCTTGTAAGTAAATAAATGAAAGGTGGTCTCTGAGTTTCGCACAGTTCCGTATGTGCAGAGTAATTTTTACACACACTTAATTCCTTGTTCTTTAAGGAAATTGTGATTTCACACCAAATGACCTGTTTGTCTTCAGAATCTTCTACTGTCCGAGATGATAATTTCCCTAATTGTATTGTTGACCTTACATAGTGCTGTTATATATATTAAAGGTGGGAGTTCGGGGTCTTCAGCGAGCTGTGGCACCATCTCCCCTTTGAAAAGCCTCTTGCCTCACTCCAGTTCTCCAGCCTCCCACCCCTTTACACTCTCAAGCCCTGACAGCACTCTCCACAGCCTCAGCGTCCCACTCTGCTACAAAGTGGCTCCTCCAAACCATCCTTTTGCAAGCCGAGCCTACTGCAGCCTCGGACCGGACAGACTCAGAGGTTACCCAGCATTGCGACCCTTGACGGACTTCCCTCTGCTGACTCCTGTCCATGGGAAAAAAGCGGGCAGCTGCCGGGGCCAGTGCCTCCAGGCACCAACAGCCATCGGCCCCTGCCTGCTCTCCATCCAGAGCCTGCAGGCCAGTCGTACCTCTGGAGCTCACCAGGCCCAGCAGAACGTGCTGGCGTCCTCTCTTGCACCACCTTATGGACTGTACAGCTACAGCTTACCTCTCAGCTCACACTTCTCCACCATCACCAACCCCTTAAAGGCAGCTGACAGCGTGACTCTGTCACCCTCTGAGAACCTTCTGCACCAAACGGCCTGGGATTCTCCCATTAACCACTGCCTCTGACCTCGCCTGATGCTGGAGTTCTGGAACTGAACCCTGGACAGGGAAAACAGTTCCGCAATCAGAATACACAGCTGCTGTTTCCGGCCCCCTCAGTTTTGGGCCAATGTAAATAGGCAGGACTAGTGGAGTATAATGATGGAAAAGGACTGATTTTATCTCCTACAGACAAACCAGATTAACAGAACTGTTATTGTTATTAAAAGGGTACAAAGAGACAGAACAGTGACTGTTTTATTGTTTTAAATCAGAAACATCTCTTCCTATTCTCTGAACCAATATTAGGTATTATGATTATGGAATATTTTTCTAGCTACCTGTTGTTACATGAAGTTGGACAACTTTTCCTTTTTTGAAAAGTATGTATTAAAGTATACTATGTATATGTCATTTTAATTGTACGTATGCCCTTACAAGAACAACATGCAGTGCTCTTAATCAATCTGACACATTTTCAACAAAAATAAAACCAGTCACCAATTTAATTTCAGTTACTAAAATCAGATCATAAATAAGGTTTTAGTCCACATCCAAAAATGCACACCAGCATTTTTACTAAAAATGTTTTGAGGTAATAGTACCTCAAACCACTGACAGTCAGTTTGTATAAAATTAAAAAATGAAGTCCCACTGACTTTTCAAAAATTTTAATTCAAAAATATTTTTACAAATTTCAAATATAGAATTTCTGTATAATTAAGTGGTTGAGATGTAAACAGTCATTCTGGAGAAACATGCAGTCAGAATTGTTCACAGTGGTGGTAAATGGAACCAGACATTTCATGTCTCTAAAAGCTGCCTCACTGAACGTTTTTACATTAAGTAGTTATGAATGTGTTACCGGATCCCTGAGAAACTGTTTAATATAACAATAATTAGTTAATAATTTTAAGTTAAGGTTTTGGTCTACAATGTATTTAAAAGAAAGTATTTGTAGGGCATTAAAAGGTAAAACAGGACCCAAAGGAAACCTTTTTTCTCCAGATTTACCTCTATTTGCCAGGATCAACATTACATATAACAACTAGCATAAACATGTAGCTTTACTGGTTGTTTGTTTGGCAAATAAAATGGCTAAATGTGGTGGTTTAGTCATCACAGCCCCTCATTCCTTTCATTAAAGAAATATGAGTCGATGAGTTTTTTTACAATACACAATTTCATATTAAACTATTCTGAATGATATTATTTACATCTCGACAACTGGATTATGCATAAATGTAAAACATAAAGTGAGATTGCCTTTTAAGTGTGCAACAAACATTGCATACTGGATGTGTAATATGGCACATGGAGGCAAAATATTACAGTCCTAATTTTCTACAGTTTAAGGTCTGCCTTCCTGCCACACATTTCAGGAACTTCACACACAGACTCGAGTCCCAAACACAGCTGAAGTCGACTAAGCTCCTCAAAAAGAACAAATATTTGTGTGGCTCACCTACTCAAGAAAAGTGTACCTCAAACCCCCATATGGTGGTCTCTTCGGCTATTTTGCTATGATCATTTTCACCACTGCAGTTCGGGCTCATTTCCACAGCTAGCTGCTCCGCTTTTCAAGGCTCAGCGAGAAGGATTAGCCAAAGCTGTGGAAATGGCCTGTTTCCCTGGTTGACGCAAAAACCCGAGGAGTAATTTTCTTGTCAAAGCTTCTCCTGCTACAACGTAACGTCTGTACGTCCGTTTTGGAAAAGGGAAAGATTAATTTGATTTAATAGAACGATGCAGAGCTCATCTCTTTAAGGGACCCTCATCGCCACTATTTTTAATTTTTACTTTCAAGCAACAGAGAATTTGTTATTTCAGTGATCATGTGTAAACAGTTTGCACCTCTTAATCAGTTTAGCCTTAACTCCAACAAGAATAATAACACTGGATTAAACCAAAGCCCCCCTACCTGTCAGTCAGAGCACTCACGCTTGAAGTCATCAGCTGTCCGTTTTGTCCTGCAAGCACTAACAGATTGATTGGGAAAGCCTGGTTTCCATTAGGACTTCCTGATGCCGCAGATCATCCGGAATACTGATGCACTGAATGGCTGAATGAAAGTTTTCACCTGACTGCAATCTGTCTTTTCATGCTTGCCTCCATTCGCACATGTGGAAGTCGGCCTGCTGAAACATCACCAAAACTCGTAGCTTTGGCATGTGGACATAAACAATTTTACAATGGTTTGTGAACACAGAGCCTAACAGGCCTCCACACTCCTCCGGTGAACAATGGAAATGTTTTAAAATGCAGATTTGAGGATAATTGCACATCACATAACCTACAGGTTTGCAAGAATGGAACATTTCTGTCATGTGTACAATTAAAATAGCACAGCCATAATTGTAGCAGGATATGAAGCCACCAGCAATCCTATAAAAGTAGAGACTTCTCTGGCAATTTGATTGGAAAAATGATGCAACTGAATTTTCACACACTGCATTTGACAGAAAATTGAGGTCATCTCATAATTTAAAGCAAAGCAAATCCTTAACATAAATTTATTTTTGCAAGGAACCCAACGAACAGGATCTGTGGCATGAAAAGTGATTGACAACTTCAGGGGGAGTGGTGGATGACTGAAATTTAAGCTCCACGTTGATTAATATTATTTCAGAGTAATGACTTGCACTCAGCACCTTAATGAAATCTTCAATCAACAGACTGCGTGTAAACATCTCTTACCATGTCCACAAGATTGAGAGGCTTCTTTGTGAAACAAAATTTGGTCCAATTTGTCTGTTAATAGGCTGGGACTGCTTGGTACAATTCCTTGCTGTAGCTGTGGAATTCCAAGTGCTCTGTCCATCTCAGTGTGGCTCTGGTACAATTACATGCCCCGCAGCTCTGTCAGGGTTTGGGTCCTATTAGGCTGCCTCATGTGAGGTTTATGTTGGACGGTATTTGCTCTGCAAACTCAATAAAAGAAGGTTATTTATCAGGTCAGCTTATGGGATGTGACTGAACGGTGTTGTAAAGTTTCAAGTGAAACCAGCTGCTGTAGAAATTGAATTACCTCCAGCCAATAATGTGAAAAGCAAGGGCAGTTTAACAGCTTATTAAGCGGTCCTCTTCTCTTCTATCAAACAGCAGGTCTGCTTCTGGCCACACTGAGGCACATTTAGCTCATTGGCTCTACACCACAGCTGCCTGTGTGCACAACCTACACTTCACCATCTACTAACTTACAGGTATCTTCATTGGTTTGTGTGCAAACCTCAGATTTTTATCGTTCAGACACTCAAATGCCAACCTCAGAAAGTCATCCAGTTACACGTCTGGAGTATTATTGATTTTTTGGCTCTTTTTGGTGGTAAATATAATGGCAAGACAGCAACTGTAATGTAAAGTACCTCTGCATAGGTGCGTACCTATTGCCACTTTTGGAGAATTAAGAAGAGGGGTCATGCTGGTGTTGGTCAGGCATGTGTTCAGCCTATGCACCATTAGCAGAGGGCTGCTGGGGTCAGGCGCAAGTGGAAGGAACTGCTTTCACATGAGGCCTCCCAGCCAGACTCATGGAAGCCAGGCGTTTGGCTTCTGTTTGTGTGGGCTGCCTTCCCTCCTCGAGCTCTGATGTCATCCATCACTTTGCCCCCCTCCCAGAAGCGTTAACGACCCTAACAGCGTTCACACTTCCTTGAGCAATCCAAACAAATCTGAGGGACAATAAAACAAATACTGTCACATCTGAACGATACGGAACCAACGGCTGCTTGCGTGGTCTGCAACTACAAAAAAGACCCATGCAAAGAATGTTCAGACCCTGAAAGCTGACAGTTAATGGGAGATCCAGCTCATCATGCTATGTGTTACAGTAGTCCTGCTATCTGTCAGTGGTCTTTCACCTCAACGCGGCCTGATTACACATAAATCCCTTCCCCTGAAGGTTTCTGCAGCACACTCCCCTAATTACTCTCTCTGGTACAGCGGCTCTCAGCTGTATAAAGGGGAAGTGAACTGTGGAGAGACCTGTCAGCAAGTCTCAGGGACCTTGTGCTGGACCAACAAAACACTTTCCACTTTCTGACCCCTGCTGTCCATCATCCCCGTTTGTAGTCCCTCCTCACACAACTCCCTGTTGCATGGTCTAATGTCTTCGGCAGAACTCATGTTCCTGCAGTTCCCCATAAAGGAACACTTGGTCACAGGTGAAGTCTTGCTTAGTTGTGGAGAAATAAACTCTGCAGAGAATGGGAATAAGGCATTGAGTGTTGAGTTAAGACTCTTTCGGTGTTAAATGCTCAGAATATCCCCGCAATGCTAGTTGCTGGAAGTTATTAGGTTCATTAGAAATGACAGAAACCTTCACCCTCCATGACTCCTCCATAAAAGCACAGTTACTGTTAAGTTGAAGAAAATAGTCGGACTCAATTACTCATATCAAGAAGCAGAAGGTCATTCAATCAACAATCATTGTTCATGTATTTTTCTTTTTCTTTTGTGAGTTCTCCACCTGGCCTCATGCAAAACCTTATGTGGGTTGGAAAAGGTGCACTGTCCTCACCTCTCCCTTTCTTTGGGCTTCTGCAGTTCAAGCTATTATAGCAACAGTGAGCAAACGACCAGGGCAGTGGGCCCAGGCACTGATATGAGATAGGGCCTTGCTTTTGAAGTGATCAAATAATAACCTTCTAAAGATTTAAGATGCTTGGCTCTGCCTGCTTCCTGTAGGTGACAGGTTATCTTTTCTTGTCTCAGTAAGACAGGCAGGGGAGGGTGCCAGTGCATGGGATGCTCCAGTCCTGGGTATCAGGTGGCAGGGGCAAGCAGGTGATTTAGAGCCACCCTTTGCCCGCTCCCTGCAAAGCCTGCTTTCAAGTGCTGCTCTGGGGTCAGTGCAGAAGGATGGCCCCAGATGCTGCTGTCAGTCCCAGGGCTGACCTGCAGGATGTGGCCAGTGGGCCCTGATCCCCTTGGCCCCTTTTGCTGGTAATTGATTTCAGGGCGAATGCCCCAGTCCCCGGCACACTCACACCCCGCCTGCCGGCTGCTTAGGGTCTAGCACTCGGCCTGTGGTGTGCTGTCAACGGTAATTCAATTAGAGACGCAGGAGTGTGACTAACTGCAGGCCGTCAAGCACTTTTCCATATGTGTGCATTTTTTCTCTCTTCCCTTTCTGTCTCCAGGCTGAGCAGTAATCTTCATCACCACATGTACACGTGGTAATGTCCAAACACAGGGAGCATGATCAGCGTTGACATTATGTTTTACAAAGTGGTTCAGGCAACAGTGTTGCTCTAAGATGTGCTAATGCCTTCAGCTAATACTGCAAAAAAATTTTTTTAGTCACTTATTGCCTCAGTTGACCTCATACTTGGTTTACTGCTGAACACCTCAGAGTGCATTCGCTCCCCAACAGGCCTCTTCAGAGTTCAGCAGCCAGGCATCCTGTCACCAACTGTGCAGAAGATGACACCTTATTAACCTTTTGACTTTGACCTCCCAGTCCCATAAAACACAGTGGCCTGTCAAGGCCCTGTGGACAGTAAAGTGTGTTATGACAACCCCGCACCTCCGTCTTCAGCTGTCAATCAGCCTGGCCATCAGTGCAGGAGGGCATCGCAGTAAAACCTCCTCTTACATTTGAAGTTGGGTGCGGTGGGATTGGGTTTATTTGTCCATACACTGCGCTACTGAAATAGATAGTGAAGACTGAGGTTGTAAGAGGGCAAGCACTGGGGATGCAGAGACTCAGTTACTAGGATGAAGCCTAGGGCTGTTTTAAGCTTAATGACCCATGCAGTTGGGAAGTGGGAATGATCGGGCCAGCTGCAGTGGCGAAAAGCAATAAAAACAAATTAAAAGCAGCGTTAACACATCTGTGAGGAAGCACCGTGCATGGCTGCGGGGTCATCAGCAGATGCCCCGTGCGTGCATGTGTGTAAAGGAAGCTGGGGAAAGCCCTTTGCTGAAGTGATTGGACACACATGCCCCACCAGAGCAAGCGGAACCAATGCACGCAGCTTCCTGTGTCTGCCCTGTTGCCTCTTTCCGACAGCCATCAGGCACAGGGAAAATTGAATGTTTCAAAAGAGGAGGGGCCCACATTAATGCCCATCACAGGCTTCCATCTGTATGGGGCCTGGTTGCCTTCAGAAAATGACTATGATTTCACAACCCATGAGAGGAGGCAGGGGCGAGGGAAGCGCCCAATTATCCTGCATGTCTGCAAGCTGTGCAGACTGAATGCAGCAATGCTCAGTTTTCAGCTCCAGCACCAGGCTGCCTGTCTGCAGGGCCACCACCACAGCACTGAGCACCTACCCGTGGAAAGAGAGAGTCAGTTAGGAGTTTAACTTGTAGTCCAGCCCCTTCTTTTGTGCCGTGAGCAGATACTCACTGTCCTCACCTCAGCGGCTTTAGTAAATCTCCCCCCAGCCTCTGACAGAAGTTTCTTCTAACAAACCTTTTTACAGAGGTGACAATGGGCTGGGAGATGCTGCTGGTGGTGGTTGCTGCCCAGCCACAGCCCTAGCATCCTGAGCAAATTCACAGAACCAAGGCACTTAGTTAAGAGAAAATGTCCTGCAACTCACAGAGAACAGGAACGTGGATTGGTGCCTGCTGCTTAACATGACAACACAAAGAGAAAAAAAGCAAAGAACAGGCAGACATTCCACCAGTGCAACACATCTGTTCAGCATAACTATTTGAAATAGTCACATGCAAATAAATATTGCAGTGCTCAGTGGAAGGGCAGCTCGCTCTATCAGACAAAATGGAGTAAAAAATTCTGAAACATTTCAACAGTAATGTATGTTGGCACAATAATAAGCAGTCCACACCTACAATATTTCACAAGAACAGCTTTGTTAGGTCTATGTTCAAAACTGTGGAACTCACTTTGACAAAAAAAGGTGTGACAGTCATTAAAGATTACTCCAAATGTACATTGCTTAGTCGCCAGCATAATGGGTCCAGGGTAGTCCTATCTTCTCCATGGACACAGGATCAGATCCCTGCTTTAAATTAGCATCCCCAGCTGAGGGGATCATAGGTAATGTAATGGCATAACAACAGGTAATAAAATTGTCTGCGCCAATGTGCATAATGGAGGCTTCTGCCCAGCTGTGCCGTCAGTCAAAGGCTCTTGATTATAATTGGCCAAGATGGGTTTTCCCTGGGAGCCAGAGGTCATGTGTCCAAGCCCTGGCAGGATCCGTCGGCACACGGGCCGCACTCAGTACCTGAAATTGGTTGCAGCTGAGCCAGATAGAACACTCCCTTCATCGCACGGTAATGACGGCTTGGCATGCGAGTGACTGAGCGCCGCTTCCGACCCAGGTGAGACTTTTGACCTTCCATCTGTTTCCTGTTGTAGAGCCGGAGCAGAGGGGAGACCAAGAGATTCGACCAAGAGCTGCTATCAAAGCTGACCATTTACGGCACAATGAGCTCCTAGTCTGAGCTCCTCAGACTGAGGGCACGTTGATCTGTGCTGTCAGAGCAGCAACAATAAGTGATTTGGCAGAATAAGAAGATGAGAAGGATGCAAAAATAATCTACTTAGTTTAAAAGAGAGACTTTTCTATTTAAATTTCAAAAGATTCAATGTATATCTACAATCAATGATAGAGCTCAATATTAATATTAGTAGCCTATAAACAAGGTGCAAGACCTTGTCCTGGCATGTTGTTAGATAAACTTATTAGCAAGTTCTCTCAGGGTATCCATCAACTTCCACACCTACCAATATTAACAGAACACATGGAACAAACTAAGCAACAGGTTATAAATAAACATCTTAGCATTTTAAAAACAGACATTGTAAAATTTACTGACTTGCTTAAAGCAGGTACAAAATGGTACATAAGCAGTCATAACGTAATAAAACTGTTTATTTTTTCAACATTTCACTCTAAACAATATTTAATACAAACTTAAATATCTCACAATGGGAGATAAAATTAGAGACACAATAATAAACAACTATTGACTAATGTGGTTGACCACACTGATCAACATAAGTTGTTTTCACAAAATCAGTCATACATAAGCCTAAATATGTGCAAATGCTTTACTTTGAAAATAAATAGAATCCAAATGTGACCCACGTTCATGACACGTTTGTGTTAATGACACAAAATAATGGAATGCATACATATGGACATAAATGTCATAGTCAGAATCATAAACTTACGATCATTTTTCTGTTTGCTAGTTCTGTGACTGGTAAACCTATTATTTGTTCATCCAATAATGACCCTCTTTCACACAAAAATAAAAGCATTGTTTTGTAAAATACATTTAGCCATCTCAAAATAAGACCCCCTTTCCCTTGAGGTTCCCATTATTTTGTCTCTTATAGTATGTTAATAAGCAGATTATTCAGGGGAAATGTGTCCAATGTGTGTCATACTGCCTAGACAATATATACATACGCCATCATAAATCATTCAGAATGCACAGACTTTGAATTAGGCTGGACAATGTTAAGAAGGCATTGCCATGTCAGTAGCCCGCAAAACACACATCACAGTTTCCATTGCACGTCCCATATAAGGTTATAGGTTCTTAGTATTCTAGGCAAAGACATGAGATGAGGACCCAGCTCTTGCCCCTCACCACAGAGGGACGTTTTCCTACTCAGCAGTGCCACCATTAGGCATAGAAGAGAACACTCATATGCACAGGTCAGCTTTAGTAATTTATATTAGCAAGCCCCTTTTTGCAGGTTTGAAGATACATGCTCACCCTTTCATCAATTCACAGATCCTTTCTCCCATAAATATACACTGATGTAACTCTAGATTTGGTCTCGTAGTCTGGCCAGGCGCTGAGAGAGCTCATCCTGCAAATAAACAACAGGTTAGTGATAAATTACAGTGTTCTGTGTTAATCCTGACAGAGATACGGTAGATTCCTACTGGTAGATGGCAATTGGTATATCTGCAGGTGCTGCTATAAAACAATATTATACAGTTATTTAAGACAGCACAATCAGGGCTAGGGTTCCTGAAAGCATCTTGACACAAAAATAATTCTTAAATGGTGGAGAGAGCATGACAGGAACAATCTCTCTATAAATCATGATCGTTAGCACTAAGATGCTTTTATGAAACTGGATCCTGATTTGTTGAGAAGCATGCAGGGCTGTCATGGTCATGAAATTTTAGCTGGCAATTAATTGTCATATAAATAATTGCGATTAATGACTAAATTAATTACTTTTTGTTCATTGATTGCAAATCAGCCATCTTGATTGCTAGATACATTTGCTTAGTCAAATGTCTACAGTTACAGAGAAATACATACATAAACATACACATAAAAAACATGCTAGCATACATGCTAATATTAGAATTACCTACACGCAGTAAGGTCTAAAAGTTTGAGACCACTGGTGACGAGGCTGTGATCAGCATAACACTTAGAGTAAAAAGTGGAATCTTTGAATATTTACATTAATTTCAGAATGTCTTAATATTTGGTACGTCTTCCTTTTGCTTTAATGACAATGTGCACTCAAGCTGGCATGGACGTTTGTGCAAAAGCCTCTGATCAGCAGATCAAATCCACCTGAGTGTCATCTGAACACAAACTTCAATGGAAGACAATTTCACAGATTTGCTTAACATTGAATAGTGAATTAGAAATTTTGAATTTTTCTTCTTCATTGTAATTGTCATAACTTTGTTTTATTTTGTTTTTCAAAATTTTAAAACTTTCTGTTGTTTATTTTTCAGGTTTAAATGGAAAAAATACCAGGTTTGTGGTTTCAGACTATTTGGCTTCTCTGTAGCTAACAAATAAACACATTACTTGTGCTGCCCACTAAAGGTTAGATCACCACGTTAGAAATTTTCATGAGTTCCACGATGTTTCTCACTGAACGCATTAATTGAAATTCTGCATGTTGCAGCATAATATGACTGTGAAATATAACGACTGTGGAAAATAACTATAGTCACTTTAATTAACTGTAATCACCTCAAATAACGGCCATCATCTCAAATAATTGTGATTAGGCGATTGATAATTGTGACAGGTGCAGAAGCGTGCTACCCCACTGAGCACTAGCTGCTAAGTAATGACTCACTTTAAGCTGTAGCTAATCCTTATTAAGTTCCTGTATTTGCACACACAAAACAGAAAACAGATACATTACATAATTTCTGTAAGATATTTGACCTGCAGTTCGTTTGGTCACATTCTGAAGAAGAGTGTGACAGCAGGACTAGATGTAGATCAAATTTCGAACCAGTCGTTGCCCCTAAGCATGCTTTTCAGCTGTGACTAAACAAACTGAATTCAGCCAGAAACAAACAATACAATTCAGCAAAAAAGATGGGCTGTGAAATGCTCTACAGACTGGTTTATTTGGAAAATACAGAAAAGAATGAGCTCATTCTGATACCTACAGATTTATCTATAGCTCAAAAGGCTATTACTTTTTTAGTGTAAGGTATCGTCACTTTTAAAGCACATTCAATACAACTTACAAGGCTTTTTTGCTTTACTTTTTCATTATTTTGCAGAACTGTTGTATAAAAGCAACAGAGCACTTAGACTTGTGTGTTATCATGAATAACATCACAAACCCAAATGATCTACAGTACTTGCCTTCAACTTGTGCCTAAGACTAAGTCACAGGCGTAATGTTATTCACGATAACACACTCCCTCTAGCTCTATTAAATGTTTCTACCACACTGCCGTTAGCATTTTTATATCATCTAAACGGTTTGGAGGAACTCAGTGGGTGGAGTAACTGTGTTGAAACCAGCACTGCTATAAGAACATGGTGGGAAATGTCATGTGTAAAAGTTTAGCTAGCAATAGAGCAGACAGTGGTGCTTTACCTGTTCGGCTGATGCTACACTAGTGCCAACTGAGCCTGTCTGTCCCTGAGGAAGCTCCATGTTCAGATCCAACCTGTGATACATGCACATAAAGCACACAACACAGTAAAAACATCATGTGAGCTACTTTATTGGGAGGAAGCTGTCCTACAGAATCGAGTCTTAGGCAGACAGGTCAGAAAACAGCTTTTCATCTGGACTTCAGCTGCTCTTAGAGCTGCTTGCTAGCACCACTGGTGACCTCTGCTGGGGAAAGAAAAACTCTAGGTGCATCTGTAAAAGCCCACAGTACTGTTTATTCCACTTTAGAAGCACATATGGGAGGACAGGCAGGTGGGTGAGACAGAGTGCTATTGATCTGACTGGTAGATGTGCAATCCAGCTAAACGGTGGGCCAGCTTGGGGCGGGAGTTCTTGTGCCGCCGCCTGCTCTTCCTGTCTGAGGCTATTCATAGTAAGCCCAGTGGGCAATGACTTGGTGTGTGATTTGCTGAGGGTAGTGCTGGTTGACAGAGCTGCCTCTCTGCAATATACACAATACGTGTTTATACATCCGTGACAAAGAGCCCACAGGAGCCACAATTCTCCTTCAAGCCTCAGCTACCAGCCCTCAGTTGCTCTCCAGAACCTCCAACAATTAAAATTTGTTTTAAGACGGTAAGTAAGCCAAAGTAA
The DNA here is from genome assembly GCF_904425465.1 of Colossoma macropomum. NCBI lineage: Eukaryota > Metazoa > Chordata > Actinopteri > Characiformes > Serrasalmidae > Colossoma > Colossoma macropomum. The sequence continues at coordinate 42,788,584 of NW_023494788.1, forward strand.
GACGTAATGTCAATAAGTCAAACTAGTTGGCTTGAGTCGAAGACTTTACAGACCAAAATAAAATTTAACTTGCCAAATAAAAAAATTAAATGTGATCTGTGCAAATGTTGCTTGACAATTTATATGTTCTCTTTTATTGCCTTCCAATAAGTTGAACTCAGCAAATAAATAGAAATTGTGCAACAAAAATGTCATATTTAAGTTTGTTTCCTATAGAGCATGTAACTTATTTTCACAAATTGGCCAGTGTTATTCAATGCTAAGGAATGCAAAAGTCTACAGTGGTCATTCTCAGCATGTTCTCTTTCTGGACTTCTGTCTGTAACATCTAAATAAATGCTTACCAGATACCTAATGCAAACAATAATGGACTCAAACAATGGAATCATTCTTCTCTTGTGGGTGGTATTATGTGTTTCTAGGATGGCTCTTGTGATTTTTTTATGGGAAATTAGTTGTAATGTTCTCCAGGAAAAATAGCAGTGGCTTACCCAGCTTCATCTGCCATCTCATGCATTAGAGACTCCACTTCATTCTGTAGAAACACATTCACAGAGGAATTATATAAAAAGGTAAAATAATAATAATAATCATAATAATAATAACTCAAAAACTCTGTTTTTTTCATGTACACTATGTGTAAAAAGTAACTAGACACTCCTTCTAATAAATGAACTGAGCTACTGTCAGCTAATACTCCAAAACTGATCAGCCAACATCAGTATCTGACCTCACTAACATCTTCTGTAAACTTTCTCAGAAGAGTAGAATGACAAACTCTTTAATAATTATCTTAATTTTGGAAGAAATGTTGGAAGACTGCATGCTACAAACCTTTCGACACAATAATATCAGGTACCATGAGTTCAAATAAGCAAAATCACTGCTGATGCGATGGGCTGCAGTACCTGGGGCATTGTTAGTGTTGTAGTGTTGCCCATAGTGTCTTCCATCTGTGCTGTCTGCACATCCAGTGTTTCAAACTGGCGCTCAAACTTGTCCATTAGAGCCGAGATCTATGTAGCACAAAACAAACACCGAAATTAGGGATCACCGCAGATGCTGCTCAGTCCTTACACAATTCATAATAATAATGTAAATTTTGGTCTTGAGAATATAAATGTTCACTATTGTTAGGCATTAGGATACGAGCTTGTGAAACTTTGCATCCTCTATTTTAATTTTAGCTGATTGAGGAAAATACAGTTTATAAAATGAATAAAGGTAAGGCTTAAAAATTCAGAGACTGACCTGTAATATGAATTGTGGTTTACTGGAATATCATGTTACAAACAATCTAAACCATAAATGTTTTTCAGATTTCCTGCAGATATGTGTACAATGCTTACGGATAGGCAAGACAGTAGGATAAAAATCTATAGAATCAGATCTAAAGGACCCCAAGCATTCATAGTCACTTCACCTTTTCCAAATCCATACTCTTTAGTGTAGCATCCATAGACTTAACCACCCCAGCCATGGATTTGGTAACCTGAAAAATAAATAAATACAAATGAAGACAATAAAAGATCTGGCATAGAACATAACATAAGCAAAAACAACTCACCTGTACTCAGAGAATAAAATTAAATTACATTGTCCTCTTTTTAAAATATAATTTCTCAGTCTCACAGGTAGATGTCACTCTCAACAAGGGCATACGTCCAGTCTCAGTTGACTGCCATACTGTTATTTATAGTTCCCAACATGCTTTAAACAGGCTACAAAATTAACACCTGTCCTGTCACTTTTTCCCCAGTTATAAAAAAGAAGATGCAAATAGCAAAGATTCATAAGGTACAGCAGTCATTAGGACCAGTTTTGAAAAAAACAGCCTTAATGTTGCTTTTGTTCCGTGGCCAGTTCTGACCTTATTCATTGTAACAGCAGTTTGAACACGTGCAGCCACTGCATCCACTCTAGCACTCATTCTCAAGAAGTTGATGGACTGGTTCTTCTGTCGAATTGCATTTTCTGCATGTATCCGTGCTACTTCCATATTACCCTTTTGGATAGCCTGTGAACCACAGGACAGCATTAAACTAGCAACATAGCAATGACTGTCAGGCTGAATTTATAAGCTTCAGAGGTAACTTCCTATTGACCACAACAAAAAGCTGGTAATGAATAAAAAACAGTTTAGATTCAATGTTCTTGAATCTGCAGAGGCACATCTACACCAGAAGAAACACATACATCTGGGACAAAATGCATCACCTTTTTGACTTTGGCTTTTTCTGCCTTTTCTTCCTTGTCACATTTCTTTGCATTTCGTTCTAGTTCTTTGGCAGCAAACTTGAGGTTGAAAAGATGCTCTGTGATTTAAACTTAAGGAAGACACTGAAACTACTGACCAAACAAAGTCCACATAGTCTATACTTCGCAAATTCATAACAACAATCCTAACAAAACACAAAACAGTAATGAGATTCAAGTAACAAAGTAAAAGACAATGCTATAGCAAACAAAGAGTTTTTTCCCTCTCATTGCAGCAATAATAGCATTAAATGGCCAGAGAAGTTAACAGGAAACTACGCGCCACAACAAATACAACCCTGATCATTAAAAAAGTTGGGAAATTGTGCAAAATATAAATAAAAACAAAATGCAATAATGTGCAAATCATTTAAACCTTATGTTTAATTGGAAATAGTACAAAGACAGCATTTTATTAATTTTTTGAAAAATATATGTCTATTTTGAATTTGATACCAGCAACATGTTTCAAGAAAGTTGAGACAAGGACAACAAAAGACTGGTAAAGTTGTGTATAAATGATAAAAAGAGAGCACAGAGGTGTTGTGTAAAAGATGCTAAAAGACACTTGGTGGAACATCTCTAATTAATTAGGTTAATTGGCAACAGGTCAGTAACATGATTGGGAATAAAAAGAGAATCTCAGAGAGGCGGAGTCTTTCAGAAATAAAGATGAGGAGGGGTTCACCACTCTGTGAAAGATTGCACAATCAAATAGTGCAACAATTCAAGAATAACGTTTCTCAACAAAAATAGTAAAGAACTTTTGTTTTTCTTCATCTACGGTACAGAATATGATTAAAAGACTCAGGACAAATCTCTGTATGTAAGGGACAAGGCCAAAAGCCAGTATTTGCTGGCCGTGATCTTTGGGCCCTCAGGCAGCACTGCATTAAAAACAGACATGATTCTGCGGTGGAAATCACTGCATGGGCTCAGAAACACTTCTGAAAACCACTGTCTGTGAAAACAGTTCATGACTGCATCCACAAATGCAAGTTAAAACTCTAAAAGGCAAGAAAGAAACTGTACATAAAAGGGATCCAGAAATGCTACCACCTTCTCTGGGTCAGAGCTCATTTAAAATGGACTGAGGGGAAGTGGAAAAGTGTCCTGTGGTCTGACAAATCAACGTTTGAAATTCTTTTTTGAAAATCATGGACACTGCATTCTTCAAGCTAAAGAGAAGAGGGATCATCCAGCATGTCATCATCACACTTTGGCATATTATGAAACAATGAATACTGTACAACAAAGGAGATCCTGAATTGTTGAACAGCTGGAATTCTATATCAAGCAAGAAAGGGAAAACATTTCATTTTCAAAACTACAGCAATGTCTCCTCAGTTCCCAAACGCATTCACAGTGTTGTTAAAAGAACATGTGACGCAAGACAGTGGTAAACAGGCCCCGTCCCAACTTTTTGAAATGTCAAATTGAAAACTGGCATATATTTTTCAAAAACAATACAATTTCTCAGTTTCAACATTTAATATTTTGTCTTAGTATTTTCAATTAAATATAGGGTTTAAATGATTTGCACATCATTGCATTCTGCTTTTAATTACATATTGCACAGTGAAAAAACATGCATCTCCATTTTTTGTGATTTTTACTTTGCTACATTGGGGCATGGCAGCTGTTCTGTAGATTGTGTGAAAAACTCACGATGAAAGGACCAATAGACATGCTCCAAAACTGCTTAGAAAAAAATCTTTTTCCACTGACTTACAATGAAGGTTAAGAACGTTTTTGCTCTCTCCTGTAAAATTACTGTTTTAAAGATACTTGTTTGATTTCTTGGACAGCGATTATATGTTGGCGTTTATCCATCTAAATAATCTGATCCAATTTATGGCAATGTTGAAGCACAGAAAACACCAAAATGTGCAGCACAATGCTAGTCCAAGACCAGGGCTGGGAACCGCAGAGAAAGAAGCATTAGCTAAATCAGTATAATTGTGTTGCTGACTGATTATTTTATTGCCCGTATTAATACTATCCCAGTAGCATGTAGGATACATAAACTTTAGGTATGAAAATACCTATAAAAGTTCTGACTAATTAAACCATTGAGAAGTTATCCAGAGGTGACTGGTGTGAAACGGTTCACTGTAGAGAAACTTAGTGACTCAAATATCTTTACTTTGGTGGTTATATGAACCAGAAGTTGCAATGTCTACAATGCAAATATAGCCAATTTATTTACTACCCAAAATGACTATTATTCTTGATAATAAAAAAAACAGCGGTAAATCAGAAAAAAATTACTTTGGATTCTATCTTATAACATCCTGCACGTAGCTCTCCACCATGAATTTCTTTTAAAAATTTGTTTTAGGCCAAATTCTTCATATAACACAATGTCTCAGGCATCAGGCAGGGCATTCATAACCACTTCATTTATTAACTTCCTAGAGGTGGGCGATATGGCAAAATATCATATCACGGTACTTCAATAAGTTTTTTATGATACACAGTTTGTCACAATTTGTATTTTTTCTGATGGCTCATAAGTTAGAACAGACAAAGCAATGCCATCAAAAGCTATGAACTGTTTTATTTGTATTTAACCTTTTACACACTGTGCTGTGCTAAATCCAAATAAACAGGATTAATAATCCCCATTCTGTAATCAAACATGCCGTTAGCAGGTGTAACTCTTTCACGTACTCTCAGTATTAACGATATGCTCAAAAAAAAGCATATTGTGACGTCATTTATCACGATAGCGTGAAATGTTGTCATAATGCCCAGCTCTATAACTTTCTATAACGTAACTTTTAGAAGAAATAAACTCTTTAGACGTCTAGTCCGGTCCCTGTCACCACCACTGGGAACAGTTCTGACTCAGTAAGTTTGTCTTAAACAGCCTAAACAGCCTAAACAGCTCAAACAGTTTAAACAACCCGCTTCACAAAACTCTCTGAATGATTCTGTTTACATCCTAACGGTTTAATCACGCAGCGATTTTGAACAAAGTAAATGGTCACTAAATATCTGCGTTGTGACCAACTCCTAAGAAAACCGAGTTAGAGGACTTAGAGGGTCAAACAGTCAGACAGTCCGACAGTAACGGCCCGTCAGTAATGAGTGACAGGAGCCGTTACATCCGCAGGTTAAGCTAATTAGCCTCTCACACAAACCAAGCGGCCAGAACAGCAGTGAACGAGCAAAGCCCCGCGGAAGGATACTGTCCATACTGGACACCCCCGCGGACACTTCACACTCGCGGAAAAAGCTCAGAGCGTCGTTCTCGAGGTTTTTAGTCGCCCCGGGTTCAAAGTAAAAGCGAGCCTCTCCGCGCGAAGCTCAGCGCGCCGAGTCTTGTTTTGGTTTTCTGTGACACGCTAAACGCCACTTCCGTCGACGCGCAGCTCGCGTCACCACTGACGCCGTCGCAGCCCCGCCTTTGCCGACGTCACAAGCGTTCGGCAGCTCGTGCTCGAATCTGCCTCTTTTTTTTAATAGACTCGCTGTTCTCCGTCGGTTGTGGTACAAGTCCAGTGACGTCATTTTTATTTTTGGTAACGAGTAAATTGACCTTTCATCTTACCGAGCACATCTTTCGCTCTCAGCGTTCGCAGCAGCGGCGGCGGAGCATCGAGGAGAGCGACCGCCTTTATGTTTAGGATCCCTGCGTGGCTCCTCCGCGTCTTCAACGAGCTATTTTTGGACAATCACTTCGCGGTCGAACTTTGATTTGCGTTACTCCTCTTGGCCAGTGACTAAGTATGTCACCAACATTTCATACCTGTCCCCGTGTGTCATAAACAGAGTCATAAACAGAGCGGTGCTTTCAGTATAAGGGCTATACAGGGACATCATCCCGCTATAGGGCCGTGTTTGTTTACAGCTGCACCTAAAGGCAGATAATCACGGGTGCTGTGAGCCACGAACCATGCTACAGTTTAATGGAGGGCAGCTTGTGTTATCCACGCTGGCACGGACCACTTTCACTAATCACGGTGCGATACAGAACTGGCTACCGTGCGCTGTAAACAGTGGTTAGCGTGGGCTGCTGTTATCCTCGCTGAAAGGCCTGGAAGCGACCGCTTATTGCCAGAAAATGCGCGATTCTGGAGTGGGAGTACGGACTGAGGAGAGCCCGAAGCAACGGGCATGAATAGTTGGTCTGGACTTCCACTGCGGAGAGCCGTCGTTGACGTGGGCAGGGGGGTGGGGGTGGAGCAGGGTGGGGGAGGGCTTGATTGATGATTGGGTTTTGCGTCTCTACATCACGGGAACGAGAGAGAGGGATGAGTCACTCGCTGCCTGATACAATATTCAGCGCGGCCACTGCGCTGCAGCGAGCATCCTCCACTGGCTGACAAAGCCCAGATTCACTCCTCTTATTATTGTTATTATTATTATTATTATCATTATTATTACTACTTTCACTGCCTTCCATCACACATCTCTGTGTGGTCTTCGGGGGCGGGGGGGGGGGCGGGGGGGGACAGAAATGTCTTTAATCAGTCGAGTGCTGAAAATGCGGAAATGCACTGTTGCCTCCACATGGAAGTGAATGCAGAATGTGCCACTGCTTACAGGTGAATGTTCAAACAATGAGGCCATGTTAATGAGGAAAAGAAGCCCATAAGGCCGCCTTCTGATACTGCTTCGTTAATAGAAGGTGGTTTAAAATGAATCCCAGGCCGTTGTAAAAATATCATTAGTGATCAATAGCTTAGTGCATCCCTGATACTGCTCCCTGAATGGCTTGTGCTGTAAGTATGTAGTCTGTGTTGCTCTTTATGGATCTTTTTGCATTTATTGTTAACTCAGCCGTCTGAACTTCTCACACTCCGCACATTTTGAATGCAATTCATTCAGTCAGTCTCGACAAAAAAGCAGAATGCCTTCTGTCTTTTGTTGATGTGTCACCAGTGTCGTTCCAGCAGTCCTGCTGAATGAACACTGTCCACTCTTTCAGCACATCAGGCTGTTTCTGTGGGGGTCTTATGGGCGGCTCGGTGGTTCTGGCCGCGCACACACTTGACACCTGTTAACTCTCGGCCCTCGCTCTCTCGATATGTGGCACTGTTGTGACTGCGCTGCGCGGACTCCCTCAAAAAAAAAACTGTGACGCCACGTCGTCATGGAAACTGCTCTACGCTTGAGGCTCGGAGGGAGAAAACAGGGCGAGAATATTTAAGAGTTTGGTTTCAGCACCACGCTCAGCCTGGACAGCGACCGCCGCCGCGCACTGCCCTCCGCCCTCCGAGTCCAGCCCGTATGATTCCCACACAGCGGAGCCACTGACCCCGCCAACGCCGCCAACACCGACCCCGCTGGATTCTTACCCTGCTGGAATTCAACTCCGACGCGCAAATCTGTGGTTCCAATTTTTTAATATCGCAAACTGAGGTGAGTTGAGGAATTCCCATCGGCAAGTTTTCTCCAAAACCTACTGTTTTGGCTTTTGACCAGATTTGGGTTGCGTTTGTTAACTTGACTCGGCGAGTTGACTTGAGTGTGCACGGATTACGGAGGTAAAACAGGCTACGTGGACGTAGCACGAGTTTGTTTATGGTCGCAGACGTGGCGTGCGTGTCCGCGAAGTTGAAAAAAAGCACCGAGTGACGAATTCATGTCGAGATGCACTGAATCGTGACCGACCGAGGAAGCGTTAGATTAGCCGTTAAGCAGCCTTTGTGCATTTGGCTTCGGGCTATTTTGACGTTGCTATACTAAACAAGACACAGGAGATAAAGATAATAACAATATAGTGGCGCTCATTGTGAACGAGTCTGAACTATTTGGCGAAAGTAAGAATGAAGCCAGATTTCTAACATAAAAATACACGAATCATGGGCGAAGCCGAAGTTGGAGCCGGTGGCCTGCTGTCTTCAGCCGTGAGCAACGGGAAATGCAGAGTATGAATGAAACTAGAGCACTCAGAGTCAGGATGTTGAAAGGCATCCGAAGTTTTGCACACGAGCGCGTGCAATCATTTTCCAACGCAAAAGTGATGCATTGATCCTTAAGTGACGGACTGAGTCGTGTTTAAATTAGCTGGCCTTTGTTTTTAGAAGAAGAGAGAAATTCGAGTCGAGTCAGGTGGGAAAGCGCATCTGGGTGCAGTTTTTTCCCCTTCCCAGCTATGACTCACACCGGCTTGTTTGCGGGAGAGAGCAAGAGGGGGGGAGAGGGGCGGGGGAGGCGAAGGGGTGTAGAAGGAAAACAAAACCTTCCTGCCGCATCCAACTCAAGTCTCCCGTTAGGTCTCATTTGGCTGTTTGATGCAAACGAAACACGACAGAGTGCCAAAGATCTTTAGAGCGCAGCGGAGGATCAGCTGAGATGGGCAGGCGTTCAGATTTCCATGTGCGAACTTGCTGAGCTGAGTGTGGGACCCCATAGCTCGACATGGCCCTTTGGCTGGCTTCACATTTATAATCCATTACGCCACTGCCCCCCCAACCGCCACCCCCACCCCCACCCCTACCCTCTCCCCCATGCTTCATCTCTCTTATTCACATCTTCTGGTTATTCTAAAGGAGGCAGAGGAAATGCACGCGGACCCTTGAAAAACTTCCCACTGACTTCATTATTGTGTGTTGAAGCAGATTATCTCTTGATTCAGTTGAACAGCTGGAAAACAACCGCCCCCACTGTAGCAGTTCGCAAGCGAAGCAACGTGGGCAATCATGGCCCCTCAACAATGAATCAATGAAATACGACTTTAAAATAGATTGGAGACGTAAAATACTGGATATTTCTATAAAAGAGACACAATAAAGTGTGAAAACTTGTAAAATAAATTTAGGTGGAACAAAAATACTGCTCTATTATTGGAGATGAAGTTTAGATTCTAAACTGATATTCATATCAAAAAGCTACCATTTACAAAAAAAAAAAAAAAATCATTTTTTTCTGCAATTTTTAAAATCAGCAATACAAATAAGTAAATAGCACTCTTTAGTCTCACTGGGAATAACATATTTTTGTCATTTCTTGTGCCAAAATAGCTGAAGAACAGGTTTATACTTCAAAAAGCAAAATAAGCCAAAAGAATCTTTAGCTGAAAAATGAAAGTTGCTAAAATTTTTAAATTCTACAGGACTCATCCTTCAGTGGTATATAAGCAAATCTGTTTATAGCAGCTTTCACTTATCCTTATAAGCAGTAAACAGTATAAGCACTTAAATTTGGTCTAAAGAAACTGGGTTTTTGTTGAGAACTGATGTTTAGTGCCAACATGACATGAAGATAACTGTGGAATTAAAGTGAATGTTTGTGTGATCTAATGTACAACTACCCATCATTTTATCAAAGCATTTGATTAATGTTTATCTAATATGCTCTTTTTTCAATGAATTAAGTGCTGAACTGACTCTCACTGTTGAAGACCAAACCTCAGAGCCTTTCAACCACACTAACCATCCATTTTTTAGTCCTGCAGTACTCAGAGTTATTGTCATGGTTACTGAGGGCAACACAAAATGTAAAGATTTTTTAAGTAGTGTAGTTTATTATTTCATTTCGCTCTGTTGGAGAACTGATAAATCATTCTGTTTGTCTAATTGCAGATCTGTATTTGTACTCCCACACAGATACGCGCGCACACACACACACACACACATACACACACACACACACACACACGTCAGCTTGGACCCATGGCATGTGTTTTCCTTCTCTTTCCACTCATTCTGCCATTCATAATTATACTTATATTTTTTAATTAATGACGCTCAGATGATTAATGCATTCCGCTGGCAGTGAGTCATTCAGATTAACCCTGTTAGCTCTGGTAGAAAGGCGATCAATGGCCACAGTCTGGCAGAGACTGACTGATCTAATGTTGCAGCCTTATTTTTCCTTTTCTTCCAAAGTGTAGAATCCACTTAAGAGCTCATGAGAAATAATTATTTGTATAGTCATGTGTTTGTCTTAGTTCTGTCCATTGAAGCACTGAAAAACTAAGTACTGCTATCTAATTTTTTTTCTGTGTTTCATGAAATTGATCAAGTCTTGAGTAGATTTTGTTCTAGAGCTTTCTTTTTAACCAAATGCTGTGAAGGACCCACGCCCAAAGGCTGCGAAACGTGATACAGTCCTTTACCTCACAGAATGAGTCATCTAGTGAAGATACTTTGTGACAAAGAGGGATGCATGTTTTTACCCACTCAGGGAAGGAGAAAATGTCTTTTATACAAACAAAAAACAACAATTACTACAGACTGCATTGTCTCCCTTTAAGTCCAGGCTGACATCATTTGCATTTTTGCAAACTGTTAACAAAACTGTGAAAACGAAGCAGCATAAATTTTCACAACACATGTCCATGAATTCTGTGTGCATTTTTTCATATTTTCAGTCATCTGCACTAAGAAAATAAGGAAGCTATTATACCACATATGCTAATTCCCAGGCACTGATTAAAAGAATAAGCTTTTAACATACTAAATGTACAGCCGTAGCTCTCGTCATCATGCAGGAAGTCTGCAACTGAGTATTCTGTCATACAAAATGGGCTAAGAAAATGTGTATGAATGTTTGGGGGAAACAGCTGTCTTGTGAAATTGGGTAGCATATTGCACTTCAGGAGAACCGTGTAGCACGCAGTTTTATTTGCACATTGAAAGCCTTTTTCTGCACTCAAGAGCCTCTTAGCAACAATCTGCTGTGCATTATCATCAACTCCTTCTTATTCCTTCTCTCTTTGTCTTTTTGCCTCTATGTTTCTGTCTCATTGTGCCCTATCCCTGTCTCTCTATGTTCTCCAGTCCTGCAAAACATGATGGAGCTGAGGGACGACCGGCGATTCCACAATCTAACCCAAGAGCAAGTGGAGACACTGGATCAGGTTCTCACGGAGGTCATTCCTATTCACGGAAGGGGCAACTTCCCCACCCTGGAGATCAAGCCTAAAGACATCATCCATGTCGTCAGAGAGAGGCTGGTTTCCAAAAGCATCAAGGTGAGGGACGTCCGTCTCAATGGCTCCACGGCAAGTCACGTACTGGTCAAAGAGAATGGGACAAGCTATAAGGATTTGGACATTATCTTTGGTGTGGAGCTTCCTAAACAGGAAGACTTTCAGATAATAAAGGAAGTTGTTCTGGGCTGCCTGCTGGACTTTCTGCCACAAGGAGTCAACAAGGACAAAATCACAGCTCTCACTATGAAAGAAGCTTATGTGCAGAAAATGGTCAAAGTCTTCACTGAGCATGACCGCTGGAGCCTCATCTCACTCTCCAACAACAGTGGCAAAAACGTGGAGCTCAAGTTTGTCAGCTCTCTGCGGCGACAGTTTGAATTCAGCGTGGACTCCTTCCAGATCATCCTGGATACTATGTTGGAGTCCTACCTTGAGGCTGAGAGAAGAGAGGCAGCGCAACGCAAGGAGAAGGAACAGGATCCTTCCCTGATTCAGAGTACAGACTCTCAGTTGGGTTTGTTAAATGAGCAAACCACCTCTGCTGGTACGGAGAGCCACAGTGAATCAGACATTGACATATCAGGTGAAACTAAGGACATGCCCACTTTGCAGGACTGTGGGTGCCACAGCAAAACAGTCATGATGGAGGACCAATGCAAGCTTTCCACAGAAGAAATGAGTCTTGAAATAATCCATAAGGAGGAAAATGAAGAGCTGAGTGAATCTGTAATAATGACTGAAGCTGTGGAAGAAGTATCAGAGCAGTCTGATACAAGAACAGCACTTAAAAAAGAAATAGATGAGAGTCATGAAAATAAGTTGGTGCGCAAAGAGGAAATGCTAGAGGTCAATTCGAAAGGAGTCGATGCTGACGTTCAAACAGAAACTGAAGAGGTGGCCACTGTACAGAGCAGCAGTGAAGAGAGTGATAAGCAGCTCTCAGCTCCTCAAACAAACGTTCTAAAGGAGGGGTCTAAAGAGACTAAAGCTGTATTAGCAGCAAGCCCTTTAGTGCCCCCCAATGTTGAATCTGCACCTGAAATCGAGCACACAGACACAATGTGTGAGCCAATGCAGACTTCAGAAAAACCACCTGAACCTATGGTTCTCACTGAACAATGTACATTTCAGCCTCCTACTATCACCTTTCTTACACAAGCAACAGTAGACTCAAACAGTGAGTACCCTTTACCACCTCCTGCCAAGAAAACTAGTAGAAGTTCTCAAATGGTTGTTCTAAAGCATTCCTCACCAAAACCCCCCAGGAAAATGTCTAGGAAGGTCACGTGTGTGCCACACTCAGCAGAAAAATCAGCGTCAAAAGACTCGACAGTTAAACCTTGTGAGCTTGTCAGCCATTCACTTAATGGAAGTGACACAAAAGAATCAATTCCTATGCAAGTTGAATTGCCAGGTCTTACCACAAACTGCTTTGACACATTACCCAGTGCCTCACATGACAAAGACTCTCTGCTTAGAATATCAGACATATCTGCCCAAGCCTTTAGTGTTGCCTCCCAGGAGAATGGTAAACGCTCAGAGGAGACACTTTCTGTATGTTTGCCCCCAGAAGAAAGCATTCAAAATCAAGAACAGTCTTTGGAACCAGAGACTGGCAAAGCTACAATTCTAAGTCCTTTGTCTAAACTCTTTAGTGCCCCAAAGAACCAAAACATTGGGATCCAGCCTTGTCTTGAGAAAGTGACAGAAACTCAGTCTCAGCCAGTGAAACCACTTATTCAGGTTAATTCCCAGCCCATAGTTCAGGTAGATGATAGCCCTGCCCTCAGTCCAAACCTTGCCCATAAAGAGGAGACTGAGCTTGCTGCCCAAACTGCTGAGTGTGCTCAAGAACAGTCTCCAGAAACTGTCACTCAGACAGCTGATTATTTCTCCAAGTCAGTGCCACCCCTATCTACAAATCGTATTATTGATTCAGAGGAGGTAGAAACCGCCCCCCAGAGCTTGGAGCTTCCTGTTATTTCAACACAAGTTACTGAGTCCTCCATACCATGTGTGCAGCCTCAGGAACTTACTGTACCATGTACACAGGCTGTAGAACCTTCATTGTTAATGTCACACCTCCTAGAGCCACCTATATTATTACCACAGGCTCAAGAATCTCCTGTGTTATCGGTAGATTTTCCAAAACCAACAGACATTTCATCATGTCTTTTAGAACCTCCCATAACATCATCAGAAAACCAAGTGTATTCTGTATGGCCATCAACCATTATGGAATCTTCCACATTATCGTCAGAGGGATCCGTGTCTTCTATGGTATCCCCTCAAGCCCTAGAACCACCTGAAGTATTTACACAGATTCTGGGACCTTCTGTAGAATCCCCACAAGCTGTACATCCTTCTGCATTGTCAACTAACATTCCTTCCACATTACCATCATTAGATCAACAGCCTCCTATTACACCAGAGTCAGAGACCCCTGTAGACACTACACAGAGTTCAAATCCATCTGACTCTGAGGCTGAAAAGTCTCCATCACCTCCCAGAGAGGTGCCTTCTGTCACAGTGGTGGCGGAAAGCATGTATGGAGATTTTGAGCAAGCCATGGACCACTTGCGCTACAGGCTAATTGCAACACGCAATCCCGAGGAGATCCGAGGGGGTGGCTTGCTCAAGTACAGCAACCTATTGGTTCGGGACTTCAAGCCTGCCAGTGAGACTGAAATTAAAACATTAGAACGCTACATGTGCTCCCGTTTTTTCATTGACTTTCCAGACGTGAACGAGCAGCAAAGGAAGATTGAGTCTTATCTGCGCAACCACTTCATCGGCGAAGAGAAGAGCAAGTACGATTACTTGATGACGTTGCGGCGGGTGGTCAATGAGAGCACCGTGTGCCTGATGGGCCATGAGCGGCGACAGACTCTCAACATGATTACCATCCTTGCTCTGAAGGTCCTGGGGGAGCAGAACATCATCCCCAACACCAACAACGTCACCTGCTACTACCAGCCTGCTCCGTACATGGCCGACCACAACTTCAGCAACTATTATATTGCCAACGGACAGTCCCCCCTTATATATCACCCCTATCCTCTACACATACACATGCAGACTGGACTGGTTTAGCACTGAACCTGATCTATACATGGGAAGCTGCCACTGGGCAGAACCATAACCTCCTGCAAGTTAAAACGGCCACCACAAATAATAAAATCCTCAGCATGAGAAAGTCCCAGCACTTAATTGGACAAAATCCCAGCTTGAGTGCTTTAAACTTAGAAAAAGGGAAATCATGTACATAAATCAGGGACTGACAGTGGTTCTGGCTGCCAATAGACTCACTCTGCAAATCCTGGGGACCATATCTGTTCCTGGATTCATAGTCAGCTTTTGTTGGGATCAGCACAGTCAATGATAATTGGGAATTGAACACACGAAAACAGTTAAAGACTATTGCACTAGCAAAATCCACAGCTACCAGTGAGAGTGCCTGGCACATTGAAAACATAAGGGTAGAAAAAAGAGAACACAGTGAAAGGGATGTTTGGAGAAAATGGTAATTAACTACAGAATCTTCTTTTACTTCGGCCATGTAAGATGTTTAAAATGTAAAATATACGCTGAACTTGGGATTGCTAATTTGGCCAGTTCTACAATTCTCTTATCAGGGGACCATAGTAAATATTTTAGCATCAATTTATTTTTGGAGTATCTTGCTTGTAATGCTGTAGAGTCATGAAAGACGTGCATTAAATTGCATTGCCAAAAAAAAAAACAAAAAAAACAAACAAAAACAAAATTAGATAAAGAATGTGCCAATTTTTACACATTTCTCTCTGCACTACAGTGCCAAAACTGTGCATGGAAAGTAGTCATGGTGTACGATATATTTGCATCCAATGGTCACAAACTTTTGTAGTCTGAAATTACCAAGCAAATGTTTTAAATTACTGTATAAGAGCCAAGTGCATAATTCGTTTTTTGTCCAGTAACCACATAATGCAAAAACAGTGTTTTACAAGGTGTGGGTTTTAATTGCAAATCTACTAGGGAGTCTGTAGAATTTTATACCGTATTATGACATGTGATTATGAGAGAATTATGGATGTATTCAATTTATTCCTGTCATACGTTTTTAGAGACAAGCCTAAGTAGTCTATGACTCATGGCTCAGCTCCATGCTGATACTTACCAGCTGCATGATTGATCTCAGATGTAAACCAGAGTGAAATTTATATGAAGTTAAATGTCTGTATCTCTTCCATTCGGCCTTTTATCCTCAGTGGCTGTAAATGTTTTGTTTGTGTGTCCAGAATGTGAATTATGTTTTTGGATCAATGTCAAAAACTGTCGTGCACATAGGCGTCAGAGAACAGCGAAATGTTGTCACTGAATAATGTTACTGCCAAATTTCACCATATGAGGACTTGAGTCATACTGGAGTCTGATGAACTTGCAAAAGTACACATTGACTGTGATGAGGGAAGGAAAAAAAAGGCTATTAATGAAGTGTGTAGGTGTCTTTTGTGTATCTGTGATGCACAAAGTCAACTTTATGGACTGAGTAATATGCAGTCTGCATTTTATTTACTTTATGATGCATATTCAGCCTCAAAGGAAACCGAGGGACGGTGTTACACAGCTGAAGGCCTAAGGGGAACATCGAGTTCCTCTCGCGGACACAGGTGCGGAAATGTCTATTTATCGGGATTGCTCGAGGTGCAAATATACTATTTTTTTTTACATGTTAGTAACAGAAACACATCTATTTTTCCAAGAAGACTCTATAGAACAGTACAAAGAGTTTATGCCAACCAAACACACATGCACGCACACACACACATACAAATGACGGTTATATATAGATAAGATACAATGTCTAAACCTGTTGTTGAAGTAGATCTTTCAGACATATAATATAAACCTATGTCACTGTTCATAAGTTGTGGAGTTCCCTTTTCTCGTGAGGTCTTAGCTTTGAATTTGTGAAGTATTATTAGCTTTACTGTATGATGACTTCGAGTCCCTTATGATGTCTTGCCCTGACGTTTTGTCTACTCTTTTGAAATCTGGCCTTACTGCCAAAACCTTTAGTAACACTGTGCTTAGATATAGGTTTAGATTGGTTTGAATTGTTTTCAAGACATGGAACCACACACCAATCATGGAACCCTAAAAAAAGTTTATATGACCAAAGATGGGTTTTGTAGGAAAACTTAAGTGCCTAAATGATGGTCATTAGTAGGTGAACTACAAAAGAAACAGAGAAAAAGGGATAGACAAAAGGAGAGAAGAGGAAAAGGAGAAAGAAGGAGAGGGGAAGAACCTTCTCTAAAACAAAGCTATGGCTTTTCCTCATAATTTCAGGTGTGTGTTTTTTCCTTGCCCTCCTCTAGTGCTGGTTGTGTTGATGTCAGTTCTGTAGTTCTTCTAGTAATATGGCTTGTTTATGCACCTTTAATAAAAAATATATTGACCCACTTAACCAAACGCTTCCATTTGTCTTCAATATTAGTGGGTTTTAAACTAGTCCTTGTGGCTCCTAAAACATTCCATAATTTTACTCTATCCCAGCCAAACCAACCCATTAACAGCACCTGGTATGGGGACTGGGAGACACGTTAGAGTAAAAACAGGAACCTGGTGGGCAGAGGAATGTTAGATCCTGCACTTTTAAAAAAGTTTTTTTCGGAGCAATCAATAGAAGAACCACTTTCGGTTCCCTCAAAAACATTTCAATAGATGGATTCTTTTATAAATGACATTTACAATGTAAAGATGCTCTTTTACACGTCATGTGAAGTTTCAATATCAACTAAAGAACCGTGCATCCAAGCCCAGAATATATATTCTGGGCTTGGATGGGCTTGGAGCCCTTATATTTTAAGAATGATGCAGCAATGAATGTGAACACATCTCTTCAAAAGCTGAATATATTAATGTGCAAACAATACATTTTAGGATTTATGGTACAGAACCTATCAATGAAGAGACGATATCACTGAAGAGACAAAGAGATGATTTCTTTTCAAATCTATGTAGTGTAGAGGACTCAATTCAAGCAAAGCTTTTAAGCATTGGTCCCACAAACAGTCCACCTAATTGTGAGCTCTGTTAGAGCCTTTCAAGAACTGCTGTGCAGCTCACTGTAGAAAGCAGAATGGTCACTATGTGTGATTGGCAGAGTCCTCCAGTAGAGGGAACACTTTTAAGAGTGAGTGACCAGGATATACACTCACTGCTGACTGACCATGTATTTCCACTCACTGGCCCCTTTATGAGCTCCACCTACCTCATAGGTTCACTATGTAGGGTGTACAGTTATAGATTGAAGCCTATCTGTTTATCAATGAACAATTTATCAGTCCCCTCTGCCCCCATTTACCACTGGTCAGTTTCTAGCTACAGCCTGTAATTGTAAAACTACAAAGATTTATGTGGTAAGCAGACCTGATAAAATGGAAAAATATATAAATATATATGGCTAGTGTGTGTGTGTGTGTGTGTGTGTGTGTGTATTTAACACCTTTATCTTTGAAGATTTATTGCTGAAAATGACCCATTTTAAGTGCTTTGAGAGTAGCTTTCTGACTCTGTCATTTGATAATACACAACAGTGTTTGACTCTACAAACAGCAACTATGGTCAAATATCAGTCTATGAATTTCAGAGAGAGAAACTATTCCAATAACCTATTTAAACTGTATAACACATTTAAGATCAGGCCTGGCCCATTTCTATTCTTTGTACCTTTGACCATTAAGTAACACACTCTTAATATTTCTTAAAGGCCAATTCCATAGATTTTTTTAAAATGTCTGCATATTATAATCATAATAATTAGAAGTCATTCAGAGTGTTCATTAAAATTGTGCACTGTAGAGAATTTGACTGACTCCGATTTATTTACAGGGTCACAGAAATTAGGGGCTGCAAAGCCTATGACACAAATTTATGTACCTCTCTGCCAAAAACATATTTTAACATATATGTAAAATGTAAAATGTCAAAGCCAAAATCTTATTTCAGAACTATTGGCACACAATGTCTCAGACATTGGGCAGTGAATTCATAACCATTTCATGTAATAAGTTTCTGTGAGGGAGCTTTTAGAGGTATTAATTCCAATCACTACTGCTATGAACAATTAGGACTCTGTCCAAAGTCTCTTCTCCAAAGCAGATCATTTTACGTCCATCTCAATGACTTCGTTTACATTTGTTTACATCTTAGCAATTTAATTAAGTAAAGATTTTGAGAAAAACCCATGGAATTGCCCCTTCAATGCTTGCTAGCTGGCCCTCTTCAACTTTAGCGGCATGAAAAGTGTCATGATATACTATTTTTTTCCCCTGTAACTCCCAACTAACATGCACACACACATACTTACCTCTTTACTTGTGTTTACATCTTCATTATTAATTTATGTAGAAAATTTGAAAAAAATGGTAGAATTCCCCTTGAACAGCAGCATTTATCTTCATCCGAATATATGGGTAGAGTTCTGTAGCTACTTTTCAAGTGGCAGATACCTGTAGCCCCAGACGTCCTAAAACAGCCCCCCTAGTGGTTCTCAGGTTGTGGCTATTACAGGTCCACTGTGCTCACTGGATAACAACAGCACTGAGACAGATAAACGGTCAAGAAGGGACAAGCATTGTTGTTGGCTAAGAATAGCAGGACTGATTACATGAATACTTTATGGACTCACCACAATGATGGAGTTATAACAGGGACTATTACTCTGCTCTTCTCTACCCCTGAGTGAGTGTGTGTGTGTGCGCGTGTGTGTGTGTGAACTGCTCAGCCTTGACGCTTGGCGTGTGTGTCACGCTGAAGAGGAGCGACTGACGCTGTGTTGAAGTTCACAAAGCCAGCTGCACATCACAAAGCATCTCTGACGCACTTCACATAGGTGCATAATTGGGGTTTTTAACCTCTAATCCTAATCATCCTCTCCAGGATGTGTGTGTGTGCGTGTGTGTGTGTTTGTGTGTCTGATGGTGTATGACTCAACGCATGTCTGTGCCCTTGTGTGTTTAAATACGTGAATATGCCACGATGGTGAATGAGTGCATGAATGTGCATGAACGGGAGGAGGCTGGTTAAATGTGAAGGAGGCCAGCTAGAAAGCATTTAAAGTGAATTCCAATTTTTTTTTTAAAAAAATTAATGCATAATTAAATGGTTAATATGCATAATAAAATGGTTATCATTCAGAGTGATTTGTTTTGAAATGCTCCATTCTAGAGGAACTTACCGAGTAAAAATTATTCACAGTTAGTAATTAAAATGTCTATATTTACTCTGTAGACATCACAAACCCTGGTTCCAATCACCACCACTGTAAAGACATCTGAGTCAGTCAGTTTCTCTACAGTGTAGTATTTCACATCAAACCACTCAGTATTAATTAGTCTATATCTCAATGACTAAACTATATTGGTGATTTGAAAAAATCAATGGAATTCCCTTTTAAGCCCCAGAGAAATCTACACTGAGTATGACCACCAACTAACCAATTTCATCTAAGCCAGGCTAAATCGTTACCAAATTACCCAACTATTACCGCAATCCCACTTTTGAATATTACACACAAGATTCTCCTCACATTTAACTGGCTAACAGTGGTCAGTCTTAACAATTACGGTGCTAATCATTGAAGACAGAAATGGTCTTGTTTTTTACAGAATTGAACAGTGTTTATTTACCACAGTCAGCAGTAATGCCAACCAATCAGCACTCAGTAGCAGTAATGCCAACCAATCAGCACTCAGTAGCAGTAATGCCAACCAATCATCACTCAGTAGCAGTAATGCTAACCAATCAGCACTCAGTAGCAGTAATGCTAACCAATCAGCACTCAGTAGCAGTAATGTTAACCAATCAGTGCTCAGTAGCAGTAATGCCTACCAATCAGCACTCAGTAGCAGTAATGCCAACCAATGAGCACTCAGTAGCAGTAATGCTAACTAATCATCACTCAGTTTCAGTAATGCTAACCAATCAGCACTCAGTAGCAGTAATGCCAACCAATGAGCACTCAGTAGTAGTAATGCTAACTAATCAGCACTCAGTAGCAGTAATGCTAACCAATCAGCACTCAGTAGCAGTAATGCCAACCAATGAGCACTCAGTAGTAGTAATGCTAACCAATCAGCACTCAGTAGCAGTAATGTTAACCAATCAGTGCTCAGTAGCAGTAATGCCAACCAATCATCACTCAGTAGCAGTAATGCTAACCAATCAGCACTCAGTAGCAGTAATGCCAACCAATGAGCACTCAGTAGCAGTAATGCTAACCAATCAGCACTCAGTAGCAGTAATGCCAACCAATGAGCACTCAGTAGCAGTAATGCTAACCAATCAGCACTCAGTAGCAGTAATGCTAACCAATTAGCACTCAGTAGCAGTAATGCTAACTAATCAGCACTCAGTAGCAGTAATGCCAACCAATGAGCACTCAGTAGCAGTAATGCTAACCAATGAGCACTCAGTAGCAGTAATGCCAACCAATGAGCACTCAGTAGTAGTAATGCTAACCAATCAGCACTCAGTAGCAGTAATGCTAACCAAT
The DNA here is from genome assembly GCF_904425465.1 of Colossoma macropomum. Classification (NCBI taxonomy): domain Eukaryota; kingdom Metazoa; phylum Chordata; class Actinopteri; order Characiformes; family Serrasalmidae; genus Colossoma; species Colossoma macropomum. Next base: position 42,809,274 of record NW_023494788.1, read on the forward strand.
TAGCACTCAGTAGCAGTAATGCTAACCAATCAGCACTCAGTAGCAGTAATGTTAACCAATCAGCTCTCAGTAGCAGTAATGCTAACTAATCAGCACTCAGTAGCAGTAATGTTAGCATCCTGCTGCCCAAAACCCATTTGCTGAGGAAAAAAGGAAACATACTGGTAATTTTTCTTTGTTTTTTTAATGAAAACATCTTTCTGTTTTCCAAAATTAAAGTAAGGTCCTGTGCAAGAAATTAGAAACTATTTTTTGCCTTTTAGCTTCATTCAACCCCTATTCATTTAGGACTCACTCACAGATGCCCTCTGGCATTATATGATCCTGTTTTTGATATAACAGCATATACAAGTATATTGCTGTTGTCGGAACCAGACTTTTTTCAGAGTCATTTTTGTTCATTTCTTTTAGCCCATTCATCATGAAATTGCACACAGTGTAAAGAGCAACAGGTATTTTCAAATTATGTCAAAAACTGAAAAATGCCAAAAATGGAGATACAAGGTTTTCTTCTGACAACAGCGATATACAAAGTTAGATCAGGGATTCTTAACCTTTTCCTGATTTATTCACAATGGGACCCTTTTTTGGGGTTAAAAGATATTTTGTGACCCCCTCAATGTCTACTCTCCCCCCAAGCTCTCCAGCCCCCCCACCCCTCTTCCTCTCACATACCAGTAAAAACATTAAAGAACTTACAGTAGAATAAGTCTCCTCACTTGCTGGGGCTGCATTCCTAACCTAGCACTTTGGCACAAACTACAAATCTTTTGCCTGTTGCTGAAAAAATACTTCAACTTTAGTGATCATGCAAGACTCTCCCTCAGTAACGAGCTCATCGTCATTAGCCTGTCTTCAGTGGCCTGTAGGTGAAGCTCTTCAGCAGAGCTATCATGCACTCTTCAAAAGCACCACATCGTGACCCCAAGGTTAAGAAACCCTTAGATTAATGTTTTCAGTAATGGATTTTTTGTTGCACATACACTAGCGTTCAACTGTCGTTAACATGTGATGATAATTATAGTTGTCATTTTATTTAATAGTAACTTATATATTTTAGATTGAAATGCAAGACTGGACTGTGGTAGTACTGAGACTGATTGAGGAAGGGGAGGCAACTCTGACAACACGGATGGGAAGTCTGGGTGGCGACTGCTGGGAGCTGGAAGGCTGCACCTTCGCACAGGCTGCACTTTATACATTTATGTTTCTTCCCCTTATGTTAAATTCAGTAATTGTGCATTAAACTGTGCAGATGAGTGAGCTCTGTAGAGGATGTGTAACTTATTTTCACTTAAGAAATCAACAAAACATGTCATTTGACACCATTAATTAAATGACAATTAATAAATTAATATCCAGAGTCTTATTTTAAGTTGTAATCAAATCTGAAGGCCAATAACTTGGGAAAAAATGTTGAAAAAATGTAATTTAGAATATTTAAATCTACACTGTACATGTTATTGTTGTACACTGTACAAGTTATTATTGTATATAAAAATGACAACGATTATTGACATGATGATTTTCTTTGTGTATGTATGTGTTTGTATGGGAGTGTGGGAGTGTGTGTGGGTGTGTCTATGTGAATGTACAGACATACAGACATACTGCAGATGACCAATATGTCATTCAGACAGTTTTTGAGCTGCGGACTCTCAGAGCATGAAACGACAGCAAGAAAGGATCTGAGCAGCATTAAACCGCCGGGTGCTCATCAACACACGGCCAGAGTCCTGAGCTCAGTAATTAAGCCACTTCAACAGCACCATTACGCTGCAGAGAAGCCAGATGAGATACAATACCTTCCCTGGCCTGGTAATCGTTTATGCCATCAGCACATCTGAAAACAATAATTTACAGAGTGTGCATTATAGTAATGATAACGTTGTTAACCCCCACAGAGAGATTTCGCTTTTTTCAAATACGACTCTACATTAGTCACTTAAGCACCTCATGATCATCTGTAATGAACGCGGTTCACTTTTTCCCTAATCACTGGGGATAAAGCGACGTGATTGGTCAGTCATCCGTCTCACATCATAGGGAGGCTTGGGAAGGCGGGAGACAGGAGAGAGAGTCAGAGAGAGAGCAGGTCCTTTGTGTCTATAGTCAAAGGACAGAGTAATCAAAGACTGACGTGTACAGCAAAGTGAGGGGGGATGGAAATAGAGGGAAACAGTGAAGCAAGAGAATAAATGAGAGTGAGGGAGAGAGACAGAAAGAAAGTGAGTTTGAGAGAGAGAGAGAAAGAGAGAGAGACAGAGAGAGAGGAAGAGAGGAAAAGGGATGAGTAGGAAAGTAAGAGGGCTGAGGGAGAAAGTGAGTGAGTGAAGGAGGGAAAGAGGAAAGGAGCAAGAAAAACAGAGTCATTGCTAACTGTGATAGAGAGTAAAAAGAATGAGGAGTGAGAGACAGAGAGACACATGTAGAGGAAAAAGAGAGTGAGAGATGAGAGTGAGAGATGAGAGAGAGACGATAGATGAGAGAAAGAGAGAGAGAGATGAGGGATGAGAGAGAGATGAGAGAGAGGTGAGAGATGAGAGAGAGGGGAGAGAGGGGAGAGATGAGAGAGAGAGAGAGGTGAGAGATGAGAGAGAGAGAGGGAAGAGATGAGAGAGAGATGAGAGATTAGAGAGAGACAGTGAGAGATGAGAGCAAGAGAGAGATGAGGGAGAGAGATGAGAGAGAGAGATGAGAGTGAGAGATGAGAGAGGTGAGAGATGAGAGAGAGAGAGAGATGAGAGTGAGAGATGAGAGAGACAGGTGAGAGATGAGAGAGAGAGGTGAGAGATGAGAGAGAGAGAGGGGGGAGAGATGAGAGAGAGAGATGAGAGATTAGAGAGAGAGAGTGAGAGATGAGAATGAGAGATGAGTGAGTGAGAGATGAGAGCGAGAGAGATGAGAGAGAGAGAGAGAGATAAGAGAGAGAGAGAGACAGAGAGAGAGAGAGAGACTTACTGTGCTAGGCTGGTAATGAGCACAGTAATCATGCTAATGTCACCATGACCGCCTCCTCCTAGAGCTTCCCACACACTGTGACTAATACACGCGCGCACTTACGCATGCACAAACATTAATGCATGCGCACTTGCGCACACTAACACTCACACTCTGAGGTTCACCCCAGCATGGCCACACACGGCAGCCCTCAGAAGCTGAATTGAGCTTGCAGCCCTCGCAGACGAATAGCCCCATACAGGGACACACCCACAATTACATAACCACAGGCCACAAACAACCACCAAAAATTACACTCAGCAGAAATACTAGTGTTTTAACTCACAGCATGATGAGAAAGATTCATGTTAAGAGCTGCAAAGAAGGGGGTGCTGAGAGAGGGAATCAAATATTCATGTAGTGGGTGAATTCGAAGGGGCTGCTAGTTGGCCTGGTTTGGTGAGCTGTGGATCTTTCTCAGATTACTACAGCAGAGAGAGAGAAACAGTGAATACAGTGAGAAACAGTCATGAGAGTAAATTCCTCTGATTTTATTACAGGTAAGAGGTGATGTTGGGCATGATGCACACCAGAGTAAAACCCACTTGCCTGTGGTAAAATCATTGTAAAGCACTGAAGTCTCAGGTGGCTTACCGCTTTTGTAAGACACCATGAATTTGATAAAATGCATACATTTTCAATAAATAATTTTAGTTCTAATTAATAATAGCCACAATCAACAATTCTTCCCCATTGTAATAAGTTTAGCGTATCGTATTGCCACCAAGCGAATAAAGACTGCGGTAGGAAGAATAGAACAGAAATAGACATAGAAAAGAGAGCAGAATGTTATGTACAGAGGAAGGACTTTAGAAAGGTAGAAGAGGCAAATCCATTTATTGCTTTATCTGTACTGATTGAGAACATTTTAAACAAATCTGGGCTTTTACTTCATCTACTTGTACACTTTGTGGTCCATGTGAGCAGCATTGCAATCCATTTACAGCACTATTACTTTTAGTGACTTTCAGTAACAAAGAATTCAGTTGTTGTCTTGGTGTGTCAGTCATCGCTGTGCCCACATCAAGTGTGTTACAATGGCTTCCAACAGCTCAGCCAGTCATTTGCTTGTTTTAATGAGCTACGTGTGAGAAATAATTAGTAATTAGTTTGCAATGTGCTCTTGTTGGGGCAACTTTAAGGGGTTAATGTTATTTCTTGTTATTTCACTGATGCTTTGGCACTACTGTAACTAAATATGGCCATAATATTAAAGCTTGCAGTGCTATTGAGTCCTGATAATAGACTGAGCATCAGGTGGTTCATTCACACTTAGCCCAAGATGAAGTAGCTCTAATGAAATGGTTGAGATTCCTCGCTCTCTCTTGCTTTCTCTCTGCCACACACACCCTCACACCATTTAATCTTCACTTTGCACCAAGTGTAAAAACCAATAAGAGGGACCCAGGAGGAGGATGCTGGGGGGAGGGCAGTAGTAGAGAAGTGGTCAGGGCCTGCCTGTCAGTCAGGAGCCTGGCCGGCTCCAGCCGCCACGCGCACAGCAAATGAGCCGTAATCTGATTTACCTGTTATTGAAGTCAATAAGAATCGAAGCCTCTTGAGAGGGGAGGAGGTGCTGGAGCTGCTGCTGTAGAAGGCATGTGGAAGGTTGCAGGAGAAGCTAGATATATGAGCAGTGGGCATTAGGGATATCCCCATAAGACATTGTGGAGATCGATGTGGAAGAAAAGAACAAAGGGGAAAAGATGGGAAAGCACCAGGAAATCAAAATAAGTGACATAGCCCCTGCCACCGTGGTTAGCTGGATTTGATTATTGGTGCATTTTGCCCGGCTCAGAGTCAAATGCTACTGACTCGGGCCAAATGACACACATTACTCACCGCTACTGGCCAAAGCAGCATTTATAACTTTTAAAATGTGATTCAAGGGTTGACAGAATAAGCAAGAATATTGTTATGGAAGCTTCAGGGGGCCAAGCACTTGGGTGTGTGTGTGAGGTTTATGTATATATTTATATAAACTCACACACACCCCAGGCTACATATATACATATACAGATAGTTCTGGTCCTAATTTCTGATCGCCTGAGCCACGTTTGAAGGCAGTGTAAAATACACAACATATGCACACTTATGACCACCTCATAACAACTTAACTCTCTGTGCCACAGCACGAAAAATCCTTGAGCTGTTAATGGAATAATCTTTGTCTCTGATGCTTCTCACATGGAGCACCAAGTATACTGATTAAGTGAGAATCTGAGGGGTTTACAACATATTAACTAGAACGAGGCTGGTCAGCTAGCTAACAGGCTACAAGTATGATTCCCATAAAACAACAATATAAAAGACTAAAGAATGTCACTTGAATGTCTGACATGCTTCAAATGTTCGTGTTTCAGTCAGAAGTCGCATCAAACCCAGGCTGAATCCCAAACGCCTTACGTACTCACTAAATAGTGCGCTAGCTATGAAAGTTTAGAAATTCTAGCTTCTACAGACAAATAGAGCAGTATTTGTCGAGTGTGGATGTGGCTCAAATGACTTTTTTTAATGACTTATTTTTTTTAGCTATATTATGCACTCTTGGAGTGCAGGTGCCAGTATTTAAATTCCTACATAGTGCACAATGTAACTAGGGAGCAGGGTGCCATTTGAGTTTCAGCCCCAGCACCAAAAGAGGATGCAGTTGGATTGGCACTATATAAACTCACGGTGGTAATTTGGTGACCAAAAAGTACTTATAAAGTAGAGGTTTTGCATTAAACAGTGCAATGTTATGAAATGAGCATTAATAGTAGACAAAAACTTGAAATGAAATGACCCAAGAACACCCTTCACAGTAACACACAGCCTCTTGTGACTTCTTGCATTAATATCCACCTCTGGTCAAATTAAGTGATTAAAATAACTTGGTGAAAATAAGTGCACATCCTGTATAGAGAACACACTTCTTACTGTTTATTTACTAACTTTAACATATTGTTAAATACTGTATACATACATATGTGTGTGTGTGTTTCATATTATTGCAACAGTCATCGTACATTGGCAAAATATGGTAAAAATGTCATATTGAAGCTTGTTAAGCTTATATATGTTTCAAGAATTCCAAATTTTCCTCCAAACTATTCAAGCACAATGCTCCCCAAACCATAACAGACCCACTGGACCCCCTTTTATTAGGGTCAAGCATTCAGGCACTCTGACTATATCACTTTTTCCATGTAGAGCAGTGTTTACATTTTTTGCACAACTAAACTCTGAAATGTACGTTTTGTGTTGCAATCCGACTATAATGTCCCCATCAATGTATTAATGGACAAACTGTTCTTGCTGACAGTCTGATCACATTCTGCATTGAAGCTCTCAGTCACCTGAGGAACAGTTGCTCTTTTTCCTTACTGATGCACATCACCATCACAGTTTTTCTAACAGAGGTTTGTTGTTCTATTTTTTTTTTTTAATTAAAAACACAAACCCCTTTATATTTAGTTACTAAGATTAAGGTTAGGATTGGGCTTAGGGCTGGGGTTAGATAATTATCCCACATAAGAAGTTACATATTGTTGTCAGAAAAAAAAAAATCATAAAATTTTCATTTTTTGACATAATACCACTGATCCTTTACATTGTTTGAACATTTATGATGAATAGATCAATAGAAATGGTCCAAAATTATTTGGAATAAAAGCTCTTTACAGGCTCCTGAGATTTGCTGACCATTTCATTGGGAGATCATGAGTTCGATCACTGGTGATGCTGCAGCCATTTAGGGTAAAGAGGCCTCCCGCCCTGGGTGGGTAGAACGACATTCCTTCTCCCCAACAATCAGTGAAACACTAGCTAAGTGTGTTGAGCTGTGCAAAGGCATTAAAAGTAGTTGCATTGGCTTCATGTGTCTCAGACGAAGCACATGCTAGCCTTCAGCCTCCCAGCTTGATAGCATTGTGTGATATGAGAAGATCGAGCTAGCGGGAGATTCTTGGGAGAAAACTGGGTAAAAATCCAAAGAAACAAGAAATGATCATACGTCCTCTTTTTCTAGGACATGTCCTCTTTTTGAGACCTGAAAAAGGCCCTTGCAAAATTCAAAGTAGTGCAAAATGTCGTTAGCTTTTAATAAAATGTCTTTAGCTTTGCTTTCATGTTGATGTTTGCTTTCTACAGTTTGCCCTGTGCCAACCTTGTGCCTCAAGAATCCTCTTTTTTGATAACCAAAATATAGTCACCCTACATTAACTTACAATATGTGTGTATATTATACATACGAGATATATATGTGACCCTACATGAAACTGTATGAAAACAAACATTTAACTCTAATCTGCATTTGTTTGTGTTCAGGTGTGGCTGTATAGACAGGAGCGAAGATCCTTTATGTTCATTATCTCTCTCCATGTCGACTGTGTGAGTGTTTGTGTGTGTGTGTGTGTGAACACGTGAGCAGAAACAGAAATAGAGAGGACCGGAAAGAGCACAGATGGGGGTCAGATGAAAATAAGCAGCAAACACAAACAAGGCTCATTTCATGAAAAATTGAATTCCATGGCACACATGCATCTTGGAACCCGTTACACTGCTCACTTTCTGTGGAGTGTGTGTGTGTGTGAGTGTGTGGAGGGGTGAGAAGAGGAGAGATACAGGTAAGAGTATAACAGAAAGAAGGAAAGTGAAAGAAAGAAACGCTCCAGCTTCAGGTGACAGTCCTGTGTTCTGTGCTCGGTAGGCATCCAAAGCAGAGCCATTTGATAAACATCTGAGGGGAGAGTGAGTTTAAAGAACGAAGGCGCTCATTCAGGGAGCATAACATGCATCTCTTACGCTACTTTGTCAGATTCAATCTGCCTTGAATTCATTTTCCAGTGAAAGACTCTCCTTAAGATTCACTTTAGACCAAAGAACAAAGTAACCACATACACACTGTGTTCTTCACTGCATCGTCTGTATGGAGGTAATGAGATGGAGAAAAAAAAAGAAAATAAAACTCCCATTCAGGTGATATCAAGATGTACATAGTCTTTAATTTCACCAAATATGCTGCACTCAGTGATATTAGTAGAGTTGTCCATCTGCTTCTTGAACTTAATGTTTGGCCATTTTTTTAAAAAAAAAAAAAAAGGTTCTTTGATTGGACACTGAATGAAGAGACAACACACGGAGTACAACACTAGCTATTGGACTGTTTAAACTTCTTATTTCGTATATTAGCATACATTAATTCCTTTCAAATATATCCATATATTTCACTAAATCCCATACCTATTAGTCAAAACATTTTGCCCCTTACTCTATCAGTTGAACACTGCTGGCTCTGCGTTGAGCAGCCAATGAGACTGTGTGGAGCTGCTAGTGAGCAATGAGGAGTTAAAGTGAAATGGGTGAGATATTGCTGAGGTCTTCTGAAAGACAGCCATGCAGAGATAAATCAGACAGCACCACTGCAGATTTCTTCACTGCAAAAACTGTCACAATAAAACAGCATTTAAACACAATAAGAACTTTTATAAATGAATTTGCTTGTTCACCTACAAAGACACAATCTAGTTTGTTTTAGTTTTAGTATCATAAACCAGAGATGGCGACTCCTGACAGGCCTCTAGTTGCACTCAAGTCAAATTCAGCCAGAGGAAAAAAGCACAAACTAAACTGAGTGAATTAGGAGCCGAACCTAACAAGATAAACAAATAAAACCTTTTATTTCTTAACTTATGCATGCAATTTTGCTTTTCATTGTAACTACGGTCATGCAGTGTTGGGGATTGAAAGGGCTTTGTTTTTATAATTATCTACAATAAATGTCAAGTGTTGCACTAAAATTCAGGTCTAACTAATTATTTTTTTGGAAAAGGAAAAGCGCCAAAACATGAGTATTATCCCAGATAATACTTACAAAAGCAGGCAAGTTAAACTCTTTCTGACACTGGTGCAGGTTATGGGAACAGCGCTCCTGAGCCATCATGACTGCAGCCTGGAGGTTAAAAATGGGCAAAGATAAACAGCTGCAGTTACTCTAAAGTCATAGTCCTTGAAGCAGCATCAGGTTCAATATGGCTTCAAGTTACAAACTTTTCACTTTTAAAGAAAACCTTTACTCTGATGGACAGAATGAAGCTCCATCATCTGCGTCATTATCCAAGAATGTTTTGATCCTGGGCTCCCCCTACAGTTGCAGAGTGTATTTCACTTTCACACCACTTTTGTAAATACAAATTGCACTGAGTGTGAACAATAAGTTTCACTGACAATCAAACAGACACCTGAAAAACACAGATCGAATTCTTGTATATTCCATACAGATATTTCAGATATCAACTATACGCAAAACACTAATATCATATAAACTGCATATTGTCTCTGTTTCTGTCACTGAGGCATCACTGGTGACCGCAGAGAGTGAAATCTGGATTTAATTTGCAGTTCAAGCTCCATAACAGAACAACATGTTTTATGACATGTCTTTTTGTTGTGAATCTGTTTTCTCAACAAAGAAAAAAAAATACTGTTTGTCTGAGCAATAATTTCAGTCATAAGAATGCCCTTAACCTCATAGATGTGAGAGTTATCATTTTTTGTATAGCAAACTAAGTAAATGTGTTGGGCTAAGCTCTGCACACTGTGTGGGAGAGATTTTTATCCATTTGTCCAGGCAGATTTGTTCCAGGTTTTTCAGGTTTGTTGGAATGATGCTTTTGGACCACAGTTTTGGATTAAGACGTCTTTGCTTCTGCCTTGCTTGGGATTATCATCCTGCTAAATGGGGAGGTTTCCCCAAGCTTTGTGTTTTTTAGTAGACTTTCCTTCATATTCACAGTCTGATCAGTGGTGCTTTAATTAAGGGGGTCATTTACACAGAAAAGGTACATTTTTAAATAATTCTATTACATCCTTGTTTGGACGATATCTTTCATCTGTGTAAACTTGGAGCTTCCACACCACACGGGTTAAAATCTTATGCAAACCGCATTTTTTAGTCTTATATAAAACCAGTATTACTTTATAATACTTTTATATACAGTGCCTTGGAAAGGATTTTGGCACCTGAGAAAATATTAATATGATGTGATCTTACAAATATCAGTGTGTTTGTTTAACTGTTTCCAAGCCTTTCCTCATGGCTGACTGGTATTATTTGTAGTATCAACCAATACCTGATTTGGCCAGTTAGTACTTTGTTATGTCAAATCAAGTGTGCTGGTGATGGAATTTAACAAATCTATGTAATGTCTGGGGGCCAACTGAGCTCTTAGCACCAGTACACTTAAAGCCAAGACAAATGTTTTTTTTTTAATAAAATGTGCTTAGATGTCTAAGACTTTTGCATAGAACTGTATGTCTCTGAGAAATCCGCATTTCTCTTTCATGATGGATGTGCAGATGAGTTAATGGGCACATGGTAATGGGCCCAACATAGAGTTAGGCTAGGGCCCCCGAGTGCCTTAAGAAGGCCTGGCTTTCAGCTGCACAGGCCATGAAGCGAAAAACAGGGCTCACCTGAAAATCTCATTCAGAGCTGAGGACAAAATCACACATGGTCATCTAAAGGAAAGAGAGCAGCTCCATCTGTATATTGGCTCATCACTCTGTATGTGTGTATGTGTGTGTGGGATGAAAGTGTCAGCTCAAGCATGTGGTGTAACGTGGATGGTGTCAGAGCCTCACAAATCACAGAACCTTGACAAGGTTTGTCCATAGCAGGTTGCCATGGAGATGCAATGTCAAGCAAAAAGGGAAACAAAGAACACACCACCTCTGTCTCTCGCTCTCTCTCTCCCTCTGCCTCATACACACACACACACACACACTCACACACACACACACATTCAAAACAGAAGAGTGTGAAATAAAGATCAAATACAGAGAGGGACACTGCAAGTAAAGACTCAAAGAAATGAGGGAAAAGAAGAGAGAGAGAGGGAGAGAGAGAGAGAGAGAACGAGGCAGAGGCAGAGACAGAGGCAGAGATGAGGAGCTCCAGTTAGATGATGCAGGGTAATTATTAGACCTTTTCCCCTTTTCCAAGGTCTCATGGGAATCACTCTCTGGGCCCTGTGTGTGTGACGGCAGCACTGACGTCAGCCAGCTGGAAAGCACCACTGAGATTTTTATCCATTTTCTTAATGGGCTTCTACTCCCCCTGATGTCCCGTCTTCCAGCATAAATACGCGTGCACACACACACACACACACACACACACACACACACAGATATTACTATACTTGTGTGCACGTCTGTACATACAATTATTCATAAATGTACACTTTTATGTAAGACTTTTATCCAATCATAGCAATATAGGCACACAGATGCTTTCACACACACACACACACACACACACACACACATTCACACACACACTCCTCCTGCCTCGCAGCTCCGGTGTCATTAGCAACTTTGCAACATCATGTTTACAGTCATCATTTTTCTTTATGAGAATTTTGTTCAAAATTTCATGAACCCAGTAATGTAACTCAAATGGAATCATGGGCTGAGTGCAGGTACATAGGCACAGATAGATCCCAGAGTCCCAGATCCTTCTCAGAAAGTACAAATGCCCTCTAGGTTGGTGTGTATGATAACTCCACCATTCTTCTGTTTTATTGAGGACGGGAATACAGCTCATAGGCTATCTCGGTTTCTGTGAGAGTCGTTAATCTTGGGACCCCTCTGGTAAAGTACCAACCTGCCTGTGGAGATTTCTCTGCAGTAACTCACAGCACAGCACTGGAAATACCACCAATAAAACACTAGTAACCTCTTCATACTCCAAAATATGGTTATGCTGAACAACAACTAAACATAATGTCAGCAATAAGGTGTGTTCATAATTTACCACACCAAGTTCATTATTATAAAACAAAGGCTCTGGGATTTTTAAGTACAGTTATTAAAAAATATTATGTGGTGGGTAAATGGTGTAGAGAGTAAAACCATGACTGTGCAGGCTGTCGAGTGGAGTTCAGTTTCCTGCATAGATAGTAACTTGGAAAAACACTTAACTCTTTATTTTCCTTTGTAAATAGGTTAAGTTTAATTAATGTTGATGTTCATGTTGCCCTTTATCCCCTCGAGTCTCTGCCACCCCCAAATGTCTGAACATGGGCCTGGCTGAGTGCATTGTTACACCCATAGAAATATGTATATAGATTACTGATGATGTCACTATATAGTGAAGAAAAGCCACTTGGCCACCATATTGGTACTCTCTCCTTGCACTGTAAAATGAATGGTTGTCTACAGATGAAATGTAAACATATTCCAAAAAATGAACAATATCTGAATGAATTGAATGAACAATTTAACAATATCTAAATAATGGGCTGTGGCAAGATATTTCATGAGTGTAGAAGTTTTATTTTTATGACTAGTATAATATAATATATGCTATTTGATTCATTTCTTATGGATTTGGGTGTGGCTGTTTGAATGTATGGATATCCAACATTAAGTAGCTGAAAAATCCATGTGCAGTTTGGAATAAAAAAATAAACAAAATAAGTTGAATTATCTTGTCATTTTTAAGTTTCAGTCAGATTGTGCATCATAAGCAGAAAGTGCATTTGTGTGTATGTGAAGTAAAACATACTGTGTAAGAATGTGGTTTAACACATCCTCTACAGGGAGCACACCTCTGCACATTTTAATGCACAATTACTGTTTATTTGCTGAATTTGACAAAATGGAATTGTGGCCTGTGCAGAAATAATGGCACATTATATATTTTCCCCCAACATGTTGACCTCAGTAAATAAGTTAAAATTGTGCATTAAACATTTAAATTAAAAACAAAAAAAAAAATGGCATATTTAAGAGTGGTCTCTGTAAAGGATGTGTAACCTATTTAAAACATCAACAAAACATTTGACAAGTGTTGTCCAAACTATTGCATAGTACTGTGGGTCTCACCAGCCTCAAATGCATTTATTTAGAGCTGCTAAAATAGTATTAAATCCAGTGTGGAAAATGAAAGTATACCTTAGTTTAGCCTGATGCCATTGTCACAGGGTGACACAGAGAGGCCAAAATTAGCCTTACCGTAGAAAGAGGAGCAAGAGAAATCAAGTGAAACAAACAAATGCATTATATTATGAAAAGATGTACTTTGCAGAAAACAAAAATACATTCGATTCTGATTGATATCTTAAAGGAAAAGACATTTACAAATAGGTGAAAATCAATGTAAGTCTACGGGGAGCACTTATTTTCAGGGAGTATGCAGTTATATATATACACTGCTCAAAAAAATAAAGGGAACACTCAAATAACACATCCTAGATCTGAATGAATGAAATATTCTCATTGAATACTTTGTTCTGTACAAAGTTGAATGTGCTGACAACAAAATCACACAAAAATCATCAATGGAAATCAAATTTATTAACCAATGGAGGCCTGGATTTGGAGTCACACACAAAATTAAAGTGGCAAAACACACTACAGGCTGATCCAACTTTGATGTAATGTCCTTAAAACAAGTCAAAATGAGGCTCAGTATTGTGTGTGGCCTCCACGTGCCTGTATGACCTCCCTACAACGCCTGGGCATGCTCCTGATGAGGTGGCGGATGGTCTCCTGAGGGATCTCCTCCCAGACCTGGACTAAAGCATCCGCCAACTCCTGGACAGTCTGTGGTGCAACGTGACGTTGGTGGATGGAGCGAGACATGATGTCCCAGATGTGCTCAATCAGATTCAGGCCTGGGGAACGGGCGGGCCAGTCCATAGCTTCAATGCCTTCATCTTGCAGGAACTGCTGACACACTCCAGCCACATGAGGTCTAGCATTGTCCTGCATTAGGAGGAACCCAGGGCCAACTGCACCAGCATATGGTCTCACAAGGGGTCTGAGGATCTCATCTCGGTACCTAATGGCAGTCAGGCTACCTCTGGCGAGCACGTGGAGGGCTGTGCGGCCCTCCAAAGAAATGCCACCCCACACCATTACCGACCCACTGCCAAACCGGTCATGCTGAAGGATGTTGCAGGCAGCAGTTCGCTCTCCACGGCGTCTCCAGACTCTGTCACGTCGGTCACATGTGCTCAGTGTGAACCTGCTTTCATCTTTGAAGAGCACAGGGCGCCAGTGGCGAATTTGCCAATCCTGGTGTTCTCTGGCAAATGCCAAGCGTCCTGCACGGTGTTGGGCTGTGAGCACAACCCCCATCTGTGGACGTCGGGCCCTCATACCATCCTCATGGAGTCGGTTTCTAACCGTTTGTGCAGACACATGCACATTTGTGGCCTGCTGGAGATCATTTTGCAGGGCTCTGGCAGTGCTCCTCCTGTTCCTCCTTGCACAAAGGTGGAGGTAGCGGTCCTGCTGCTGGGTTGTTGCCCTCCTACGGCCTCCTCCACGTCTCCTGGTGTACTGGCCTGTCTCCTGGTAGTGCCTCCAGGCTCTGGACACTACGCTGACAGACACAGCAAACCCTCTTGCCACAGCTCGCATTGGTGTGCCATCATGGATGAGCTGCACTACCTGAGCCACTTGTGTGGGTTGTAGAGTCCGTCTCATGCTACCACGAGTGTGAAAGCACCACCAACATTCAAAAGTGACCAAAGCATCAGCCAGAAAGCATAGGTACTGAGAAGTGGTCTGTGGTCCCCACCTGCAGAACCACTCCTTTATTGAGTGTGTCTTGCTAATCGCCAATGATTTCCACCTGTTGTCTATTCCATTTGCACAACAGCATGTGAAATTGATTGTCAATCAGTGTTGCTTCCTAAGTGGACAGTTTGATTTCACAGAAGTTTGATTTACTTGGAGTTATATTGTGTTGTTTAAGTGTTCCCTTTATTTTTTTGAGCAGTGTATAATTTCACCCCTAACACAGAAACAAATATTCATGAACACATGGACACAACACATGGCCATATATGGTAAGGTATTGGAAAAACAGCTGATGCTTAGATACATTGCAATTCTCAAAAACGAAAAGATTCTTCATTCATGCACAAAATGTCACAATCAGATTTTACACCAGCATATTTAAAAATATTTTTATAACTAAAAAATGTTAGCAGCATCAATTAACTTTGATGGTTATAATAACATTTTAAAAAACAAAAAGTTTAAATTAAAAATATGTAGCTTATTATTTTATTTAAGTCTAACCATATTAGACATTGCAACATAAGGACATAAGCCAATCAACTTCAAATTACTGTACACATTTGCAAGAATACACAGACATTCATAAATATTCATGTGAACACAGGCGTGCACGCTGCTTACTCAAACAGACCTGCTCACACTCCCACAGAAACAAACTCGCACGCAGTATTGGCTCCACACACTTGTGAGCTCGCGAGTGCAGCGTGATGCACTGTTGTGTTGGCTGACTGAATAAGGTTGCTTGCCAGTGTGGAGCAACAAGAGCTTGTGGCCATGTCATGCTAATATAGCCATTTGCAGCAAGATTCTATTAAATCATAGCAGGGGCCTGCAAATCTGGGAGAACATGGTATTTTAGACTAATTATCATGGCCTGGGCTATTTGCTTTGGCTGATGGTGCTACATTGCACAACATACACAAGGTCATTATAGTTCAGCACGCTATTAACCATAGCAGGGGGGCAATGGAAAGGGAGCGTGATCTGTTTATGGGGAAAATAGAGACATGTGCACTCAGCTTCAGAATGCCTTTTACTGCAAAGCTCTATCAATGAGCCTCTATACTGAGAATTTTTGATAGACAAAATGGAAATATACCACTTTTTATTCAGTCATATCTATGTTCAGTTAATTAAAATATCTCCCACATGGGCAATTAAATGGACAAGTGTATTTGAGCTGAATCCTAGAGCCCAGAGTAATTCAGGGCACCAATTTTTTTTCAGGGTCGCTGTTATTTTTTTATTTTTCATTTTATTTGTGACTTTTGATTGGCTGGATTTATTCAAGACATCAGCTCTGATGCGGATTGGTGGCTGTATGGGATGCAGCTGACTTGAAAGCTGGAACCAGGTGAAGTTAATTTTGCAAAATGTAAGAGAGCAGAGCTCTGAAATGATACGCTAAAAAGAGAAAAAGAAGAGCAGATCTTGATTTCACCTTGAATTAACTTGCGTTTATTAACTTGAATTAACTTGCGATCGCATTCGGATTTCATTTGATCTCATGAACAGCCAAGTGTAAACACCCCCAGGATGCACTGTGAAAGCATTACAATAGGCTACGGATCTTGAGTGCATATAACCCAAGTGGAAATGGAGCATCTGCTGAGTGCTGACTAGCATCAAGAGCCTTCTTGCTCTCTGGACCATGTGTCTGAGCCAAGTTTGTCGACTCATGTCGTAATAGAAAAAAAGTAAACAAAGGTAAAACAGAAATGTGCAATCCTGGCTGAGCCGTGGACAGTTTGAGCAAACTGTCATGCGCTGATCACTCCTTACTAGTAGGCTTAGCTCAAGGATCGCAACCAAAATGGTAAGAAGAGCCATTTTGTCCTTTCAACAAAAATCAAACCACGTTGGGAGCCAATTTATGCCGCTTTATCATCTTGGCTGTGAAAATGTCTCAGTATGTGCTAATGTACTAGTACAGGTTTGAAAAATATGAGATAAACAAGAATAAAGACTTACTTTGATCTGCTTTGAGCTTTAGCTCAGCTATAGCTGCTTTTCTCCCATCTCCAGCAGGAAACTTTTCCACTAAAGTAGAACAGTTTCTTGTAAAACGTCTCTCAACGTTTGACTGTTTACAAGGCTGAAGTCACTTCTCATTCGAATTGTCTCGTTCCACCTTAAATGAGCCTCGCAACTTTTCAGTATTTGTCAGTTTCTCATTGCAGATTCAACATATCAAGAAACCAGCTGGAGTGATTATAAACGCAAATAAGTGCATTCGTCTCCAAATTATTTATGTTTGTCTTAAATCTCTCTCTTTGCCTTTTCGTTAGCTACTAGCTAGGCGAGACTGTTGTCTGTGTTGCTATGGTGACCAGCAGTCAGCGCTGATCTTCAGGGTTACAGGGTAAATTAGCAGTTCTACATTAACTCCAGAGTTTAAGACCATTTATTGTTAAACTGTGTTGAACGATCAGCAGAGCTTTATTTTACTGTAAAGGAGGATTATTTTATTTTTACCTACAAATCTGATTCTGCTGTGGAGCCACAACAGGACAGTAAAAGAGCAATGTGATGCTGACCCCTAGCTCAGCTAAACCAAATGTTGGTAATAGACTATTGCTAACAGTACTGCGCAGAGCCAGTGTCACTGATGAGAATTTTGAGGCTAAAGTGTTGCTGAAATTTAATAAAGACTCTGAATGTCTGTATATTGCTGAAATGTTTAAATTGGAGCAGTTTTATTTCCACAGTTGACAATGCTTTGCACAAAATTGTATGTATATGGTTTGTATTCAGTTATTTCTGTTGATTTTTGTTAGGAAAAACCTGGAATGAGGTTGACTTTGCCTTTTCGTGGTCTAATGTTTTGTTGGATATCACACCTTTGGTTGCATGTTTGATTGTTGGTTACACTTAAACTCACTTTTTGGTGATCTTTTTGTGTATTTGCAGCTTTTCAATTGTATGTTTCTGGCACATGATTAAAAGCAGTGTCTTGTTCACAGTTGGGCTTGTTTGGTGTGTCAGGTGGAGATTCACAAACATTCTGATAATCACGCTTTGAAAGTAGCTAAAAAGTTTTTCCGCAAATAAACTTTCAAAATGTCTGCTTTGGACACACCTGTTTTTCTCCAATTGCTAAAAGGTCAGTCATTTCATTTTCATTACATTTGTAGTTGGTAATATGAGCTAGTTTGCCTGAATAATAAGCCATGTTATCCCCTAAAAGGGCCTGAAAAGCAGATGCCGTGCAGATTGTTTAGTTCAAATTTATTCATATATTGTTTATTAAATTACTGTTTTAACCATGTTATCCATGCAGAAAGTTAACTTTTAAAAAAAACCCACCTCAAGACCCGAGGAGAAAGCAACAGCAGGATAAATTATTTCCTTTCATTATTTCATTAATGTTTCCAGAAATGACCGAATTCAGGGCTATTAAACTGTTCGGAGCAAACCAGGCAGTTATGTCTGTGGTTACGTCCACCCGAAAAGGCTGTGCTGATTTTGGGATGCAGTATATCAAGATGATAGCTCTGCCTGTGTACTGGATTATTTTTTCATAGTAGTACATCATCCAGGTATCTTTGGCATACTGTGGAAATTCATTTTGACACTGAAGACATTATTAAAAACTTTTTATTTAAGCCAACAAAGGGAGAAGAAAGAGAAAACGGGAAACTTCTATTAATTTCAAGTTGCACTGGAACAGTTCTTGCAGTGGGAAAAAGAATCATTTTGCCCCATGTTATATGATGATTATGCTATAGACCATAGTTTATAGTACAGCTGGGTTATTTTGGTGAGGCTAGTGGTTTTTACTGAATACACTCTACTGCACACTGGTGGAGAAGCACTGCAATGTGGTGTAGCAGATGGGACAGAGTGCAGCTATTGTCCTTAGGAAAATGATGCAAGCTCAAGTTTAAATTCATCTCAGGTTCAAGATAAGTTTACTTAAACTTAACTGTGCTCATATCATTTTAATTCAGATATTTAAAAAAATAATTTAATGTAAATATGACTTCGGTGAAATGCTAAGATGTGACTTGACTAGTAAGGTTAGCTCTAGTAAAAACAGATGATTCATACTTTAGACTGACTTCAAACCAAATGTGACCTCCTATGGCTATTTGCAGTCTGGTTCTGGAAGGTAACACAGTAAGAGAGAAGTAATGGGTGGCACTGAGACAATGATCACTGCTGGAAGTTGCTAACTGTTTCCAGTGGTGTGTGCATCGACATTAAAAAAAACAAAAGTTCAGAGTTTTTGGATGCTGTGATTTATCTGGCACACAGTAATGTTAATCGTCTGTTATGCTGAATGTTAGCCTATGACTACCTCTTTCCATGCTCACTAAACCATGTCTGCGCAATTTGTCCACATCAGTCAGGAGGGAACTTGGTTCATTGTGCATTATACCGATTTTATTGATTTAATCTAGACCCATAGGGCCCATGACCGCCTGTAGCAAGCAGGTTAAAATGTCTTTGCTCATATGTTCTTTGTATTCACTGATCACTTCATCAGCAAATTTCTTTAGACAAAACAGTTAATACAAGATACATGTTAAATAAATAAATCACAGATGGTTTCGTTTAATGCACAACAATACACATCACCTCAGTATGCAATAAACTTTACTGCTATCCTTATGGTTATTGAAGCTGAAAGAGCGAAGATGTTTAAAAAGTCAGACGAGAAAAATGCTTAGGGCAAAATCTGCATTGCCTCTCTGTTGTGCTTGGGTAAAAAATTCCCTGACCACCAAATAAGTAGCTAGATATGGGCCCAACTATTGATGGCCTAGGGCCAATACCTTGATGATCCGGGCCTGACCATCACCACATTTTAGTAAATTACATAGTAAGTAAGTAGATTTAGTTTTGAAAGCTATTGAACACAACTTTGTAATTTTCTAGATATTTCCCTGACTGGAAAAACTACTACTACTACTACTACTACTACTACTAATAATAATAATAATAATAAAGTAATAATATTTTTTATTTACATAGCACGTTTCATGCTAGTGGCAGCTCAAAGTGCTTTACAGACAGGTTATAAAAAACAGTTATACAAAAAATTAAGTATTTCATGACAGATCAAATTAAAAGATGAATACCACGAGCCATAGAGTTTTAATTACATTTATGTTAAAGAGATACGTTTTTCAAGTCTGCTTGTAACAAATGCATGAACATGTTTCTCTGCGTCACTCTGAGAGAAAAAAGGCTGAACTTCAGTGATTTTCATGCTTGTAGATTCTTGACAATTAGAGGTTCATTTATCACTGTTTTATCATAAAACCAAGAAAAAATGGCAATTCCTTAAAAAAGGATGCAATATTAGGTTATCAAAAATCATGACATGCCCAGGTAATCTAGGCTAACTTTCTCTATATGATTTTGCAGTGTCATTCCTTTTCTGAGACTGAGGCAAAATAAGTTCATGAAAGATATTAAAATGGCAAACAATGTTTAAACAAAGGAAAATAGTTTCATACACCTTCATATGTTTGGCTACAGCTTTGACTGTTGCATGACATCCTCAGTCACAGGGTTAGCCACTATGAAGCTGAGAGACAGAGACAAACAGAGGTAGCAGGCTAGCTAACTGGTTTAGCTCAGGGGTCCCCAGCCTTTTGCAACTTGTGGCCCACACAAACAACACAAACCACAAACACTTCCACAGCCCACAAGATGATTAAACCCATCTGATGTTGTTTTCTGTCTCGCGTAATGAGATAGATGTTGTTTGGCAGCTACCAAGTACTGGCTGAAGAGAGGGAAGTCATAGTTTGGAAGGTTTAGATTAATACTCATAATACTCATAATATTTAGTCTCCAAGTGAGAACATAAATCGTTTGGCTTCAAAGCCTCATTTGATGAGACCACTGAACAAACAGCACATAGCGTCAATTGCTCATTTTCAGTTCCAGTGCACGTCAAGCCTAGCGCTAAATATTCACTATTGTATTTTCTATGTTTTGGTGTATGCTTATTTTTTTAGTTTCCTCTGTACACATAATTAGCTAGCATTCTGCCTGACTAATCAATGAGCATTATTTTTGCAAATAATTATTGTAATAATATTTGTCAGACTTACAATTGCATTAGGTTAAATGCTTATATTGTAAAGAATCTTTGCAGTAAAATGACAGCCAACTGCCCCCTGGCAAGACCACCACAGGCCACTGGGGGCCTGAACAAGATACATCTTCACCTTCCAAAGTTATTTTACTTACAGTAGAACTGAACTTGGACCACTATGTTAGCTGTTCATTCAGTAAACCAGCTAAACTGACAAAGAAATTGCTGGGGAAATATTAAAAAAAAAAGATTTTTGTCTTGAACTTACTTCTGTATTATTGCTGCTATCCAGTTTAGTAGAAATGCAGTTATACTCTGTCTACTAAGTAGTTTCTTTATCTGCCATAAGGTTAGTTACAAAGCTTTGCTATATCCATCGGAAAAAGGGATTTATAAATTTGTAACTGTTTTTACAAATTGAAAACTGGAATACTTTGATCTAAAACAAAGATGCTCAAAATTATGGTTTATTAGTTAATGTAAAAATAATTGTTTTTAAGGATAGTCCTGAGAATGCATATTTGAGTACTCATTCAGAAACATCAGTGAGTATTCGAGGCCTGTAAAATGCTATTTGGGTTAGGGTAAAAGTTGTACAGCAATGATGCTGACCACTGATTAAGAGCTAGATGGCCAACACAAATTGTGCATGACAACATAAGGGCTACTACACCAGAAGTTAGTCCTAAAAAATAGGGGTTTCCAATAAAGTGGCCACTGAATGTACAACATCTTCATTTGGTCTATAAAAAGGAGAGTAAATGCTAATAGATATCCGTGATAAACTCTATTTATGTCACCTAGGCCACTCTCCTAATGCTGCACAGTTAATCAATGTTTGAAACAATTTGTTTTGGTGAGGCAGAGCTGAAGTCTATATTTAGCTCTTTTTAGTAACAGGATAAATGAAGAGAACATCTGTTGGAAAGATGTTTGGGCTGGTGAATTTGAAATGCACATTAAAATGGTTATCGTCATAACCGGGATATGCTGACTGAATATAAAAGCTTCATCAATATGCTCTTAAAATAGGCCGAGCTTATTAATGTGCCAGATCAGGTGTTGCGGATGGAACGCAATTATGTGAACTGATTTTCTATTTGCAACTTCAGAAACAACTCTGGAGCATTCACACATTAGCTGGATTGGTTTCTACAAGGATGCAGTCATTCTGAGTCATTACTTGATTGCTGACATCCTTGGATTACTTGTTTTTTTTCTTCTTCTCTTTATTCTCATTTGTCTGCCTGTCTTTCTCTCCCTGACCTCCAACCCACAAGCACCCCCCCACTCCCCACCCCCCATCCTCACTCTCTTCTGCATCTTCACCTCTGATCTGCAGTTTGTGGGGGCCATAGATTAAAGCTAATTGCTGACGTACCCATTCCTCTCTCTGGAATCAGGAAAAAAAGCCATTAAGAAGGGATGTCTATTGAAGACACTTTGTGAATAGAATAACAATTTGCCTATTAATTCTGGATTAAAGCCTTCACCATAACAAGCTGAAGTCATTTTCCAGCATTGATGCTGCCACCAAGAAAGTGCACTGTTTTCCATCGTGGTCTTTCTTGCATGCTTGTCATGTACGCACCGATTTGCTTTTTAAGAACTGTTCATGCACAAATCTGGCTTCGAATTTCAAGGTTTTTCACTCTTGAAAGGACCCATCTGCACCTCAAAAGCTCCACACTCAGTAGCTTATGTTTTATCAGGCTGGATTATCCAAGATGATCAGTGTGAGTTAAACGTGCACTCATGTAGTTTTAGTTGTGTAACATCAGAGCTACAAACCACTAATCTGCCCAGATTCAGTCTTTGTTGATCATGTTCCTAGAGCAGCAGATGCTCGCCATTTCAAGTGTCTTGGTAATTAGGTCCTATTTATGCTTTCTACTGTTAGAAACAAATAGAAGACATCATTATCACCACTCACTCAGCATTTGTGAACATTCTTGTGGTTACAGATGTCAAATCACAACCGACAGAAGTTGAAAATGCCTTGGAGAATCATGGCATAAGGGCAGGTATCATCGAATGTGCAGTGGTGTGAGCCGGTTTGTTTACATCAGTGAGCAAAAAGGGCAACATTGCAGAGGGATGGAAGCGTGGAGTTACCAAGATATTTTCAGACTACAGTTTAAAGGTCTTGCTATTAGTGCTGCAAAAAAATGATTATTTTGACAATTAATTTGACAAATAAGCAATTCATTAGCTTCAATGTGACCAGTAATGTGAAGAGCTGTGACAAAAATGTGTGTTTTTATTTTTTGTTCATCAAACATTGTAAAATAAATTATTGGGGAACAACAACTTTATTGACATCTTTAGTGTTTTGCTTTAAATTTCAAGAAAATAACTTTTATGACCATAAAACTAAAGTCATATACAAGAGTTTAAACATCACTGTTGCATTTATTTTTGGCTGAGTTTAATCATATGTGCCATAATTTTTGCACAGGCCACATTTTACATATTTTAACATATGTTAAATTTAGAAGATAAACAGTAAGCATGTTTTAAAATATACAGAAAAAGTAATCAAAATGAACAGAAAGTAATTTAATTATGGCCTCCCAAACCTTATGACTGTATATTACCAATGCAAAAACACAGTATGTCACTTTCTTACATGCTACTGTCAAAACATAATAAGAGCAGTAGCTAAAAAAAAATGTAATATACTAATAAATAATGTAGATTAATGGTAGAGCTGTTAAGGCTGCATCATCATTTAACCAGTTTAACATTTGATATGCACAGTGTTCTGATATTTTTAAATTCATTAGAGCAGCTGTATGTGAATAGGAACATAAGATGGCTAATGTACATAATATAACACTCTGGGAAGACGAGCTGCCATATGTTCAATAGTTTTTCATAGTAGCTTGCTAAATTCTTCCAATTAACACTAAGTGATACAGCATAGAATATTCTAATTATTAAAGTTAATAATTTAATATGGCGAGCTCCTGTGGAAAGCCAAGTCAGACTTGTATATGTTGCATGTGACTACATCATACTTTGTTTTAATAAAATGCTCCTGGACTTTACTATATTTCAAGCTTTCAGCCATACATTATTTAGGATTGCTCACATATGAATGACCCTATAGGTGAAATGCTGCCCTCTTCAGGTTGTGTCATTAGTTCACTTTAGGTTGGACATAATTTTGATAATGTCAATAATGTCAAATAATTGTTTCAGCCTTACTTGAATGGCATGTCTTTGCTGTAATAATACATCTACATTTAAAAACATATTAGTGTTATTATATTGTTTTCAAAACATTTTTCATCCACACCAAAAACAGGAAAACATGAGCCAGGCTGTTTTTTGTGCTAAGCAACAAAACCAAGTTAATAACAGCATAAAGTCTGTCATAAAGCAGTGAATACAAAGTGCTTTGAATAGGAATATTGCACGTATGTTGTACATTCTTACATTCAGTTGTAAAGGAGTGAGGAAAAGCTTGCTGACATTCTAAAATTTTGGATGTAGAGCTGAGATGATGGCAACAAGGGGCCTATCACAGCACAATCACCATAGATGGCCAAAGCAAAATTGTACAAACACATTTGTATTAGTTTTGAAAAGGCTTCAGTTTTGTCCTACAACTCAAAGCCAATATATGTGGACACTCTTACTTGGGTGTAAATAGATCTGGGATATTCATACCCATTGCCAACTGATGCACAAAATCCAGCATACTTCCATGTGATCTCCATAGACAAACATTGGCAGTACAATGGGTTGTACTGAAGAGCTTAGACACATATCATACCACCTTTCCAGCATGTTTCTGCCATGCTAGAGCTGCCCTAGTCAACTGTAAGTTCTGTTATTGGGAAAATCGTCTCAGAGTAAAAATAGCTCAGTAACTGCATTTGGACTCTGGAGCAGTGGAACCGTGTTTTCTGGAGCAAGCAATCATGCTTCACCATCTGGAAGTCTGATGGGCAAATCTGGGTTTAATAGATGCCAGGAAAAAGTTACCTGCCTTAAAGCAATGTGGTGCCAACTGTAAAGGTCTGGAATAATGGCTTTTCATGGTTTGGGTTAGCCCTCTAAATTTAAGTGAAGAAAAATCTTACCACATGCTGTAACATACATTGATATTAAATAAGTGTGCGCGTACAACTTTGTGTGAACAGTTTGAGGACGGCTCATTCCTGTTTTGGCATGACAATAAGGTCCCTAAAGAACGGGTTCGCCGAGTGGGCTGGGGAAGAACTTAACTGACCTGCACAGAAGCCCACAGTACACCCTTTAAAATGAACTGAAACATCAACTATGAGCCAGAATTTATTGCCTAACATCAGCGCTCAATGATCTCATGACTGAATGGAAGTGAATTCCTGCAGTCACGTTCCAAAATCTAGTGGAAACCCTTTTCTGAAGAGTGGAGGCCAACTCCATGTTAAAGCCCATGGTTTTGGAATGAGATGTTAACCAAGCACTTGTATAGATGTGATGTTCAGGTGTCCACAGACTTTAGGTCATGTAGCATATACATATTGTTACACTAAGTATTCATAAATAGTCCAAAGACAACTTACTATAATGACATTTTATAAAGCAGGGATGTTGTCAGTGATTTCTTCTACTAGTTGAATCTTTAACGTTTTGCAGGGAGATGGTCCCATTATAGCCTTTTCAGTCCCTCTGCATGTGTACAGGGCATGAGTTAACACCTTGTCACACACTGATGGGCTCTGATGTCTCCCGCTGAGATGGACCAATAGAAAGGAAAGGCAGTAGGCAGCGTGATGACAAGCAAACTTGCAGCATGCACCCTCTCTGGGCCTTCTCTCCTAAAGCTGTTGGAGTCGTCTGCCATATCATTTAGCCTCACTGGGTTAGGCAGCAGCATGAAAGGTCAACGATGGAAGCTGCTGTAGAAGAGTAGCTCACAGAGGTTGAACAGGCACCTTCATTCACTCTCATGAATTAAAGTAAATTAGTAAATTAGGAACTTTATGTGGACACCTTTTAGTATTGTTGTTCCTGTTTCTAGAACAGCAGATGCCATTTCAGGTGCTTAATGTCTTGGTGATAAAGTCTTTTTTTCTAGTTCTTCTAATCCAAACTACTATAATAGTAACAAAAGTAATCAACTAAAATAATGATCATTTTAATCAGTCAACTGACTGAAAAATGGAACTATATGGAGGACACTCTTTAGTCTGTATTTACAATAAAATATTTTATGCAGTAGAGAATTCTAATATTTTTTAAGTACCATACTGTCTTCATTTTGAAAATCTGCGTATTTTACTGGTTCAAAATGCTGCCCCATTCAAACAATGACCACATATCTGTACCTCAAAGCAAACTTCATTTGTCAAGTACAGTTAGCATTATCATCTATGTACAATACAAATGCATTACCAGATGGGAAGGTACTCCCATCTCTTGCTTCTTTTATTTTTTTTTTAGAAAATGCATTGCTTGGTGTAGCAGTTTGTTGTTCACAAATGCCTCATTGTGGCTTCTATTTTCCATTTTCACTCACAAAAGTGAACCGTATCTGTCGTTCCTTCCACAACTCCAACAGCGCCTGGCATGCTAAACTGTTCTCTTGCCTCGAGATGACTCAACTCTTCCAGACGCTTTCACAGCTTAAACAAGGTGCTGAAATAAAAAGCCATTTAACAACGACCAAGCCAAGAAAGCAATTAACAGCTGAGAATAACCAGCACATCACTATCCCTAATGTATTCTAAATGCTCATTCAGGCCCCCAACCCCCCTGTTGATGTTAATGTAGATTTGTCTCTTTTTTCCCACCCCTTAATTCCATTTTTTTTTCAACGCAGATAGGATGGAGGGCTGAGGAAATGAGCTTTTAATAAATGCAACCGTACGTCTCACTGCCCATATGCATGACTTAATTGTAACTCACAGGAAGAAAGAGGCCATGTTCTCATTCACAATTCAGCAATAAAGTCATTTCACTGAAACAAAGCTGAAAACCATCTTGTTCTGTTACATAAAGATAAATGACGTAACCAATGTTTGGCGTCCGTCATAAAGTACGGTGGTGGTAAAAATGCTTTGTCCATGCTAAAAGCCCTTTTCAAAAAGTCAGATGTGGTTGCTACGACAACTTACTTGATGGGCACTCGACTCGTACAGCTGGGACACTGTTTTTCATTCAACCTCTCTCTTATTCACAATCTGCTTGATTTCTTTTCGGCTTTCTCCACCAAAGCCTTGGCGCCGCAACTAAAAACAGTATCGTAGCACCATTAAACACTTTGTTCTATGTGGCTAACATGCATCTCTCATCTTTGCTTCATCCAACATTATGCTCTCATTCAGTTGGCAATGAAAGATGAGACAAAATACATTCTCATTTTTCCCCTTTATCTCCACGAACCAGTAGGGGTGCATGCCCCAATGGGCTAAAGAGTGAAGATAGGGATGCATGACTTGCTGTAAGAAGACAGCAGTTGGGCAACAACAATGCCTTATAAAAAGGAGAGGTCTAACAAAATATCGCTCATTTCAGACACTTAGAACAAACTACACAGTACAACTTAGCAGTGCATTACATTTAGCTGGTTTTGCTTTAATGCAGTGATTTCCATTGCAGATATATATCAAGCAAATCGTCCCTCTTTTGTAACAATCGAAAGCAAAATTCAAGATGTTGGACTTGGTACTTACAATTTTTGTGACTGGAATAAACTCTGAATATACCTATTTTGTCGAAAGCCACATATTTTGCTCTTGGCAAAAACAATCTCCTCAAACATTCACAGTTGAGAACAGGTATAGCAGCAGATGCAGATGAGAGTTTTTTGGGGAAAGAAGAAATATGACAGCTCCCTCACTGAATCCCACACTACTGCCATCGTGGCAAGAACTACAGGCTCCCCGAGCTTCAAATGAAAGACTGTGGCTCTCTTTATGGGATAATGAGCTTGTTAGACTGGCTTTAGAGACCAACGTTTTGCAGACTTACTGTCATCTCTCCTCCATCAGTGTAATGTGCTTACTCCAGAAGAGAAGCAAAGCAGCCATTCAGCTTCCCTACCCATTAACAACAATATAAAACACTACATGGGTCCGTGCCATTTCGAGCCAAATGGCCCAGACAGTCATTAGGATAAGTGCCACATACAATCTAGCCTAAGCGGCGTTTCTCTCACGCTTCCCCCAGAATGAGAGTAAAAATGTAGTTTTTTTAGGATTCTTCATAAAAAAATACATTGTACATTGTATGTCCTTTCTAGGACTGCAACAACTAATCGATGGTATTGATAACATTGCTAAGGAAAAACAAACAGCAATGAAACTTGTCAATTAGTTGGTTTGATGGCGTTTGTGCTCCTCATTTACAGCACCTTAAAGACTACCATACAGGGTTATGCATGACTTGCATAGTGAAAAAAATATGGGAACACTTTACTTTATCATCATCTAAAAAGACAGGTTTCTGTAAATTGTGTAAAACTAAGCTCACCTCGGATGGCAGCATATGAGCATCTATAGAAAACTAGTTCACAGAAGAAAATAGCAAAAGCTCTGCATGTGGAATAACTGCGAAAACTGGTAAAACTCTAGTCAAAAGTTTAAAATAGCTGTCGATCGCTTTATTTTATTTCAGCAAAGGTATATAGCTGTATTTTGGACTAAATTGCATGGTTAAATTAAACTTATTCATTATCAGAATTTACAGTCATGTAATTTCTTAAAAATACTTTTACTTTAATTCAACAGTTTCATACAATATTATACCATAAGTACCAACCACTGCATTTTGGTCTCCTGTGTTTTTTGCAGGTAGTGCAGAAAAACTGTTGTTCTTCAAAAATGTACTTTTAAAAACTTCTCACTACTCTTTTTCTCACCAATTAACCAAAACCATAACAAACCAATGAACTGATTATGGATATTGTTGGTGGCAGCCCTAGTTCTTTGTGTTATACATTTCTTTTAATCAAATCAAATACTTGAATACATTGCAATTGAAGATTTTCTTGGCAACCTGACAGCATGGTTGAGTGGTGGAACATTTAAATAATATGCCTTAACTGTGAGAAAAACCTCATCCAAAGTAAATCCAAAGAGAATGGTCATCAATTTTTTGTAGTTTACTCTGTGCGGGCTTCAAGTGCAGTCTGACATTCTTCATTACTGTGAACACACCTCGGTGTAAAAGTGTCTTTTCAAGAAAGTAAAATGATATTTCAAAGGTAGAACAGATATTAAACATATAATTTAACATATCAGTGGATCCTTTGCAGATGTCTGATGTTACATTTTAATCCATAACTGGCAACTTCTTCTCATGAGGGCAAAGAACCTAACCTAACATTCACATTCTGAGGTCTATTTAAAAAAATCTTTTAAAAAATCCAAATGATTTGTAATGTTAATCATGCTCCCCTCAAAGGACACAAACAGGCTACATGAAACTGTGAAAGTGTCACGCTTCCTGGTTCTCATTCGGACTCCCAGACCACCAAGAACTCCACTTCCCAGAATCCTTCAGTCAGTCACGAGACTCTGCCAACCAATCACCAACCACCTAACAGATCACAGTCACCGGAATACTAATCATCATCACCTGTTGCACTCTGTATTTATACCGGTTTGTGTGAAACGTATCTTTGCGAAGTATTGCCCTTACCTAGTCTGTGCATACCGAGCCGTTTGTTTTTCTGATTGCTACTCCGTGTTTGACCTCGCTTGTTTTTTCGTTTTCGATTCTCGTCTCTGTCTTGGCTTTGTTGTTTTGGTTTTTGTGCTATTTCTGGTTACGACCCTCGCCTGTTTTTTCGACTTCGCTTTCGCCTATGCCCATGTATTTCGTCTGCTTGTTCTGGTTATTGGCCTGGTCTGGTGTTAACCCTGTTTACTCCCGTCAGAATAAATCTTCCGGATTAACTTTTATCCGCGTGTGTCTGGTTTACAAACCCTGCGTTACAGAATACTTCGCCATCATGCAGACAGCGGATATAAAGGAGATCGTCTCGGCTGTGAGTAACCAGGGTGCTATTTTAAATCAGCATAATCAGTTATTTGAGTCTCTTACTCACTCTGTCGGCTCCCTCACACAACAGCAGAGTGAGCAGCAACAACAGTTAGCATCCATAGCGAATAGCCTAAAGGAGATCACATCTCAGCTCCAGAACATGAATGCTAGCGGATCTAGTGAAACTAATCCTAGTCCTGTTGTTTCTCTACCTACTCCAACTAGTGTTTTCCCTGTTAGTAAGCCCGACAAGTTTGATGGTTCGCCAGACCAGTGTCGCGGTTTTTTGCTTCAGTGTTCGATTTTTTTTAGTAACTCGGCTCCTAGTTCAGACACCGCGCGTATTTCATTTTTAATTTCACGTCTTACTGGTCGAGCCCTGGAATGGGCCACTGCAATCTGGCCGCAGGCGCAATTAGACACATATGAACAGTTCGTTAAAAAATTCAAATCCGTTTTTGATCACCCTCATGAAGGACGCTCTCAGGGGGAATTACTCGTTAAACTGCGCCAACGAAACCGCTCCGTCGCCGACTATGCCCTGGAATTTCGTACGCTAGCCGCTGGCAGTGGATGGAATGAGCCAGCTCTTATCATTGCTTTTCGAAATGGACTTAATTCAGACATTCTATCCGAATTGGCTTGCAAAGATGATGATCTGTCATTAGAGGGACTTATTAGTTTGGCTATTCGGTTAGATCAGCTGAGATCCTCAAGAACTTCCTCACGCCCTTCAGCCATGGCTCACCACCGAGGAAGTTCCACTACCCATGCTTCACCTGCCAGTATCCCCAGCCAGGATCAAGCTCTGGCCGAGCCCATGCAGTGTGATTCCACCCGTCTGTCACAGGAGGAGCGGCTTCGAAGGTTACAAAGAGGCCTGTGCATGTATTGTGGCGTTGCTGGTCACGTTTTACGTGACTGTCGGGCGCGTCCGCATAGACCTCAAGCACCGACCCCTGGAAAGCGCGTGGAGAATACTCCACGCGCTAATGTGGTGAGTGTTCCCACGAGGGGGTTGGTTACGAAGTCGTTTCAGCTGCCTGTGACTTTGTGCTGCCTCAATTCTGCTTATGTTTTTTCAGCCCTAATTGACTCCGGAGCAGAGGGAAACTTCATCCACCGATCCCTCGTAGAACAACTTCAGCTTCCTGTTGAGACCCTTCAAGCATCTCTACGATTATCAGCGGTGGATGGAGACCCAGTTGGAGAGGGTGTCATCGACACTCTCACAAGGCCTGTTATTATGTACACCAGCGCTCTTCACAAAGAGGAGATCAGCTTTTTTGTATTGAACACTTCAGCCTATTCAGTGATTTTAGGTTTGCCCTGGCTGCACAAACACAACCCAAACATTTCTTGGTCTGAACGTGAGATCTGTAGCTGGTCCCCCTTCTGTCACGAACAATGTCTAGAACTTCCCAGTCTGAATTTGAGCTCCACGTCCATTGAAAGTCCAAAATCCGACCAACCTTTAGTCATTCCCCCTGATTATGATGACCTGAAAACAGTTTTTAGCAAGCATAAGGCCACTGAACTCCCTCCTCATCGTGAATATGACTGTGCTATCGAACTCATAGAGGGTGCTGTTCCACCTAAATCTAGGGTCTACCCCCTAACTCAGGAGGAGGATAGAGCTATGGAGGAGTATATTCAGGAGGCCTTATCTCAGGGGTTCATCCGTCCTTCCACTTCACCTGCAGCAGCGGGGTTCTTTTTTGTGAAGAAGAAGGACGGAGGACTGAGGCCGTGCATAGACTATCGAGGACTTAATCTTATTACCAAGTCTTACCCTTATCCGCTGCCACTCGTGCCCGTAGCCTTGGAACAGCTCAGAGGCGCCACTATTTTTACCAAGCTAGATTTACGCAGTGCCTATAATCTTGTCCGAATCAAAGAGGGAGATGAATGGAAGACTGCATTTATCACCACCAGGGGGCACTACGAGTACTTAGTGATGCCTTTCGGTCTTTCCAACGCACCTTCCGTCTTCCAAGCCTTCATTAATGATGTGCTAAGAGACATGTTAGGCAAATTTGTCATCGCCTACATTGACGATATCTTGATTTACTCCCCAGATCTTTCCACACACATTAGTCATGTCCGTCAGGTTTTGGCCCGGTTGCTAGCAAATCAATTGTTTGTAAAAGGGGAGAAATGTCAATTCCATTTGCAGTCCACATCCTTTCTAGGATACATAATCAGTTCCGAAGGAGTCACCATGGATGACTCTAAAGTAGACGCAGTCCTGAACTGGCCCGTCCCCACTTCTATCAGGGGTTTACAGCGTTTTCTTGGATTCGCCAATTTTTACCGTAGATTTATTCGTGGGTATAGTTCCATTGCAGCACCCCTGACGGCCCTTCTGAAGGGCAATGCCAAAAAGCTAACCTGGAACCCCCAAGCTGAGAAAGCTTTTAACTTGTTGAAGTCTGCCTTCACGTCTGCTCCTGTTTTAAAACACCCTGATCCTACCCAGCCCTTTGTGGTTGAGGTTGATGCCTCTGATGTAGGGGTAGGAGCTGTTCTTTCTCAGCGTGTGGGTTCACCACTTAAGTTACACCCGGTAGCGTTTTACTCCCATAAACTCACCCCAACTGAGCGCAACTATGGAATTGGTGATAGGGAACTTCTAGCTATAAAGCTTGCTTTTGAAGAGTGGCGTCATTGGT
This sequence comes from Colossoma macropomum, assembly GCF_904425465.1. Taxonomy (NCBI): domain Eukaryota; kingdom Metazoa; phylum Chordata; class Actinopteri; order Characiformes; family Serrasalmidae; genus Colossoma; species Colossoma macropomum. The sequence continues at coordinate 42,841,554 of NW_023494788.1, forward strand.
TAGAGGGTGCTGAACATCCTTTTCTTGTGCTAACTGATCACAAAAATTTAGAATACCTTCGGTCAGCTAAAAGACTCAACCCCCGCCAGGCACGTTGGTCCCTCTTTTTCAATAGGTTCCGATTCTCTATCACATATAGACCCGGCACTCGTAATACCAAGGCAGATGCTTTATCCAGGGCTTTTAATGAGGAGAATCAGATGAATGCTACCCTAGAAAATGTCTTGCCTCCTGAAATAATCATAGCCCCCATCCGTTGGGCGGTAGATGAGGAGATAGATCAGGCCTTAGCAATTGTTGATGTTCCTGAACAATGTCCCCCAAACAAGAAATATGTACCTGACCAATTCAGAGATCGCATTATTACCTGGGCCCATTCATCCCTTTCGTCAGGACACCCTGGGGAGACTCGCACTCAACAACTCATATCAAACCGGTATTGGTGGGAGAACATGTTAAATGACATTCATAGGTTCATAGCATCATGCTCCACATGTTCACAGTGTAAGGTCCCTAAGTCCCTTCCGGCAGGAAAACTTCTACCATTGCCCATTCCTACACGTCCTTGGTCACATATAGCAATAGATTTTGTTACTGATTTACCCAAATCAGAGGAATACACTACAATTCTTACTGTCATAGATCGTTTTTCTAAAGGAGTCAGATTCATTCCATTCCCAGGTATTCCTAATGCTTTCCAAACAGCTGAGGCATTATTTCAATATGTGTTTCGTCTTTTTGGCATCCCTGAGGATATTGTGTCTGACCGTGGTCCTCAGTTTACCTCCCAAGTTTGGTCAGCTTTTTTTGAAAGACTGGGTGTATCTGTCAGTTTAACATCAGGTTACCACCCACAATCGAATGGTCAGTGCGAGAGAGTTAATCAGGAGTTGAACAAGTTTCTGAGACTGTATAGTCATGAAAACCAATCTGACTGGGCACGTTACTTACCTTGGGCAGAGATTGCGCAAAACTCTCTTATCAGTTCTTCTACAGGTCTCACTCCCTTTCAGTGTATCTACGGTTATCAGCCTCCCTTGTCACCCTGGTCAGCCCTTCCTTCTGATGTTCCCGCGGTCGACGATTGGATGCACCGTAGTGAACAAGTCTGGGAACAAACTCACCAGCATATCGAGAGGGCACTGCGCCGTCAGAAACGTCAGGCCGATCGTCGCCGTGGGGAAACTCCAGTATATTCCCCGGGGGATCGAGTGTGGCTTTCGACCAGGGACTTCAGGTTCTCAGAGGGAAGTAAAAAACTGTTTCCAAAATACATTGGTCCATTCAAAGTTATTAAACAAGTCAATGAGGTTACTTATCAGCTTGAGTTACCACGGCAATACCGAGTATGTAATTCATTCCATGTTTCCCTTCTGAAACCCGTGATCTCTGGTCCGCTGGATGAGGCTTCGCCTGACGTTCGACCGCCCCCTCCGGTCGAGGTCGAGGGCTCTCCGGTCTACGCTGTGCGCAGGCTGCTGGATTCCCGGAGGAGAGGAGGTGTTCTCCAGTACCTGGTTGACTGGGAGGGCTACGGACCTGAGGAGAGGAGCTGGGTTCCTGCCAGGGATGTCTTGGACCCGGGGTTGGTGGAGGAGTTTCACCAGCGCCATCCGGACCGCCCGGCACCGCGTCCCAGAGGTCGCCCAGTCAGTTCCTGCTTAGGCCGTCGGACAGGATGTTCCGTGAGTGGAGCCTCGACCCAGCGCCGCGCCAGCTCCGGAGGTGTGGTCCGAGACTCGTCCAGGAGCGTGGAAGGTCGTCGTCGAGGTCGGCCTCGTTCCTCGGCCCCCTCGGACTCCTTGCGGGGGGGTACTGTCACGCTTCCTGGTTCTCATTCGGACTCCCAGACCACCAAGAACTCCACTTCCCAGAATCCTTCAGTCAGTCACGAGACTCTGCCAACCAATCACCAACCACCTAACAGATCACAGTCACCGGAATACTAATCATCATCACCTGTTGCACTCTGTATTTATACCGGTTTGTGTGAAACGTATCTTTGCGAAGTATTGCCCTTACCTAGTCTGTGCATACCGAGCCGTTTGTTTTTCTGATTGCTACTCCGTGTTTGACCTCGCTTGTTTTTTCGTTTTCGATTCTCGTCTCTGTCTTGGCTTTGTTGTTTTGGTTTTTGTGCTATTTCTGGTTACGACCCTCGCCTGTTTTTTCGACTTCGCTTTCGCCTATGCCCATGTATTTCGTCTGCTTGTTCTGGTTATTGGCCTGGTCTGGTGTTAACCCTGTTTACTCCCGTCAGAATAAATCTTCCGGATTAACTTTTATCCGCGTGTGTCTGGTTTACAAACCCTGCGTTACAGAAAGTATGACTGTCTAATCTTAAATCACTTTCATAGCAAATGTGAGTGCAGGCATAGTGTTCAGAGTGGAACATTAGATTGAGCCATAATTTTTTTATGATCAATATTTTGCCGACTAGCAAAAATATGTTTACAACCATCATGAACTACTAAACCTGTTTGCCTTTCACCTGCATGAAAATTGATTGAACTGCAATGCAGCTGCATTAGAGAAAATATAGTGGAATTAAATGTTTTGGAAAGCAATGGAACAGAAATTAAAGCTGGCTAAAAACACGAAGTAAAACATGAAAAACAACAAAATTCCATTATTTCATATCACTGAGAGCAAGTATGCTTCTGACATAATATGGATAGGAGAAAAGAGCACAGCATGCCTTTCTGGATAAACGATTATTATAATCTGTTGTGATACTGTTTCTGTAAATGGGTTGAAATGCTTCTGGTTCTCTGGCGGACTTCTGTTGTGTGGGTGGGGCTGGATCTGTATGTGCAGTCTGGGGGGCTTCTAGGAAGATGAAAGAAAGCAAGAGGAAAAACAGCTATATTGCAAAAAAGTTACCATCATTGCTATGTGTATTTTTTGTCATTTTGGTTCGAGCAGGTAATACGCTAAAGTTGGCAACAATGCTGTGTTTCTTTTGCCCTTTTGGTTAGACAGCTAGTGTGTGGAGTGGCGACATTGCCGTTTCTTTTGCAGTTTTGGTTTAAAATAAAGCATCCTTGAGAGAGATAGAGATAACTTGACTCTTCCTATGCACAACACCACAATATCTTAATTTTTTACTTTTTAAATTTGCTTTTTTGATCTGCATAATTGTTGTATGTATAAAGGTTTGGCTGGACATGCTGCAATAAACATTAAAAAAATCCACCATGACTATTTTTCTATAATCTTGCCTGACGTGCCATTGCAAAAAACATTTTCAATTAGTTTAATTTTTGATGGATTTCTGACTTTAGCAAGTTTTATATATGAATAAATAAATCTTTAAACTGTGCTTTTCTTCTCCAGATGTCCTCTTTTGTTGCTTTGACAGTGAGTTTTGTCTGGCAGCATGATGCACCACCAGCCAATAACTCTGGAGGCTGTTTGTAACAGAAAGATAAGCTGCCTATATAATTTTGCAGTCATTGTTTAGTTACAGTTTTGTTTAGTTACATCTTCAGTAAGATGGCTGAGGCCTGCCATGCGTGGCTAGCTATCATGCTATTTCCACCGTCTTTTACAGGTATCTATCTATTTCTACACTTCAACCTTCTTAGGTGTCGACGGTTGTTCATCTATCTAGCCTTTAAAGTTAATCTTGCAGTGTGGCTTTTTACAGTTGTTCTGTAAAAGAATGCCCAAATGAAGTTGATCTGCCAAGAAATGTTTGGTGTCCACATTTTACTTCTTTAGTGTAAACACTGGAAGTCAGGGTCACCCAAACCCTTTCTGTAATGACAAGGCAATGTGGTTTAAAATACACCATTATACTGTATACCATTGCACTATAAAAATCACTATCAACTATAAAAATGAAACTAAAAGAAAGGGCAAACATTTAGAACTTGTTTTCTGAACACAATTTGTTATCAATCTGCGCAAGATGGCCAAAGATGGTTTTATAGGAATTCACTACACAGATGCACCATTTTACGGTTATTACGAAAATTAGGGGTGCCAGTAGCAGTGAGCTGTATACCGGGAGCCAGAGCACCGGACATAAGAGGGAACCTGAACCTGAACCATTCATGTCGGTACTAATGACGTTCATCTGTGGCAGTCAGAAATAACTCAAGATAACAATTTAAAGAGATGTGTAAATTAGCACAGATGATGCCCGATGCCATAGTATGCTCTGGCCCCATCCCAGTTTGACATGGCGCTGAAATCTACAGCAGGTTATGGTCGCTGAACTGTTGGTTGTCCAAGTGGTGCTCAGAAAACAATGTGGGATTTGTAGGTAATTAGTATACTTTTGAGGGCAAGACTGGTCTTTTGAGTCGGGACGGTATCCACCTCTCACGGGAGGGTGCTGCTGTCATTTACAGCTACAACCGTTGTCGTAAATGAAATTATAACCGATCACGATTTTGATTTTCTGACTTTCTATCAAGTTTGTTAATGTTTTTGAATAAAGTAATAATTGTCTGAGATTTTGATATCCACTTTGATAAACCACAAGATCTACTAAGTGGGGCATTTATATCTGTCTTAGACTCTGTAGGTTTCACTCAAAATATAAAGGGGTCATTCATTATTGCAGCTACACTTCAGACTTAGTTCTGACCTTTGGTGTAAACATAGATCATTTAGCTGTTTTCCCCCAGAGCACAGCAGTCTCAGATCATTACCTAATCTCATATGAAATTCGCTTTAGTGGTATTGTACGTTCACCACCAGCTATCATCAGAGAACTTGTAGAGAGGAGAATTATCACTCTGCAATGTCTTCTGGGTTTCTCAAACGCTAGAGGGCGCTCCCGAGTGAGTCCAAAATGAATGGGTTGACATGGAGCATTTGAGCAAAATCATAGTTTATAAATGCTTAAACAATTTAATGTAAAAGAATACAATTATTTCCTGAACACAGAACAGCATAAAACATTTTAACACTGCTGTTATATTTTTATATTATATGTTATATTTTTAAGAGCTTTTAAAGTCGAGCTATAGGAGTTTAAAATGGCACCTCATGTACGTTCACGACGTCTGTGAGCGCAAACAGCCAATGTGCTGCTCCGCTCACCAATCAAACATCACTCTCTAGCAGTAATGCCCTCCTCCTCCTTCTGCCCAAAACCAGTTTGCTGTAGAAAAAAGGAAACATATAGGTAAGAATTCTTTGTTTTTTAGTAAAATACATCTCTCTACTTTCTAAAATTAAAGAAACGTTCTGGGCAAGTGATTAGAAAATATTTTAACTTTTCATTTTTAACCGTTGAGCGCCATTTACTCCCATTTATTGAGGATTATCTCACGGGCGCCCTCTGCTGTTTAGCAGTCCTGGTTTTGATATAATGGGGGAGTAGGAAGTGGCCAGGCTCCTCATAAACCGGCTCTGCTATCTTGTCAAGCGGACTATAACTTCCTCTACAGCTGGTAGCTTTATCAAAATCCTCCCACAATTATCAGCTTCTATCAGCTGTCCATCTAATCCTACCGAATTAGATATTATGACCAAGCGCTCAGAATACTTTCCGATCTACTCTAGATAATGTGGCTCCATTAAAAAGTAAAATAATAAGGCAGAAAAAGCTGCCTCATGGTAAACATGGCATCAATTTCCACTGCTATGCTGATGACACACAGTTATATAACTCAACCAAACCAGATGATAAACTTCAACTGAACAAGATTGAGGACTGTATAAAAGACATAAAAGACTGGATGTCCAGTAACTTTCTCCTACTCAACTCAGATAAAACAGAGGTTCTTCTTTTTGGTCCAAAAGCTGCTAGAAACAAACTGTCTAATTTAACACTTAAACGTAATAGTTTCTCTATTGCATCAGGTACATCTGTAAAAATTCTTGGTGTCACGATAGATCCTGATCTGTCCTTCAATGCGCATATAACAAATATTACTAGAACAGCCTTCCTGCATCTCCGCAATATTGCTAAATTGAGAAATGCATTGTCTCTACAGGATTCAGAAAAGCTAGTTCATGAATTTATTACCTCAAGGCTAGATTACTGTAATGCCCTGCTGTCTGGATGTCCCAGCAAAAGCCTTAACAAACTTCAGCTAGTCCAGAGCACTGCAGCCAGAGTCTCACAAGAACCAGAAAGTTTGACCATATCAGCCCAGTTGATTACAACCCACTGATTACAAAATTCCTTTACTGACATATAAAGCTCTAAATGGCCTCTCAGTACCTGAATGAACTTCTCTTATTATGAACCATCACGCCTACTCTAATCACAAGGTGCTGGTTTACTATTAGTACCTAGAATTAATAAAGTTACATCAGGGGGGAGAGCCTTCTCATACAAAGCCCCCCAGCATTGGAATAATCTTCCAGTCAGTGTTCGGGACTCAGACACAGCCTCAGTCTTTAAGTCTAGGCTAAAAACCCACTTGTTTAGTGGAGGCTTTGGTAATTAGTTTTCCCTGTTAGATAAAAGGTGCAGATCTGGGGTTCATGGTCATAGAGTATTATGGTAAACTGGGAGTGTTGGTGCTGTCGTCCTGCTGCTCTCATGCGTTCACTCGGGTTTGCTGACGGTGAAGTGGAGGGGCGCTGACATCTAAGGGAGCCTCATGTCTCTATTACCTTCTGTCTCTCACTTTTAGTGAGGCTGTAAGTCTCTGCTGCTCTGTTAACCCTGTAAACTGTGATCAGCTCTTTACAGAACTGACTCTCTGTGTGTTTTCTTTGCTGAGCTGAACAGCTGCCCATCCTGTGGGTCTGATGCTGTTGCTTCTTCTTCTTTGATTGGGTGCACACTGCTCGTCAGCCTTCTGGATCAGTTGTCCACCATGGAGCTTCTTGCTGTACAACGCTGTGCAAACCTCACCTGCCTGAACTGACCCTTCTGATGCTGCTGCTACACAGACTTGAACTATTTAATCAGTCATTGCTTTACCTGCTTTTCCCTTTTCCTGTAATTTAATATTTTACACTAAAGTTAAAACCTTATTCTCTGTTCATTTTGCTTGTGTTATTGTTTGCTATCCGCTGTGGTCCAGAGGAGGTTGGATTTCCCTTTTGAGTCTTGGTTTTTTCCCAAGGTTTCTTAATTTTGCTCTTTGAGAGTTTTTCTTTCATTCAACCATAATGCCTATAATTAAATAGTTTGTGTTCAGGTGAAGAAATGTCTATGATTATCAACACCATCAGAACATCATTAGAACACCACCAGAACACAACTGGAACACCTATTTAAGTCCTGAGTCAAGACAGTCGAGTCACAAGTCCTAAACAAGTCAGTCTACATTCTTCAGTAGATTTAAGGTAATTTCAGCACTGAACACCAAAAATGACAATAACAGTAATTCATTGTTTTAATGACAGCAGGTCAGTCTGTGTGACTATATGTTAATTATTTACTTTTATCACTCTTCCAAATAAACACAAAGCTCACACACAGATCACCACAATGGACAAAATGACATACACAACGAGCAGTGCAACTACACATGAAAAAAACCTAATAAACTCAATAAATTATATATTTGAAGATCATATTTGATGATGTTTGGGAACTGTGGGCTGACAGGATTAAAATGGAAACCAGCTCAGCACAAAAGCCAGCTCAGCAAACTAAAAATAGCTGCTAGTTTGAACTGAAAATTAGGCAATAACAGAAACCAAAACGACCAGCTGAACAGAGTTTACAGTAAAGAATAAAATGATGGTAAATGTGTGAAGCTGAAACTGACTTTTTATTCACCAGCTTCTTATGTAGATTTTCCGCTCCACCTTAAACAGTACAACAGTTACGGCTATGTTCACATTGCAGTCCTCGGTGCTGAAATCCATTGTTTTACTCAGATCTGATTTCTCTGCCATGATGGTTTACACTCGTTTAGGTAAGAGACTCAGATCTGTCATTAATGTGAACATACCCGGCGTCCTGAAACAAGCCACGTGCGCACATCAGTAATGAACCACGTGGTCATGAACAGCAAATTAACGAGCGAGCTTCACTGTGAAGATCATTACCTCTGATCAGCTCTAAGCTCCATTATTAGAGCGATGTGCTGCTTTTCCACTTTTTACAGGCTTTAACTTCACCAGCGCTGAATGGAAAAACATTAATTCAGGTTTGAGCATCTCATTAAGGTCGCGCGGAATGAGGCTCAGGTAGGATCTGAAAATATCAGACTTGTGTGTCCACACAGCTCTGAAAACACCAGATCTGTTCACATTACGGCAGAAAATCAGGTTTGTGCCACTTCAGCTGATCATGTGAACGTGTTCTGTGTTCGTCTGCTGCACCATTTAAGGCGGGAAGCGTGTAAATAACTAGTCAGATTCAGCCTCGCTGTGAACGCTGTTCAGCTCAGTCAGAGAGAGAGAGAGAGAGAGAGAGAGAGAGCGAGAGCGAGCGCGAGCGAGCGAGCGAGAGTGAGCCGAGTTTCTTTAGAGGAAAATGGTCAGTTCGCTTGGTCAGTTTCTCCAGAAGGACTGGAGTTTATCTGTGCTTTATTGATGCTTTGCTTATTTATCTTATTGAGGCGAGCTTGAACTCTAACGTTTCACTTTGATTTCTTTAATTAAAATAAGCTGAGAATGAACACAGTAAGAGACACATGAGGGCGCCGCTGAGTCAGATTTACAGCAGGAAACGAATCCGTTCACATGAGAAGGAAGCGGCTGTGTGGAGTCCTGTCTTTGGGCCTGTTTCTGATGCGTTTACCCCTGTGAAGCTGCCCTGTCATAAAATGGTCCCATTCGTTTGTGATGCGTTTGTGATGTTAAAAAGAAATGTGCTATTTTTATGTTTAAGTTATTGGATACACAGTTCGTCACGAGCGATGATGATCTGAGAAATGCCTTTTTGCTTTCTGAGCAGCCGCCTTCCCCGATCTGGCTTTATCAGCTTTAATTATTCAGCTTCATCACTGCATTGAGTACAATAACTGACTGAAAGTGGTGATTAAAAGTGACTTCACTGTTCGAAAACATTTCAAAACGAATCAGGGGTTTTAGTGACATTTCATATCTAAAGGATAAAACATGAATGTTGGTCTTTCAGTGTTTCACACGTGCTCCTGTTAATTTTTGACTCACCAGATATCAATGAGAAATTTACTGGAACCACCAAGAACACAACAGATACTAACAGTGACCTGTCCAGTTTCAAAGAATTTTAAAAGAAAATGAATAAAAATATTTAGAACCTGATCAGTTTTGTCTTGTGTACATGTTTCATATTCCTGGATTCTCAGAATTACGAGGTCATTAAAGAGCCTTAATACTAATATTGCTACATGCGAGCTAAAGCTACTGCTCATGAATTTGATGTCACTAAGCTACACGAAACAAAGGCGGGCTGTGGTGGTGTTCTGACGAGTTGTGGTACCTTATCAAAATGTTCTACCGTAGCGCATATTTACAGCCTGTAAATAGAACCTTTAGGAAGGACATTTCGATAGCCTAAAACTCCTTATCAGAAATGCTAGAAGTATTAAAATTATGAAGCTGAATTTAGCTTCTTTTTTCAAGGTTCTTGTGTGAATGTTTCGTTCCACCTTAAATGGTGCATCAGTTGTTAGCTCTCAAAAACATTAGCAAATGGGAGAAAACAATCATGGCCGTAACTGGCTGTGAGGACTCTGCGGTCCGGACCTCGCTAGTTTCAGATGCTCCATTCATGAGATTAAAAGTAGAAACAGCGCCGTTATGATAATACAGTAGTTGAATCGGTGGAGCCACAGTCACAGACCATCCAATCCAATGGGGCCTGAACATTTATTATGCCTAATTTTTCATGATATGAAACTTGATTTGTTCTCTGTAAGCTCTGTCACTGAATTACGGCCAATCAAAATCTGCCAAGCTCCATGTTGTTTTCTCAACCCTCCAATCACCACTTAGCAATTGTTGCTATGAGCAGTTACCTCAGCAATTAGCGCCTGTGATGTTCGTGAACAGCTGGGAGCCCCTCAGAAGTTTCTGAGGGATTTATGAAGTTTAAAAAGTAATAAAACTACACAGTGAGCAGTGAGAGGTTCTCAGCTGACTTCAGAACAGCTGTGGTTCGGTTCTAGAATGAAGTGTCCGCTCTGTTCCTCTCAGTATGAGCCGCTACACTGAGTACCAGAGTGACTTTGGCTTCTTGGTGTTCAGGTATGCAGCACACATGCTAAAGGCTAACATAACATTGCTGTGGTAAAAATGTAGCTGGCTGAGAGTTTATGAGCTCAATTAAATGGTAAATGAATTACCAATAACACAATTATTGCTGTAAACAGTAAACAAATTAACACATTAAGATAGTAAAATACAAACCCTGTATTTCAGTTTTTATTTGGACTGCTTGTAATGTTGCTGGCTAAACCAGCAAACTTTATTCTAGCTCCAATAACTGCTTAGTTTAGGCTACAGGCCCCATTGTTGGCTATATTAGTGATTAGGTGAGAAAAAGCTGTATTTTGTTACCTACGCAAAATAACAAACCACAACCAACATGAGAACATTCACTATTAACCAACATATTGAAGATGCAGTATCATTTATCCAACTTTATTAAGCAATCTGCAGCTACATTAGTCTGTATTTTGTCTCATTAACTGTATGAGTAGCTACTTTACCTGTTTGCTGGGTTTAGTACAGGCAGCTTTTTATAATGTATGTTTATTAAGTGTTTTTACAGTAATCAGTGAGGAGAGAGATGCGAAACAGACAAGCAGAGAGAGAGAGAGAGAGAGAGAGAGAGAGAGGTAAATGGAGTAAAATCAATTTGAAACTATCCCTTGATTTAATGTAGGTTTCAACACACTATAAATGAATAGTTAAATAAATAACAAACAGAGCAACTGGAGTCAAATCAATTTATGGAACAGTAATGACGACATGACTACAGTGGATTATGGGCGTCAGAGAAGCTCTGGTGCTTTTTGACAACTGCCACTAGATGGTGCTGTGGTAGCGCTGCTTTTTGGACAGAAAAAGAATGGCAGTAGAAGGGGACGAGGAGGAGGAGAAGGAAGAGGAGGGAGAGCGGGACACAGCCCAACATATTTTGGTATTTACAAAATAATTGTAAAAATGTTGAAGTTGGGCAGAAAAAATTGTGATTTGTTCGCACGTTTACTTGTGTTCGTGGTCACGATTTTTAAAAATTCATCCCAATGATCAACAATTTGTTCTCTCATTTTCTTTTGATCATGTGCACATTTTCTTTATCATATTTCCTCAGTGATGTGATGTTTTAATTTGCTCTCCTTCGCTGGACAAAAATAAATCTGTCTTTGTTTGACACACAATCTGATATGAGTGTTCATATATAATTTCATGTGTATGTGTCAGCTGATCTGTCAGCCAGTCTTATAGATGAAACCTGCATTATATATTTGGTTGGAAAATATATTGGAATTATTTGATTGATCAGACTTTTGTAGCAGGTGTTAAACTGACCCTTTGTCTGTTACAGTGAACCCACCCATGGGCTAAACTGGACCTCTGCACTTCCCTCATTTTGGGTGGACTTGTCCTGAATGGTAGGAGCTGTTTCTCTTTTTCAGGGTAAAATCTGTGAAAATGGAACAAAAACAACATTTACTTCTCTATGTTCTGATGGTTTTCTAGAGTTCTGATGTTTTTATAACAGGGTTCTTACCATGATTTGATGTTCTAATAGTTTTTTTGAGGGTGTTCTGATGGTATTCTGATGGTTTTTTGAGGGTGTTCTAATGTGGATCTGATTATATTCATTTCATTCATGTTTATATTCATATTCACATTCATATTAAGGTAAGGGTTAGGCTTTAGGGTTTAGGGTTA